>NW_006159809.1:6820261-6886721 GCF_000334495.1 Tupaia belangeri chinensis
AAGGGAGTGCTATATCAGGAAAATTAAATACAGACACACAGAAATAGGAGTTCAAAAACTAAGAGAGTGGCCTACTTAATCGTAGGGACAAGTCTGGAGTTGAATATCACAGCCCAGAATTTAATCAGGAAAATTGAACCAGAACAGAAGACAACATACATGAGACTGATAGGTTCATGTGCCTACCATTTGAACAGAATCCTAACTTGTTTCCTGGCTTTAAGCAAAGTTCCTCGGCATTTCTTTGTTTTAAGTTAAAACTGGTTTTCTTAATAATACCAAGTGAACTTACCATTGAAAGTAGTTAGATTATTTAAGAAATTACACGATCAATACAATGTGGGGGGGAAAGGAATGGAAGATAACTGTAGACACCAGAGATAGTGTGAGAAGAAGGTGGGAAAGGACAGAGGGTCAGAAAGAGGAGTAAAATATACTAGAAACGAGAAATGGAAAATTTTTTATAATAACATGCATGATTAAGCCACTATGCAGTATATTCTGGATGGGAAATCACATTTTGTATGCTGTGACGATGCTTAGGGGATGAATGTAAATTAAGTTAAAAAAAAGCTTCAGGAAAACAAACTATTTTTTGTGAAATGAAAAAAATGGATTAAAAATACCTATTTGATGACTGCAGAAAGATATATAGCCCCAGCTAGGTGCTACTTTATAGGATGTTCATTCTACTTACTGAGGCTTATGTCTAAAGTTGGACTTGTGTTCATGGAAATGTATGTACCAGCTGTGCTTGCTATGAAAATATATAGATTAAGATCTTTAGTGACTCAATAAAATGTGGGGGAAAAACAGTATAGAAAGCAAACATAGATACCAGAGACAGTGTGGGAGGAGAGTGGGAGAAGACAGAGGGTAAGAGATAGGGAATCAAGGATGGGGAAAAAAAAAAGCAAAACATACAAGAAACAAGAAATGGAAAATTATTTGTTGACGATAACATGTATGTTGATGTGCTTGATTGAGACAATATACAGTGTACTCTGGATGGAAAATCTCATTTTGTATGCTGTAATGATGTACAGTGAATGAATGTAAATAAATACATTTAAATTAAAAAAATAAAAACAAACAAACAAAAACCAAAACCAGCATGGCACAAAATAGACACACTGAGCAATGGAAAGGAATAGAGAATTCAGAAATAATACCCAAATCATATAGCCAACTGATATTTGACAAAGGGTGCCAAGACAGTGGAGGAAAAAAAAAAGTCTTGTCAGCCAATGGGGCTGAAGAACTGGATACCCACCTACAGAAAAATGAAGCTGAACCCCTATCTATCACCATTAACAAAATCAACTCAAAATGGATCAAAGATTTACATGTAAAGTCTGAAACTATAAATATAGTGGTAGAACAGTAAGAGGAAACTCTTGAACATACTGGAGTAGCCACAGATTTCTTAAATAATTTCCCCAAAGCACACACAATAATCCAAGATAGACAAGTAGAATTACATCAAGCTAAAAAGCTTTTTCACATCAAAGGAAACAACAAGACTGAAAACACAACACTCAGAATGGGAGAAAATATTTGTACATTATTCCTCAGACAAGGGATTGATAAACAGAATATACAGGGAACTCAGCAGCTCAGTCACCCATTAAACAAAACGAATAATCCAATTTAAAAATGGGCAAATGAGCTGAATAGACGATTCCCCAAGGAAGACTTACAAATGGCCAAAAGGCATATGAAACAATGCTTAAAGTCTCTTGTCATAAGGGAAATGGAAATTAAAACCACACCGAGTTACCATGTAACTCAATTAGAATACCAGCAGCAATAAAACAAAAAACAAGTGCTGGCAAGGCAGTGGTGAAAAGAGAACCAACCCTCTTACACTGTTGATGGGAATGTAAGTTAGTACAACCTCTGCAGAAAACAATACAGAGATTCCTCCAAAACCTAAAAGTAGAACCACTCTATGACCAAATAACCCCACTCCTTGGTATTTACTCAAAGGATAGTATAACATTCAGTTGGAAAAGACTCATGTACATCTCTGTTTATTACAACATTATTCACAATTATTAGGATATGGAATAAACCAAAGTGTCCAAAAACTGATGACTGAGTTGAAAAACTGTGGCACATATATATTATGGAGTATTTCTCAGCAGTAAGGAACAAAATGATCTTATCATGTGATTTAAAGTGGATGAATATAGAGGACTTAATGTTGAGCTACACTTTGAAAGACACACACTATATCCCCCACTTAACACGTACTGAATGTCTACACTCTATGGTAGAAAATAAAGACCTAAAGATCAGACAGTAGACAGGTTAAGTGTAAATAACAAAGACTGTAAGGGAGGGGAGTGGGTGATAGAGGACAGATGTATGTATTCACCAGAGAATGACTTAAGAAACAGGAGAAAGGGGGGGCACCCTCTGATGGAGCATGGTTACACTGCAATCCCTTCTTTATTTATACACCCTGTCACGATATGGGGAACAAACACATAAGCGCCCAGCAAGTGCTTTTTCAAGCCATAGCCATGATTTGAACTATAAGGTGGCCATGTGGGAGCCAACTTCCTTAACCATAGGCAACAGGGTCAGCCTAAAAACCAATTTTTTTTTTAACTGACTGAATTGATTGATTGATTTTAGTCATAGGGAGCATGTCCTCACAGGAGACAGAGAGAGGGGAAGTGAGAAATCACCCTTCGGGGGAATGTCAATGTGACAGTCACTTCTCCATTCTCCTCTCAGGATCTTGGGCATGTATGCACATATGCCAGGAGTCATTTTAAAGCCACTAGGTTCACAACTCAAACTATAGTCTGTCATGTGCGAGTCCAGCATCTTATCCACCAAACCACCTGCTGACTCACTAAAAACAAATTTAAAAAAGAAAGAACATGTAAACTTAGAACCCATTTAGTTACTGTCTCAAAGTAAGTTCTGAAATTGCCTTCAGATTATCCTAAGAGTATACAGTCTGAGCTTTGAGAGAATGATCTTTATGCTTTCTTCATTTTCTAAAAGCATAAAAGATTATTAAAAAAACACTTACCTCTGCCAAGTCCATCTTTGGAGATAATGTGCAGGTCAATACATGGTCACCTATGTTCTGTGGATTTTGTTTCAAAGAGATGTACATGGATTGAGCAGATTCAGGACTGTCTAACTGAAGAATTGCCTTTGGAGAAGATAAAAAATTATGAATATATCCTTAAAAATTTAAAAGAATTATCATATAATCCAGCAACTGCCCTTTTCAGGCTCTATCGAAAATAATTAAAAGCAGGGACTCTGGAACATACATTCACGTCCACAGAAGCATTATTCACAACAGCTAAAACGAAAGCAACCCAAATGTCCAATAATGGATAAATTAATTTTTTAAATGTGGACTATGCATACAACAGAATAATATTCAGTTTTCTAAAAGATGGAAATTCTGGTAAATGCTATAACATGGAGGAATCTAGAAGATATTATACTAAGTAAAATAAGCCAGTTGTGAAACAACAAATATAATTCCATGTATAAAAGTACCTAGACTAGTCAAATTTATAGAAGAGGAAACAGAATGATGGCTGAACAAAGGCTGAGGGACTGGGGAATTACTGTTTAATAGATAGAAAACTTCAGTTTGAGAGGATGAAAATATCCTGGAAATAAATGGTGGTGATGCTTGTAAAAAGTAAATGTACTCAATACCACTGAAACATGGCTCAAACAGTAAATTTATGTATCACAAATGGTAAAACTATCTGTATTTTTTTATCACCATAATTTTTTTTAATTTTTGAAAAGTTTGAATATATTTTTCTTTCAGGCTTCATACTTGTGATTACAAAAGGTAAATCTTTATTTCAAACTAAACAAAACAATCCTTAGTATGATGCAAAGGCAAAGTAAAATGGAAGAGGATAGCAGATGTTTTTAAAAATAAAAGAATAAAGATATCTAAAGTAAAGGCTAAGAATTCCCATTTGCTATCTGTATTCCTCCTTTCATCCTATGTCACACTATTTCTATACTACTAAAGTATATTCTATGTATCAATTAGAAATATGTCAGAGAAATTAATTTCTAATTGTTGGTCAATTATGTACATTTTATAAAGTGAATATTGTCAACTTTGATATGAAAGTTTACCTTTCTCAGTAATATATGACTCACCTATTAATAATAAACACATAGATGAACTACATAGAGGGCATACCAAATGAAATAGATGAGTGGTTTTTGGTTCTTTTTGAGGAAAGAAGTCTCACCAGAAAAGCTAGAAATTATTATTTTTATTGCCACAGGGGTGTGTGCACGCCAGAGAAAAAGAGAGGAAGAAAGTACGCTCCTAAGGGGTGTGGTCACCCTATGATCCCTTCTCCATTTCTCTATCCTATTAGGATTTGTTTTTCAAGTTACTAAAACCAAAATTTGAACCATAGCTGGCCAAGTAGGAGCTGGCTGCCTTAACCACAAGGCTACAGGGTGGCTTCAAGAAATTATTGTTTTATTTCTATTTCTTTACATATTAAACAGCAAACAGACCTGACTACATATATTTTATGGTTGGAAGGGAAAAAAATGTGCAAACATGGTTTTCATTTTTCAAAATAAGTGTAAATCAACTTAGTAAAGATCATAAAGATAGTTATGACAGCATTAAATGAATCCTCACCTAAATTTCTCAGCAAGATAATGCTCTTTACAATGTATTACTTTTCTCTCTGGTGTGAGTATTTCTCCTTAAAAACAAGGAGATCTTGGGCCAGCATATAATGTGGAGGTAAAGGCACTGGATCTCACATGTCTTGGCTGAGTGGTATGAGTCCTGGACCTAGCAGCTTGACAACCATGCTGGGCATGAGTGTGTGCCCAATATCCCAAAAGGAGAATGGATGAGAAGGGACTGAGGTGTGGCCATTCCCCCTGGGGGGTGATTTTTCTCTCTCTGTGTCTGGTGAGCACATATACCCTATAGTAATAACTTAAATTAAAAAGCAAAAAAACTAGGAGATCTAGAAAGAGAGAGAGAGAGAGACAGAGAAACTCTTTCTGTCACAATCCAAAAGAAAATACTTTGGTCTTTCATAATTCTGTTCAACAATTGAATGTTTGTAGGTACTTCAGATCAGAAGTTGAATTAAAATCTAAACCATAAGAATTTAGGGTTCAGCTATATATTTTCTATAGCACATACAGCTAATTACCTTGTTTTTATTACTCATGAATACATGGTGATCCACTCTTCCAAACTGAAGTCCAATACAAAGCACACACTGAAGTCCATCTTCTGGTAAATTATCAAGATGTACAAATCGACTGTAAATTTTATCCAAATTTGCCTATAGTTTTTTTTTAAAAAACAAGATATAAAAATAAAGTTGTAGATCAAACTGTAGGACACAGAACAGTAATTTAATATTACAGAATCAGATGACATACTCTCTCAATAGTAAGACAATGACTATATAGGTGAAAACAATGAGGTCTTAATCTTAGATATGAGTATCAGTAAAATAATATACACTCAAAACATTCTCTGATAAGATACTGATCCATCTGGCCACTTACAAGTATTGGAAAACTACTACAACACTTTATATCTTATTTTTACTAAGACACCTTCCATCTGTTATCCCTACCCACCCCCCCATTATCTTAAAATTAGTACTGAGGTTTTCCTTTTTGCTAGAAGTTGAACAAATAAGATCAAGGTTTCTATTAAACAAGTACAAAACTCACCCCTGGGTTGTTTTCTTTAATCAAGGTTGTAAATATATCTTCCTAAAAAGCCAAAACAGATAAAAGTTGAAGGTGTAAGCTCATACTCAAAAATATACAATATGTAGTTGAGATTACATAATATAATAATAAAAATGAATATGGATTACATAGTATTTCATAAATGAGGAAATAAAAGAAGTTATATATTTGCAAAAGAATATGTAAAAAAGGTAAAAACAAAAACCCACCTCTCCTCCTAAAAAAGTTACGTAAGTCCCAACCTATTTATATAACTTAATTCTTCCTGTTCCCCTATGTATATTAAAGATTCATAAAGGCAGTACCATTTAGGGAAGACACTCAAATTCCTGTGCATGGAATAAAAGACTTAATTCAGACAACAAGAAGATAATTCAAGTTACAAAAGAAAAGTTAACTAAGTGAAGTAGGGATGAGGAAGAACAGAAACAGACAAATAAAAAAACAGAAAAGGGGGAGCTAGTAGGTGGCATAGAGGTTAAGGAGTTGGTCTCCCACATGACCCACTTCAGTTAAAGTCCTAGACCTGGAGGCTTGAAACTCATGCTGGGCATATATGCATGCAAGCCCAAAATCCCAAGAGAAGAATGGAGGAGAAGGGATTGCAGCGTGGCCACCTGCACCCCAGGCGTGATTTCTTGCTTTCTACCTTTGTGTCTCACTGGTGAGTACATGCAATGTACAGCAAAAAGCTTCTCAACCAAACAAAACAAAGCAAAATAGGCAAGGATATAAATTTACAATACTTAGGTGTTTTTGAATTATAGACAGGCCAAGAGTGACATGAGACAAGGATGTCAAAGATGGAAGAGAAAAACAATGGAAGGCTTCATGGGCAGGAAAGGACTTGGGACTTTATCTAGTGAGACTATGGTACTTAAAACGTTTTTTCTTTTTGACACTACTGATATGCATAAAACAACCCCACTGATTATAGCATATAAGTGATTCTCAGTGAAAGGCTTTTCAAATGATAAGAATTTCTGTCATCCTCTGGAGATCCTAATATCTTTACTTTGTGTCTCTTACCAACTAATAATAAATGTTTATAGGCTACAAAGAGGTGATGAATGTTTTTTTTAAATCATGAAGTTGAAAAGATGAAGTTGAATTCAAATAGATTTGAATTTTATGTCAGCTGCACAGCTTTACGGAGAAAGTACTTGACAGAGATGAAACTGCAGGTAGAATGTACAAATAACCATTTACTTTGGTGGTCAAGTAGGAGTTTTTAGGAGATTAAATAATGGTAGAAGGAGGAGAGAAAGGGAATAAACTCCTGAGTTAAACCAGTCCAAAGTCTAGTGAGGAACTAAATGTAAAAAATATGAGAAAAAGGTTAAAGACAATCTTCAGAATACTAGCATGGTTGAGGTAAGAGCAGAAAGGAGAAACCTGTTTTCAAGACTTCTTTCACTCCAATATTCATGAGATAGGATTCCCTCCTATGAAAGTAATTTTCAGGCCAGCAGGTGGAATAGTGGTTAAGGTGCTAGACTCCCATAAAGTCAACCATGGTTAGAGTCCCAAACTTGGAGGCTTGCTTTCTCTGTCTCTCTTTCTGTCTGGTGAGCTCATGTGTCCTATAGCAAGTTAATAATAATTACTAAAACTAAATAAATAATTCTTAAAAAAAAAATGAAGGTAATTCTCAAAGACTAGAAGAGGTAAATACTGGAGGGACAGGAAGAAACCTCAGTGTTTAAAACATGTGACCAGAGAAAACTAGAAAATAAACACAACAGACTAGAAATAAATATTGACTTACTAAAAATGATGGTTAGTTTATTATTTACCTCATCTTTTATATTTATGTTTTCAGGAGCCATATTTATTGAGAGTTGATTTCCATCCATTGATATTGGGAAACAGGTATAAAACTTTACCATAGATTCTGCAGATTTTCTATTTATTTCTATATATGCCTTTTAAAATAGAAATGAAAAGAACAAAAGGTCTCATTTAATGTTATATTTTCTTGAAAATAATTCATACTTCAGAGTCACATGAACAAAGCAACCTCATAAATATTTTTAATATAAAAAATAACATGAGGCCCACAGACCAAGAATATTAAAACTAGAAGCAAGAAATAATAAATGACTGAACAAAAGTGTGAAAAAAGGAGAAACACTACAGAAACCAACATTAAGGTATTGCCTTATTCATCACTGCATCCTTATTGTCTAATGTACTATCTGGGATGAAACAGACATTTAACGAGTATTTCTGAGTAAATAAATTTCGTGACTAATAAAATGAGAAACGTGAGAAATGAAAGAGGACAAGAAATATGTACTAGTTGTCAGGCTATTTTTAATTGTGCTATTTTCATAGGTATAAAATTATAGACTCCTTAGATTTTAATTTCATACCTCGGTAAGAGGTTAAGTTTAATTCCATACATTAAAATAATTAATGAGGGACCAGCAGTTAGCATAATGGCTATGTCGCACTCCCACGCACTCCCATGTAGTCAACCGCTGTTCACGTCCTGGACCCAGTGGCTTAAAACTCATGCCTGGCGCGTGTGCGTGTGTGCCCAAGATCCCAAGAGGAGAATGGAGAAGGGATTGCGGCGTGGCCATCTCCCCTGGTGGGTGATTTCTTGCTTTCTGTCTCTCTGTCTCTCGTCTTTTGGGGGGGAACACGCCCCCAAAAAAAAAAAAAAAAAAAAAAAAAAAAAAAGCAAAAATAAATAAATAAAATAAAATAACTAATGAGATAAAAACCTTCTCTGCTTGTTTATAGTTTTAAGTTTCTTATTTCAATAAATTATTTCTTTATGTCATTTGTAATTTATTTATTAAACTTTCAATATGTGATAGCATAACATGGTATAAATCCTGTTTCTTGGGGACCAGCAGGTGGCATGGTGGTTAAAGTGCTGGACACTCCCACATGGCTGACCATGGTTCAAGTCCTGGACCTGGTAGCTTGCTTTCTCACTTTCCTTCTCTCTCTCTCTGTGTGTGTGTCTCTCTCTCTGATCAAATTAAAATAAATGAATAAATAAATAAAATTAAAAATTAAAAATAAATGAAGTTAAACAATTCTTTTTAAAAAAAAAATCCTGTTTCCCATTTTACATATTTTTGTATTTCCATTTTGCTTTAATTTTAATTTCACAAATGTGTTAAAGGGTTTTTATAACTAAATCTAATATTTTCCATATTATATCAAGAAAAGTATTACATCTCCAAATTTTAAAAAATTCTACTCAACTGTAATCAAAAGTAGGCAGAACATAATCTAGTTTTTTTTGTGTTTCTATTTTTTACTTATTTAGTCTATCCACTCACACATATGCTCTGGTTTATGATGTAAAGTAGTAAATTGTTTACAAACACCCACAATTTCCCCTATTTCAATATATTTCTACATAAACAACTTATAATAAAACATACATTCCTTCTTATACTTGTCTGTCTTTAAATGTTACAAAAAATTTACTTAAAGAAAAACTTTATTAAAACATTATACCATAAAATTCACCCATTTAAAAGGATACAATGCAATGGTTTTTATTGTATTAACAGAGTTATACAGCCATCCAAAAATCTACTTTTAACATATAAACTAAAAAGAATTTTCTTATACAAATTCTCCTCTCCTACTGATTTTTCTAATACACTGGCTCTAATAATCACTAAATACATATTCTACTCTACTCTCAAAGATCTCTTGTGATTGCCAACTCCTTTCTATTATAAGAACACTTCTTCTCACCACTGTAATAGTGTCACTTCCATTATTTAAACCTACCTGAAATCAGTATATCTTCCCAAACTGCTATGCTGTTTTTAAAATTACAAAATCAATATATACAGAAAACTAGAACATACAGATAAACACAAGTTGCTCTAAGTGATGGTATTATTAGTTTTTAAGTCTGAAAATGGTTATTATTTACTATTTGGGTACCCTGGTAAAAACAGCAGAAATAAGAAAAACTACTACTAAAGAGAGATCTACAAAATCTTATAGTCATCTTAAAACATTATTAAACACAGTAAAGATGTAAAACGCTTTCTTTTAAATACAAGTTTTGAGCAAAATTTTGACACTAGTTAGTAAGCCAGCCATTCCTCACCATCATTAAAACTATTCCTGATTAGACTACTAAAATAAAGAATATATCTGTGTCTTATACTTTAAAAATCCCTTAGCTTAAAAAAAGCTACTTTGAGATGTGCGTTTAAACTCTCAAATGTTTTGTGAATTTAATGATTTTTCAAAATGTATTTCTAAATATAAATAGTTATATCAACTCTTACCTTTTGGTGAGATGATAATACCAAAATATCCTTTAAACCACCAAATGGTTTTGCTAAGTTATACACTTCTTCTATAGAATAACCTTTAGCAGGCAAATTTGAAATAAGTACCAAACACATTTCTTCCGTTTCCTTCAAAACAAATTAAAACACCGATATTAAAATTTCTTTAACTGCTTTTGTGTTTACCAAAGTTTGCATTGTACATCATGTTAGTACTTAAATTGCATTTAATACTCAGGAAATTTTGATCAATTATGGAAGCTGTTTGAACCTCAAAAATGAAAAAAAAAAATTGCAAATTCATGTTCTCCAAGTACACAGGTTAACTGTGGTCATACTATCTGTCATCTACTGGGTCGTCGGAAAAGTCATGATACATTTTTGCATAAGAAAACAAAAAAATACATCATGACTTTTCCAACAACACAATGGTAAAGGTCTCTATGTCCCTTTTTCATCTACTGTTTTAAAACATCTTATTTCTGACTACAACTCCTTTCTTTCATGTACTGTTGCCATTCTTTGTGCCTTGTGTAATGCTGAAATTTTCAAGTTTAGATCAGTTTATCTTTCTGAATAAGATAATCACTTTTTGGCAGTTTCATAAAGAAGCTTTATCTAGGCCCACGCACAGTAGCATAAGTGGTAGGGCACTGCTCTACAGTGCTGGAGCCACATGGAAAACGATTCAGATTCTGGGTTGACTTGAAACACACCAAGTATGTGCATCAGTGATACCAGTTGGCTGGAAAGCTGGGGGAGCAGGTGTCAAAAAGTTCCTGGTGCAATGAAGCCCTGGTTGAAGGTGCTTGCTTCTGTCTCTTTCACAGTAGAAATAAAATTTTTTTAAAAGGGTGGTGGGAGGAGAGCCAGCTCTGTGGCACAATAATAATGCACTGATCAAGAGAAACCAGATCCTATATGGTGTCTATAGTTCGAATGCCCATCTGGGTTGGCCTGAACATGCCAGGCACACAGAGTACCCAAGATCTAATGAGCAGGCAGACTGGAAAAAAGAGATCATGGCGTAATTATAGAAGCTGTTCATCTCTCCGTCTCTCACTCTCAAGGCCATGCACTTTACTTTGCTTTTCCTTTTCTCTTTTTCCTGTTAAGGTTTTTGCCATAAGGCATGTGCACTTGCCAGAGACAGACAGACAGTCAGAGGGAAAGTGAAAAATCATTCGCAGGGTGATAGCCACACTGCAATCCCTTCTCCATTTCCCTCCTCAGATTTTGGGCATGCATACACATGAACCAACTTTAATTTTCAAACCGCCAGGTCTGGGACTTGAACCACAGTCAGCTATGTGGGAGTCCAGAACCTTAACCACTACACCACTTGCTGGCCCCTTTCTCTTCTGAATAAAGGAAAAAATTAGGAAAAAGTGGAAGAACAGCAGCATTGGTATAGTAGTAATGCAACAAGCCATACAGCTGGGCCTACCTAGGAAGGTAGGCCTTAGGCTCACACATGGATGTCTCCTTGTTTATGTTCTAGGCACTTGGGTGTGTACCTGTGATACAGGTTGACTGAAGGTAAGGGTGGATCCAGGTGTGAAAACCCTATTGTGAGTGTCTGTCGCTCTCTCTCATGAAAGAAATAAAATAAGGTAATCCTATTAAAAAAATACCAAAATCAAAACCAAAAAACCACGAGTTTATCTAATCTCCTTAGGATCCTTACCGCACAACCTAATCCCCACTGCAAGTACTTTCTTTTCTGCCATTCCTTCTCTCAGATCTCCTTTATTCTTCAAGATGACTCTCATGAATGCCACTTTTTCCTTTTGTAGATGTTGGGGAAATTCCTAAAGATGGGCTATAGTAGACTTGACAACTTTTGACTTTTCTTTTGTACAAAAGGTAGAAAGTTATAATTTTCATAAACCAGTGAGAATAATTTTTGACTAACATCAAATGTGTTCTTATAAGATTCCTTCTGAAGAGTTTTACATGATTCTAATGTTCTTCGAAATACTCTTCCTAAATAACTTAGCTACTACTTGAAGAATGGATCAACAAGTTAAAAACTTATGCTTAGAAGCTGAATAACCTCAAAATCTAAACCAGTAAAAGTTAAGCTTTTCATAATAAATACAACCAGAAGAAAACAATAAATTTCATGTCCTTCAAATAAAACTGAAAACTCCACTTGCTCCTCCAAAAACACAAATAATTAGCTTTCTAAATATTAACATATCTCCCACTTATATCTCAGGAAAACAGAGATAATACAAAATTCTATTAGTTCCCATTTTGACAATCTACTGTCTACACAAAAACCCATTTTGGTTTAATATGCTGTTCTCAGTGAAAAGTGGGTTCCAAAAACATAAAAATTTTATTGCTAATCTATTCCTACATTTTTGTGACATAATCTGCAACTAAAGGTTTTTAACTGAAACTATGTTTTATTTATTTATTTTCTGAGAGATCTTTGCTATCAGGCACATGTGCTTTCCAGACAAACAGAGAGGGAAAGCAAGCAATCACTCCCCTGCGGTCAGGAGATGGCCACTCCACAATCCCCTGTCCTCCATTCTCCTCTTGAGATTTTAGGAACATATGCACCCAGCTTGAGTTTTAAGCCACCGGGTCCAGGAATCAAACTGCAGTTGGCCAAATGGGAGTCTAGCACCTTAACCATTATGCCATCTGCTGGCTCCTGAAACTGTATTTTTTAAGTCTCAAATTACTGGGATTTTTCACATCAAATTCTGTACATTTTTTTTACAGGAGGTATGTTTCTAAGAAAAATGTCAAACTTCTTAAGATTTAAAGAAATAAGGAAACAAACTGACCTTGCTAATTGGTTCATTTTCTGTGGTCTCCAAAGCAGCTTCTTAACACAAAATAAAATAAAAATTTATGAAGGTACATTTATCAAGATGCCACTTTATTCCACAATAGATTCAATATTAACTACATGAAGATGTACATAACTAACAAATGACTAGAAGATTACTAGAAAATAAGAGAAACTGGCTTTTAAGTGGTATGTTTAATTTTATTCCCTCTGAGGCCAACATTTTAGAATAACCAAGAGATAGGGTGAAGATTTGAATCATAGCTTTTTTTTCTTTTTTAAGAGATTTTTGCTATAGGGTGCATGCACTCACCAGAGAGAGAAAAAGTGAGAAATCACCCCTGGGGGGAAGGAATGCCATGTGCAATCCCTTCCATTCTCCTCTCAGGATTTCTGGGCATGTGCGCACACACCCAGTGTGAGTTTCAAGTCACTGGGTATAGGGCTCAAACTATAATTGGCCATGTGGGAGTCCAGCACCTTAACCACTAAGCCACCTGCTGGCCCATATTCTTAATTTCACTTAGACATAACCCTGGTATTGAAATACACACATGCACGCACGCGTGCACACACACACACACACACACAGGATACAAAATTAAATACCTCTTCTCTTAAAAGTTTAACTTTCCTTTACCTTCAAACATAAGAAACAAAATAAAATTTCTATTAACTTACCTGAAACAATTTCTTTAGCATTGTTTTCAGTGACTATGACTTCCATATTGGTCTTTATTTCAGAGTTTTCTGTGGGAAATAATCTGCTTTAACAGTCTAGAAAAACACTAATATAATTAAACTAGAGAATCTGATCAGAAATTTAAGCTAGTTTATTTTGCCATTTTAAGTCTCCTTAGCTTGAACTGACTTAGATTACAAAACAAATTTCTCTTTGAAAAGCAAAATAATTCCTTTGAGGAGTTTTAAGCAAAATTCTAAAGTACACCATGAATGCACACCATGAGAATCTAAAGAAAATAATGCACTGAATGACAACATTACTAAGCTTACCTGGTATAGTCACAGCTTTACTGGCATCCTTAATTTTGACATTTGCAGCCTTTTTGGCTTCTAGAGACTTCTTTCCCGTAGATTTTGCTTTTAAAAGTAAAATTAAATCATAATTATATGGTCCTATTCAATCATTTAGCATGTTTCATACTAACAGAGAATGGAGGACAGGGGTTTGTGGAGTGGCCATCTCCTGACCCCTAGGGGAATGACTGCTTGCTTTCCCTCTCTCTGTTTCTCTGGTGAACGCATGTGCCTGATAGCAAAGATCTCTCAGAAAACAAATAAATAATTAGTAAATAAACAGCTCAACTTCATCATAAAAGAAGTTCTTTCTTGTATATTCAATATTTCTTTTTATTTTCAATACCTGTACGATTAAAACTAAATTTAAATTGAGATATAATTCTTTGCTGTTGGGTTTAAATGAACCAAAAGTTTAATCTTCATGTGGCAGAAACACATCATAATCATATATAAAAAAAGTAATTTCTGCAAAAGTTCCTTAAAATGTTACTAAAAAATTATGCTAGTTTCAACAAGCCACACTTATTTTAAACAGTGTTCTCTTTATGAAGAAAATGTATTATCCTAATATGGTAAGAAGTAATCTTTTAAAGTAATAAACATCAGGGACTGGCAGGCGGTGTGGTGGTTCGGGCCTGGACTCCATATGGCTAACAGCAGTTAAAGTCCTGGACCTGGAGGCTTGCTTTCTCACTCCCTGCCCCCTTTCTCTGTCTCTCTGGTCAAATTAGGAAAGGTAATATGAAGTGGCAGCTCTGAAAAAAATAAGAAACTGAAGATTACATAATTTTGGGAAGAAATGAAGAGCAGCCTGAAATTATGTATGTCAAAAAAGTACAGTTACATATTATATGGCTGTGATTATATACCTGCATAAAAATGTATCTATAATGACAGATACTGTCAAAGACCAAAGTAACAACAAATAAAAATCCTACATGGGTCAGGCTTAAGTATCAAAAAACTTACTAAACTTTAGTGTTATTAGATGCTAAAAATCATTATATCACTTTAGATTTTGCTTTTAGTATTGTATTTCTTACATTCCTTAAGGCAGAATTCGGAAATAGCTTAATAAACCCCTCTCCCCAAGTCTTACCTGTTTTCACTGACCCTTTATTACCCTTAGCAGCTACCGTTACCACAGATTTTACAGAATTCGCAGATTTTCCTAAATCACAAAGAAACCTTCCGTCAAAACTGGTTTATTTTCACTAGTTTCAACAATCACCAAAGAACCTCACAGAGAAAGAATTTAAGACCAATAGACTATATTTTACTCAAAACATAAAATGCTATCACCTGAGGCAGTACAGGCCACTTTCTAATTCTAGTAATGATGATTATTTCTTTAGAATGAAAAGTACCACTGAAATAAGAATTCATTTCCTTGCTGTGGTACTTAAAAACTAGAATTCATGCAAGTTAAATAAATCTCTATGTGTGAAGCCACTAGAAGCAAAACTACTAATTCCAAGGACATAAAAATAATTCCATTTTTTTTGAGAGATTTTCGCTATAGGGCACGTGCGCTCGCCAGACAGACAGAGAGAGACAGAGAGACAGAAAGCAGGAAATCACCCCCCAGGGGGGGGGGCCACGCCGCAATCCCTTCTCCTCCATTCTCCTCTCGGGATCTTGGGCACGCACGCACACGCGCCCGGCGTGAGTTTAAGCCACCGGGTCCGGGACTCGAACCACGGTCAACTACATGGGAGTCCAGTGACATAGCCATTACGCTAACTGCTGGTCCCACCCATTGTGAGTTTTAAGCCACCGGGTCTGGGACACGAACCGCGGTCGACTATGTGGGAGTCCAACGACATAGCCATTACGCTAACTGCTGGTTCCCCATAATTCCATGTTTTTAATGGTTACAAAAGGAGTTGGAATCTAGAGCCTTCTAAACTGTGCTTTCTTGGCTCACAGCTGTTTTGCAAGCATTCAGAATACCTATAACATGGGAAGGTCACAAAATGATGGCTTTGACTCCCACTATGTGGGAGTCCAGCGACATAGCCATTACGCTAACTGCTGGTCCCAATACATTCTTAGTGTGTTCTAGCTGTACAGAACTATTTAAAATGTTCTTGACCATTCTCTGTACCTACAAATCTATTAATAGTACTTAATTTCCAACGTGATGCTAAAAGACTGGGATTATCAAAATGTTGCAGAAAAGATCACCAGAGAGCTAAAATCTCTTCCATTCAAATAGCAACAGGTGATTTCACTATAAAAATTAGGATTCATAACAACTAGTGATAACGTATGAAGAAAAAGCTCAGGATCAGAAATCAGTAGACCCAAATTGAATTGCAAGTTAAAATGAGACATCTTGGTGAAGTGAGAGCTGTGCAAGTTTCCCCCACACAAGCAAGGATGGTGATTGCCACAGCTATCTAACAGGAGCCCTGCGAAAATCCAAATGTACTTTTGACAATTAAAACAAACAATGAAAAAAAAAAATACTGATATCCTCAAAAAATAAATCCAAATAGTTTACAAATCCGTCCCTTATTATAAAGACAGACCATAATCTTTGTTCAGAAAAAGCAACACCAATCTTTAGAGCCTGTTAATTCTATAGGCTCCACTACAGTACACCAGACCTTAGTCAGCCCCTTAAGGTATTTCATTCACTATCTTTCTGTTACTACCACTTTATTACTTTTAAGTATCAGAATTTAAGGAAAAAGTGGCCAGCATTAATTTTCAATAGTTAAGAGATGGTTATTGACTTTAGCACCCAGTCTACTATCAAGTCTTTGCCACTGACTCTCATAGGTATACTATCAAATATCAAAGTGTTGGCTAAATCAAGGCAGCCTCAAGATAAAGATTCCCAGCCATCCTGGACCCCCTAAGTTATTGCTTCTAAGGAGCTACCATATGAAAATCTGGATCTGCCCCTAACGATGATATTTGTCATTTCAAGGCTGTTCTCTTTCCTTTTAAATGTTATAGGGAAGACAATTTAATACGTTGAATTGTAGTATGCACTTAAAAGAGATGACTGAGTTAACCAGATTTAGCAGAAATGGGAGGGAAATTAGAAAGGAGAATTATACCAGAAGAAAGAGAAAAAGACTAATAATTACTTTAAAACTCACCATAGCCTATTAAAAATTGCAAAGAAAATATTTTTATTGTCTGGATTACTGTGTAAAGGGAGTTTAATTAACCAAAGAGATATCAATAAAAGAGAAGGAAGAGTATATTGCTGATATTTATCATGAGAAATACTTTCTCCAGTTAAATTATCTTATTTTGTTAATGATTATAAAGAGAGAGTATTAGCTACTAAATCTCATTTATCACAACTACTGGGTGACAATAAATTTCAAAGATCGGTATACATTCATTATATACCATGTCACATGAAATCTAAGACTACTGTTATGTACTTCTTAAATAGCTTAAGGTTAAGTAATATGTCTAGAATCTTAATCAAAAAACATACCTGCAGATTTGTTTATTTTGGCTGCAGATGCCTTGGCTTGTCCAGTTTTGCCTAAAATAACAACAATAACAAAATTTAGTAATACATTACAAATACAGAGTCCTCCCTTATCTTTGGTTTTGCTTTCTTTGGTTTGACTAATCTGTGCTGTAGACAACTGTGGTCAAAAAATAAATGAATACCGGGAACCAGCAGTTAGCGTAATGGCTATGTCGCTGGACTCCCACGTAGTCAACTGCGGCTCGTGTCCCGGACCCGGTGGCTTAAAACTCACGCCGGGCGCGTGTGCGTGCGTGCCCAAGATCCCGAGAGGAGAATGGAGGAGAAGGGATTGCAGTGTGACCATCCCCCCTGGGGGGTGATTTCTCGCTTTCTGTCTCTATGTCACTCTCTGTCTGTCTGGCGAGCGCACGCGCCCTACAGTGAAAATCTCTCTCAAAAAAAAAAAAAAAAAAAAAGAATACCGAGCAGAATAACAGCATATTTTGAGAGGGAGGGAAACCACATTCATACAACTTTTACTTTAGTATATTGTCAAAGTTGTTCTTACTGTTACTTTCCTTTTTTTTTTTTAAGTCATTTTAAAAACTTATTTATTTAAATTTGTCCAGAGAAGGACAGAGTGAGAAAGAGAGAGGAAGAGAGACAGAAGGAAAGTGAGAAAGCAAACCGCCAGGTCCAGGGCCTAGAAGCACGATCAGCCACGTGGGAGTCCAACGCCCTTAACTATCATGCCACCTGCCAGTCCTTTATTATTACTTTCTTACCATGTATAATTTATAAATTAAATTTCATCACAGGTTGGTACATATAAAAAAGAAAACATGGTACAGACAGGATTCAGTATTAACTACAATTTCAGGCATCCACTAGAGGTCTTGGAATGTATCCCACACAGATAAGGGCGAACTCTTTTAACATCATTTATATTTACCTAAGTGCTAACCTGGCAATAATTTTGAGAGAATACTAGAAGAAACATGCTGATGCTCACCTTTAAGGCCTATGAAATTAATACTGGGGCAAATTCTTAGACATGGACTTGCTGTTAAAAGGCACATAGATTTAGGTTTTTAATAATTAACATTAAAGACTAACGTACTTAAAAGTATCTTTGGCTTTGTATGAATTGTTTTTATTCATTAACTAATTTTAAATAGAACCAAGGAAGTGGAATCTTTAAATTCTATGACAGTGTACTCTACAATCTCTATGTGACCTCTATGTGACCCAACAAATTGACAAGATGAAGATGAGATTACTGAGACTGCATTATGATTCTAAACTATTTTCTATTGTGGTGTTATAGATTGTTTAAAGTGGTAGCCTTTTTTGATGGGTTTTGCTGTGTCTTGTGAGCAAATCATTGCTGTGTCCATTGTTGGAATGGAATTATCACTACTGTATCATGAGTGGATATTAATTCTATGGTTCTCTCAGTATTACAGCCTGACTTGTAATCGATACTATTTCTTGATATTTAATGTATAGGACATTTATTTATACTCAATAAATATTTTTCAAAAGGAAAAAAAAATTAACATTAAAGTGTCTTTCGGAAAAGTTGTGCCTATTAATACTCCTAACAATTATACATGAGAGTGGGGCTTCCTCATTTCCACTCATGCAGATACAAAGTATATCAAGTCAAAGGTCTAACTATATCAGAGGTTATCAGTCTTCCCAATGTGAGAAAAATACTGGTATGACTTAACTTTTGTTTCTTTAATTGTGAGTTAAGTTGTATACATTTTCATGTTTAAAAGTCATCTCTATTTCTTTCTCTGTAATATGCCTAATCATACTATTTGCCAATTTATCTTTTGGATTGCTGAGTTTTTTCCTTTTTTTTTTTTTTAATTAAGATTTTTGCCATAAGGTGTGTGCATGCACCAGATAGAGACAGAGACAGAGAGGGAAAGTGAGAGATGGCCATGCTGCATTCCCTTCTCCACTCTACTCTTGGAATTTTGGACAGACACACAGACACACACAGACAGACAGACAGACACACACACAGACACACACACGCACGCATGCGTGCCCAGCCTGTTTTTCAAGCCACTGGATTCGGGACTTGACCACTAAGTCAGTCATATGAGATCCAGCCACACTTTAACTGCCCTGACACCTGCTAGCCTGAGCCTTTTCTTATCCTTTACTAGAATTCTTTATATATTAAGAAAAATAATCTACACCACATAGGTTAACAGTTTTTTTGAAGTGATGCAAAACATTTATATAATAATTCTTTTTATTTAGTCAAATGTTTTTGTAATTGGGAAAGACTTCTTTACTTTGAAATTTAAAAAATTAAATATGGGAAAAACTCCACATTTAAAAAATAACTTCACTATCCTATGTATCACATTAAATCTTTGATCCAAATGTATATAATTTACTTTTATGTGAGTGCTTTATTTTCATCAAAAGTTAAAAGCTAGTCAATTTAATGAGTAATTAACCTTCCTCCAATGTGAAATATTAATATTTTCCTGATATTCCATGTTTTAGGGGATATCTAAACTCTCTCCTGTCCTACTTACTTTTTGTCTATTTATACAACTACTACATATGAAACTATTCTAAGTCTTTTTAATTTGCTACAGGGCACATGCACTCACCGGAGAGAGAGAGAGAAAACAGAGACAGAGAGACAAGACAGACAGAACAAGAAAACAAACCACCAGGTCTGTGACTTGAGGTACAGTCAGCCATGTGAGAGCCTTAACTACCAAGTCACCCATTGGCCCTCTAATTATTCTTTCTTTGCAGAATTTTCCTTCCTATTATTCCATGTTAAGTTTCTATTTATAAACTTTAGAATGATTTTATAAGTTTGAAAAATCTTACTGAGGCACAGCCTTGGTGGATGAGAGACTAGAAGCCACGTAGGGGGTTAGGATTCTGTCCCCAGGTCTACCCATACACAGAGAGGATGTATGTGCTCACTCCTGTGATCACGATTGGCTGGGTTAGTGATGGACATCATGGTGTGAGACCCCACTGAGGGTCTCTCTCTCTCAAGAAAGAAACTTTATTACTTATCTTATTTTATTTATTTATTTATTTATTTATTTTTGGAGAGGTTTTCACTACAGGGCGTATGCGCTCGCCAGATAGAGAGAGACATAGAGACAGAAAGAAAGAAATCACCCCCCAGGGGGGATGGTCACGCCGCAATCCCTTCTCCTCCATTCTCCTCTCAGGATCTTGGGCATGCACGCACACGCGCCCGGCGTGAGTTTTAAGCCACCGGGTCCGGGACGCGAACCACGGTCAACTACGTGGGAGTCCAGCGACAGCCATTACGCTAACTGCTGATTCCCCTTTTATTTTTACATTTATATTTAGAGAAAGTATTCAGCTTAAAGCACTTCTCCCTATACTGTGCTTTTATTATCTTAGACCCACACCCAAAATTTAAGCCTTAAACTGGGGCTGGCAGGTAGCATGGTGGTTAAGGGCACTGTACTCACACAGGACCAACCATGGTTTGACTCCTAGACCAGGCAAGTTGCTTTCTCACTTTCCCTCTCTCTTTCTCTCACTCTGCCCCTCTCTGATCAAATTAAAATAAATAAATAAATAAAGTTAAATAATTCTTAAAAAATAAAAATTTACACCTTAACCTTAAAAAAAATTTCTAAGTGTTCTATTTTCAATGCCATATGACTAATGACTGGATTGGTCGAATAGATATTCTTTGATAGGTGAAATTTGGTAATGTTGAAATCTAAGTTCACAGTTTTCCCCAAACTCAAAGAAAACAGTATATCTTATCCTCTAAAAAAAAGTTCCATATAATAAAATTCAGATTCTATCTTCCCACATTATACATTATTTTACTTAATTTTTTTTACATCAGGTCCTAATTACCCCAAACTGAAACCTAGAATCCTAATTGTGTTTTCAATAGGACTTTTCTTTCTATTGTTTTTATTATAGGGGGTATGCACTTACCAAAGAGAGAGCAAAGGAGACAGAGAAAGACAGAGGTAAAGTGAGAAATTTCCCTGGGGTGATGACCATGCTGCAATTCTTCCTTCTCCATTATTCTCTCAGGATTTTGGGCACACGCGCACATGAGCCAAGAGTGTTTTCCAAGCCACTGGGTTCAGGACTTGACCACTAAGTCAGCAATGTGAGATCCAGCCACCTTAAGCTCCACATACCTGCTGGCCCCTCAACAAGATTTTTCAACCTTTCCATTTTATCCAATTTATTTGAGAAACCTAAACAACTAGTGAGTGTTTCTCAGAGCCTGCACCATTTTTTTTTTTTTTTTAAAGCTTGCTACAGGGTACATTGGCTTGCTAGAGGGAGAAAAGAGAAAATAAGAAATTACCCCAGAGAGGATGGCCATAGCGCAATCCCTTCTCCTCCATCCTCCTTTTGAGATTTTGGGCATCCACAAATCTGTGGTTGGTACAATATTCAAGCTCCCAGGTCCAGAACTTGAACCATGCAGTAGGCCATGTGGGATCCAGCTGCCTTAGCATCTGCACCACCTGCTGGCTCCCAGCTATTTTTTTTTAATTGCTATTTTTTAAAAACTTCTGCCATAGGGTACACGCACTCACTGGAGAGACAGTGAGAGGGAAAGTGAGAAATCACCTTCTAGTGGGGATGGTTACACTGCAATCCCTTCTCCTCCTGGTATTTTGAACACACTCACATGTGCCTGGCATGAGGTTCAATCCGCCAGGTCTAGGACTTGAACCACAGTTGGCCATGAGGGTGTCTAGCACCTTAACCAGCATGCCATCTGCCATCCCCAGCTTCCAATTATTAATAGGTCTTATACAGAAAAAATGAAGTGTACCTTAGCAAAGCACAGGTAACAGTGAATTAAACAA
The DNA here is from genome assembly GCF_000334495.1 of Tupaia belangeri chinensis. Taxonomy (NCBI): domain Eukaryota; kingdom Metazoa; phylum Chordata; class Mammalia; order Scandentia; family Tupaiidae; genus Tupaia; species Tupaia belangeri. Next base: position 6,842,468 of record NW_006159809.1, read on the forward strand.
AACTAAATTTGTTTCTTGCTGTAGGACTTGACAAAATGTTTTGTGGGTTTCTTTTGTTTTAAAGGGAAATATATATTTATTATTATACATTCTACACATGACTCAGAACATCTTTCAAGAATCAGTCTTTCACACAACACATTTTGGAAAATGCTATTAATGGGGTCAAATTCAAAAACTTCCCAGCATGACCCGTCAAGATGTTCTATAGAGTGATTCTTCAATTTTGTTCTTTGTTGTGTTATCTCCCCCAAATAAAGTAATCTGCTTCTCTGTATCTCTGCTCACATACGTCATCTGGCTTAAAATCTTACTCAAAATTCAATGCTTTCCAATAGGCCATCCATAGTAACACCATTAATTCCTGTATTTCAGTACTCTACCCTATTAAACATTATAAGGAAATGAGATGTTTTACATAATCCAATTTTCCAGTTACTTGATTGCTATATAACCTAAACTCTTACCCTATTCTGAATAGAAATTTGAAATACACTACATACCTGCCTTCCCAAAACAAAACATACAAAACACAAATTATTATTTTATGTCTCAAGACTGTGTTTTGGCAGCAATTTCTCTCCACCTTTCTAGTCCTAAGTAGAAAAAGAAAAAATATACCTCAGTTTCTATGTATGCTGACCAGCTGTGATGGTATAGCAGTTAATATTCTGTGATGTTAAAGACACATGGGAAGGTCCTAGGTTCACTTCCCAAGGTCTTCCTATATAAAATGGGCATGCATGTCCCCATCATTCTGGGTAGTAGAGGCTGGGGGTAGATTATAGTGTGAAGAGCCTGTTGGAAGTGTTAGGCTCTTTCTCTCCCTTTCTCAGGGAAGATAAGAAAGAAAAAAAAAATAAAAAAATTAATGCAAAATTCATTTAGCTACATTCATAATAAAGACCTGAAATGTCTTCCTTAAGCATAAACTTTTCACACAAGTCTGTTTACTCTTTGCTTACTTTTTTGAACTCTTAAGATAACCTTCTAAGTGCTCTAAAGGGGACTAAACACACAGTCTTTTTTTAAAATTAGTTATTTTCATTTTATTTATTATTTTTCAACTTGACCAGAGAGAGAGAGAGCGAGCGAGAGAGCGAGTGAGAGAGAGAGAAAGTGAGAAAGCAAGCCACCAGATCCAGGACTTGAACTGTGGTTGGCTACGTAGGAGTACAGGACCTCAACTATCACACCACCTGCTAGCCTAGCAATCTTTAATATATTTTAGTTTGACTAGAGAGAGAGAGAAAGCAAACTGCCAGGTCCAGGACTCAAACCATGGTCAGTCATGAGGGGGTCCAGCGTTTTAACCACCATGCCACCTGCCAGCTCCCAAATAAGCGATTTTAACATGCCTTTCTTTAGGCTTTATCTTGTGGGTTTATTGGGAGGGGATAGATATATTGCAAAACTAACCTAGACATGTAAAAAAAAACCCTAGCTATTAACTATGAAACTATGATAGGCATTTTATATACATTATCTCATAGAGTCCTTGTATTTATTTCAGAAAGGATTCTGTAATTACATAATACTAAATATTGGTCATCTGTTTAATGTTAACTGAAGAATGAAATTTGGGTCCCCTTTCCATTATTCAGAATAAATAAGTCACAATGAATAATGCTGTCTTGGTATCATCCTGCAAGAAGTTTCTAGTAAATTGACAAGATATACTCATTTGGGGGTCAGCAGATGGTGTAGGGGTTACATCACTGGACTCCCACATGGCCAAACAGGGTTCAAGTCCCTGATTTGTGGCTTAAAACTCCTGTTGGGCACATGTGCATACATGCCCATTATCCCATGAGGAGAATGGAAGAGAAGGGATTGCAGTGTGGCCATACCTCCTGGGGGGAGAGGGTGATTTCTCAGTTTTCCCCCTCACTGTCTCTGTCACGTGCACATGCCCTAAGGCAAAAACATCTACCAAAAAAAACCAAAAAACAAAAAACAAAAAGATATACTCATTTGGAGAAGGCAAATTTAACAACTTACCAGTAGAAGCTGAAGTAACAGTTTCAACAGCTTTTGAAGCATCTGCATCTTTTCTATTTAAAAGAAGAAAATAATTAGCAACAACTTAGAAATTCTAAGTTTCATAAAATTCTAAAAATGCAAAGTTTATATCTAAAAAAAGTCTCAATAATTCAATGGGAATGATATCTCATTTAAGCTGTAGTTATGGTGATAAAATATATTAAATATGCAGTTTTAAAAATTAAAATGTCTTACTTCATATGCATGTTTATTCTTACATATGAAATCATGGAATCACTTACTTTAAAGCAGATGCTTTCTTTGAATCTAAAGTCTTTTTCTTCACCTCTTTGTTCTACAAAGAAAAAAAAATCAAAACTTAATCATTTCCTCAATTATAAAAAGCAATTTAGTGGAACCAACAGTTGGCATAATGGCTATGTCGCTGGACTCCCATGTAGTTGACCACAGTTTGAGTCCTGAACCCGGTGGCTTAAACTCACGCCAGGTGCGTGTGCGTGCTTGGCCACCCCCCCCAGGGGGGGGTGATTTCTCGTTTTCTGTCTCTCTGACTCTGTCTTTCTAGTGAGCGCACACGCTCTTATTTCAAAAATCTCTCCAAAAAAAGAAGGTGCAATTTAGTAAATTAAGCATAAATCCAACAATAAGAAAAATCTAAAATCTTCCTGAAGTATGTTTATATGTTTACTACCTCCTCCTAAGAAAAGACAAAACAAAGGTAGTTTCTTGAATTTGTGGTCACACAGCATAATTTTATATCTCATGTTTTACCATTCATCTATATTTTCTTATCATCAACTATCTTTCATAAATATGTCTTACAGTGTTGTGACATTTTAGGTGTCTAACTGCTATCGTCCTGGTGCAACCTACCACCATTTTTCACATTTGATTACTATGACTTGCTTCTGTTCTTATCTTTCCACCTACCCATGCTCTATTCACAACATAAAGTCACATTAAACTTGCCACTCTTAGACTTGAATTACGCTCACAGCAAAAGTCAGTACCTGAGCCCTGTAAGAGTTTACACGGTATTTCCCATTTAACTTTCACCTGCCTACTACTACATACTTCCTCGATTCCTTCACCCCATTCCCAAGCATCAATTTCAGCCCTCAAACAAACTGCACAAGTGTGAATCTCAAAGTCTCTTGCAGTTGCTATCTCTTCTTTCTGAAACAAATGCTTTCAACCTAGGACATGGCTTACTCCCTCAAACACCCACCATTTTAAAAATGAGACTACCAAAAAAAAAAGACACAATAAAACACAATCATCAAACAAAAATGAGACTGCCTTATTGAAAGGTGCACAGCTCCACAGTCCCCACCAAGAGTATATTTCTATTACCTTGTTCTGACATCTTCTCCCACAGCACTTGTTGTCAACAGTCATAATATACATATATTTTTAACTTCTCTGTGGTTTTTCTCTTCCTATCTTTTGAAGTTAAACTCTGTGAGGGATCTAGAACTTTGTTTTATTGAGTAATCCTAGATTAAACATTTTAGAATTAAAGAAGACTAGGTTTCCCCCCAGTTCTTCAAATTTAATGATCATTCAGGTCTTACCTCATGGTCACTTGTTATAAGCTATTTTTCTATCTTCAAGGCTACTAATCTATCTGAAACCATAGCCATTTCACAACAGTTGGATGAAATAATAGATGAAACTTTTGACTGGACTTCAGTGCACTATTTCTTCTCCACTTCAATCAATCTACTTAGGCTTTCTTTGCCTTCAGAGACATCTGTCCAATTAATTCATGGTCCAGACCACTTCCAGATTTATCTTTCTAATCCACTCATTTAATTACGTAATGCCTCTATTCAAAAACCTTGAATAGGATGTACCTGTCTATAGGATAAAATTTAAATTCTTAAATTATGCATTTAACCCTTGTATCTCCATAACCTCTCTTGCAATTAGGTGGCTATGTGTCATGGTTCTGATAAATCAAATGTAGGCAAATGTTGCTAGGGAACTCATTCTTTCCAGAAAAATCAAAACCCATTTGGCTTTTGATTTTTATTAATTTCTTTCTGCTTGGAAGACAAAAATAATGCCAGAGAGTACACCAATATCTTAGAATTGAGGATAAAAGTATTAAATATGGGGAGCAGGATAGTTAGGTCCCTGAAGATATTATGGAACTGCTATAGCAGCCCTGGACCACCTACATGCAGATTTCCTGTTATGAAATAAAATATCTATTTCTTCAATAAACCACTGGTAAAGTGTTCTGTTGAAACTTAATGAAACTCTAAAAGATAAAAATTGATAATAACTAGCTGCCCTACAATTCATTGTCCAAACCAGGACAATGAGAATAAATCGATGAGATAGCACTAATCAGGTATAAACCAGAAGAATGATGAGTTACTTTACTACTTACTAATTAGAAAACATAAATGAAACAAAAAGTAAAAATTTTTTTGTAATAGCAATGCATGTAATATTATATGAGAGAGTGTGTTTTTGTACGCATGCTAATGTGTATTAAATAAACTTAATAAACCCTTCAACACTCTAGGGCCAGCAGATGGCATAGCAGTTATGTTGTTGGACTCCCACACGGCCAGTTGTAGTTTAAGTCCTGGACCCAGAGGTTTAAAACTCACATTGAGTGTGTGTGCCCAAGATCCCTGGAGGAGAAGGAACTGTGGCATGGCCATTCTTCTGGGGGGGTAATCTCTCGCTTTCCCTCTCACTGTCTCTCTCTCTCCAGCGGGAATATGCACTCTAAGGCAAAACCTCTACTGAAAAAATTGTGTAAAAACTTTATAGGCAAAAATATAAAACTTGGTGTCAGCAGGCGACATAGTGGTTAAGGCATTAGACTCCTACACGGTTGTCCTCTGTGGTCTGAGTCCTGGACCCAGCAGCTTGACATTCATAACAGGTGCGTGTGCAGGCATGCGTGCCCTAAATCCCAAGAGGAGAATGGAGGAGAGGGGAATGCAGTGCGGCCATCTCCATTGGGAGGTGATTTCTCACTTTCTCTCTCTCGTTCCCTGTCTCTTGTCTCTCTGGTGAGGGTACTCACCCTATGGCAAAAATCTCTCAAAAAAACCCCAAAAATCCCCACAAAACTTGCTAAGGGACATGAAATGAAATCTAAATAAATGGAGAAATAAACTATGTTTGTGAATAGAATGACTCAGTATTAAAAGCCCATCAGTAAAAATTCAATGCAGCATTGGGACCAGCAGCTAGCATAATGGCTATGTCGCTGAACTCCCATGTAGTCAACCGCGGTACGAGTCCCAGACCTAGTGGCTTAAACTCACGCCGGGTGCATGTGCTTGCGTGCCCAAGATCCGGAGAGGAGAATGAAGGAGAAGGGATTGCAGTGTGGCCATCCCCCGGGGGGGTGATTTCTCGCTTTCTGTCTCTCTGTCCCTGTCTCTTTCTGACGAGCGCACGCGCCCTAAAGCAAAAAAGCTTCCCCCCCCACAAAAAAATTCAATGCAGCATCAATTAAATCCCAATTAAGATTTTTCAGAGAACCTAAACTGATTCTGAAACTAATATGCAAGTGTAAATGTAAAGATTAATCAAAATAAGCTTAAATTAAAAAAAGAAATTAAAAACTCTACTAGTAAGAAAAGAAAATATTACAAAGTTATAATTGTTCTAATAATTGAAACCATATACTACTGCCATAAAAATGATCAGATTGCTACAACAGAATATAAATATATTTATGTGCATATGGTAATTTATATACATAAGATAATTTTTCAAATGAACAAAGAAGAATTAATTAGGCATAAATGATGTTGGGCTAACTAGCCACTTATTTTAGAAGTGATACTGATCCCAACCACACATTCTATCACCAATAAATTAAGAAAATGAGAAAGCACATCTTTTTCGGCACTGGTATAGAGGTCTTCTAAAATTGATGAAAGAAAAAAAGGCAAAAGCTACGTATACATGTACAAGAATAGACTAGAAGAAAGCACGTCTTATATGTAATTTGAGAATTAGTATCCAGAATAATAAACATCTTCAAATAATTTTTTAAAGAGGTTTTCTCCATAGGGCACATGCACTTGTCCAAGAGAGAAACAAAGACAGACACAGTGAAAGGGAGAGTAAGCAATCACCCCACAAGGTGGGTGATGGCCATGCCATAATTCCTTTTCCTCCATTCTCCTCCCAGAATCATGGGCATGCATGCACATGTGCCTGGTGTGATTTTTAAGCCACCAGGTCAGAGACTTGAAACACAGTCAGTCATGAGAGTCCAGAGACATATCTGCTAAGCCATCTGCTGGCCCCTTCAAATAATTTTTAAAATAAAAAAGTGAAAATAGGAGAAGATAAAGATGACTCACTAAAACAATGAACAGATTATTTTTAAGAGAGAAATTTTAACAGATATAGTATTATATTAAAAGGTGTTAAAGTTCACTAATCAGGAAAATGCAAATTAAAACTAGATTTTTTACATACTGAATTTTTTTAAATGAAGAAATTAAGATGTTATTGGTAAGACAGGAACACTAGTAATCTCAGAAATTATAATTATTATAAATTACTATAGCTACTTAGAGGATAATTTGTTATCTATTACTGAGCATCCCATAACTTGACAAACCCACTTAAAGGTGTCATTTTAAAAAACACTACCCTAAAGGCAAAAGGATGGCATGTGAAAGACATATAAGGAGTTAACTAAAGTCCTGTTTATACTATGAGAAACCAGAAATAACCTAAACATCAATCAATAAGGAGGAGTTGGTAAAATAACTGATAATATTCATAAAAGGTAAATACCACACAAATATTAAAAATAAAGAAAACATGCTTGTCCTAACACAGAGTGACAAATCAGTGATTGAGAAAAGTGTGTTATACAACCCTTATAAAGTATGCATTCTATAGCAAATTAAAAAAAGAGAAAGAACATACACATACAAAGTAAACTCACTGGATATTTTCAATTCTATATTTTCTAAGGCTATATAAATGAAGGCACAAAAAATGATCAACAAAGACTACACTCAAGAACAGTGATAACTGTATTGAAGCAAAAGCTCAAAATAATCATACTCCATAAACTGCATGCATAGAAGTTCTAAACAGGCAAAACTCAACTAGAAATTAGAAATCGAGGTGGGGGTTATCTCTGGGTAGAAGAGAAGGAAGAATTGGAAAGAAGCAAGCCAGGGGTTTTCCAGGATGTTGCCGATGTTCTATTTTGTGACTTAGGTAGTGGTTTCATAGATGTTTACTACTTTTTTTTACTATACATGTTAAGTACTTTCTCCTAGTCTGCTGTTTGTCATTTAATATTGTTTGCAGTTCTATCTATCTAAAATTACTAATTTCATTGTATTTTAATTTAATCATATAAACACATGATCCATTTATCTAACAGCCGTTTTATGCATTTTTCTGAATATGTGCTATCTTTAACAATAAGATAAACTAATCAACAATGATAAAACATCTAAAACCAGTTTACCTGTGCTTTTTTCTTTTCTGGAACACATATTTTCACACTTTTTCCTTTTATAAGAACAGGTGTTGCTTCAATGTACTTCATGACTGCAGTAATTGCCTCTTTAAATTCCATTTCCAAGTAGGCCTAAAATGAAACATATTCCCTTTTTCAATCAAAAAAGTATCCTTAATATTCCCTGCATTTTAAAATGGACTTAATCCGTCCTCGTGGATCATAAAGTTGTGAAACTACTAAAAGTTCTGGTTGTTTTTGCTTCTCTTTTTGTTTTGCTAAAGTGTAATTTGACCTCAAGAATGTTTCACACATGAAATGAACATTTATCCTTACAGAATTTCTATAATATACCATTACCAAGATGGGAAGGACACAGGACAGAAGTCCATGGCAGGCTCATGGAACAAGAAGAAATGAGAGATAAGACTCACAGAACAGTAAGAGGGAGGGCAAAATCTGGTCTAGCTTGGTTCTGCTTTGTTTTGAAGTTTGTTGAGCTCCTCCTTAAGAGAGATAGGCACCATCTCAACAGGATCTTCTAAAACAATCTAACCCCCAGTCAGTCAGCCAGGAGCATGAGCAATTGTACATGTGCTTGGCATGAACAGAGAGACTCTGGGATGTGAACCTGGACCTTTCCCTAAACCTTCAGCATCAAAGAGCACTGTATTACCACAGTGCCACTATGACTGCCCTCGCTTGCTTTATCTCCTGACATTTTTAAAGCTTCTTGTGGAAAAAGATGACACTACTGTTACATTCTATTGTCTTAACTCACAATGGAATGTGTTTATGTTCTGCTTAATCTATGGTTGTTCATAGTTCTGAACTTAATTATGTGAGTTATAGAAATACAACTCATGTAAACAATACTTACCATACAAATAAAATAATTTGTTTTGGTATAATCTTGTTCTAAAGCAATGGCTGGCAAACATTTTTGTTTTTTAAAATTTGCTAAAAGATGTATGCACTCACTGTTTGGTGGTAGGAGAAGAGTGAGAAAGCAGTCCTCTAGGGGGATAGCCATACTGATGTAATCCCTTCTCCTCCATCTCCTCTTGGGATTTTGGTTATGCACGCACATATACCTAGCGTGTTTCTCAAGCCAACCAGGTCCAGGATTTGAACTACACAGTCAGCCAAGTAGGATCCCACTGTCTTAACCATCACATCATGGGCTGGCCTAACAAACATTTTTATAAATAGGTTTTTTTTAGAGCACAGATATGCTTCCTCATTTAAATATTATCTGTGGTTGTTTTTTATAATAATGCTAATGGCTAGCTCCCAAAGCCTAAAATATTATCTAGCCCTTTACAAAAGAAATGTGCCGGGACCGGCAGTTAGCATAATGGCTATGTCGCTGGACTCCCATGTAGTCGACCGTGGTTTGAGTCCCGGACCTGGTGGCTTAAACTCATGTTGGGCGCCTGTGCGTGCATGCCCAAGATCCCGAGAGGAGAATGGAGAAAGGATTGAGGCATGGCCATCCCCCCTGCAAGGTGATTTCTCTTTTTCTCTTTCTGTCTTCTGTCTCTCTCTGTCTTTCCAGTGAGCACCCTATAGCAAAAACCTCTCCAAAAGAAAAAAAAAAAAAGAAATGTGCCAACCCCTATTTTAAGATTATAAAACAGTATTTTGAAGCCTTGTTCATTGGAATCCAAATATTTACATAATTCTCAATAAACAATCAAATGAGAGTGAAATTCAAAAACTTCATGGAGAGGGACCAGCAGTTGGTGTAATGGCTATGTCACTGGGCCCCCACGTAGTCGACCACGGTTCAAGTCCCGGCCCTGGTAGCTTAATACTCTGGGTGCATGTGCGTGTGTGCCCAAGATCCCAAGAGGAGAATGGAAGAGAAGGGATTGCGGCGTGGCCATCCCCCCGGGGGTGATTTCTCACTTTCTGTGTCTCTGTCTCTCTGTCTTTAAAATTAAAAATTAAAAAAAAAAAAAAAAAACTTCATGGAAAACTAGGATTAAAGTATGATTTTATTTTGATCCAAGAATATTTTGAAATCCAAACATGATTTTTTTTTTCAGAATATGCATTTTCCATTAACGTTTTTTAAAAAAGAATTATTTAATTTTATTTATTATTTTTCTTCAATTTGACAAAAGAAATAGGAACAGTGAGAAAGCAAGCCACCAAATGAAGGACTCACACTACAGTGGGCCATCTGGAGGTTCAGCACCTTAACCACCACACTGACCTGCCAGTCCCTTCCACGAACTTTCTAAAGACCTCTTGTATATGGTACCAGTATCTATAAGAGCCAACAGTTTATAGAATAATACAGCTTTGTGTGAATTTTTAGAACAGACTGAATGACCAACCTCTTTTCTATATGGAACAATCAGGACATCATTAACTTTTCCAAATGGTTGAAATACTTTTCTAATCTCTTCTTCAGTACAGCCATCCTCTGGTAATTCAGATATAAGAAGAACTGAACTGTAATGCAGAGACTGGTCTTTCCGAAGCTGTTTTTGGAGTAGAAAAAAATTTTTTAAATCAAACAAATTGAGTCATGAAGTACAGTAATTCCCTATATAATTTCTTCTAACATTAATTGTTGTCCATTAAAGAGTTTTTCTAACACTAATTTCTACATAACTTTATAATTTTAAATGCTAAAAACAGTATTAAGAAATACGATTTATATTTTGAAACCCAATAGTGATAATGAGTTCCTAAGTGTACTCTTTTCTGTTTACAAGCATCTTGTAATAAACAAGAGCTATGGAATAGTTCAAGGCCATTTAAAGAGTACTTTTTAAAATGAGTCGTTCCTGTGTTCTAATAATTAGAAAGGGTATCATATAGGTATAGCATTTTTAAAGATTTATATGTGATTCATATGATTTGATTAAATTGAAATATCAAGTTTGCCAACTTAATTATACTTAATTAATACTTAATTATAGAGTAAGAACTTTTTAAAAAGTTCCACTGTTGCCACTCAAAAGTTATAAAACAAAATGAAAAGAACTAACTCAGTCTCTGCAAAATTTTCCCTAAGCTCAACATTTCTTCCCAATGCTCCTTAAAATTCTATAGTAACAGGCTGGTTATCATAAAGTTATCTTTCCCCAAGCTCTTTAGGACAAGAGACAGTAGTTGATTAGAGTCTTTAATGTATTTTTATAACATTGAAAGCAATGCATAACAAAATACTTGAAAACAATATTACAATACACTAAATATTTGATAATCAGGCCTATTAGGAGTTTCTCTGATGGTAAGTCTCAGCATGTTTCAGTACATCAGTTAGTAGTAATTTAAGAAACATACACAATAAAACTGTACCTCAGAATAGCAACCAACAGGTTACAGTCAAAATACACAAAAAAGTTAGTACCAGAAAACAGACCATTCTACACTGTAGAAAAGAGTATCTGACTTCTGAACCATACTGTAGAAAGTATAAAACAAATAGAAAATGAACAACTCTCAGTTGACTCACACTTCTAGCTTACTAACAAAGCTTATGAACAGCTTGCTATTACTGCTAGTGATTACACTCATCTCCTCAGACAGCAGAAATCAAAACAATCTGCTTGTGAGGTGAGCTCAAACTACCAAACTATCAAAATGTTCTTCTTTGACCAATCAAATGCCAAAATCTTCTGGCATTCTTATGCTATGAAATTTCTGAATTATCACTTTTATTATATTCATGAAACACATTTTTTAAAATCCCATATATAAAAGCATTTCAGTAAATAATGACTTCCTCAAAACATGAAATTAAAAAATTGAGACTTTCTTCTCTTTCTCTTTTTGCCAGAAGGCATATGGCAATCAGCAGAGTCAAAGAGAAAGGGAGAATGTCCCCCTCAACTGGGTAAGGTCACATTGCAAGTTTTTCTCCTTCATTTCTCCAGCCCATCAGGATTGGGGGCATGCACAAACACATGTCCGACATTTTCCAGGCCACCAAGGCTGAGATTCAAACCATGTAGTTGGTCATATGAGATATGACTCCCTTAACTACTAGGCCATGGGGTCAACTCAAGAAAACTCTTGTTTCTATTTGTCATAACAATGAATGGATACACATTTCCATTAATAAATTTAAAAATTACTGACCTTACGCTGGAGAGAAATAGCTTTATTTGGCACTTGTTTGCATTCTGGTAAGGTGTCACCCTCAAGATTTTTTGATTTGTAATGAGTAGAATGTCCTCCTAAATTTGATTCGCCCTTTACAGAGGTTGTAGATTTAACTGATGGCTTTGTTCCACTACCAGTTTTAGGTTTTTGGGCTGGTAAGTGTCCTTTATCAACAATTGCTTCAAGATGCTTCTGTTTATTAAATTCTATCGCATGCCCAGACTGTTGCACTACATCTTCTAGTGCTTTTTTTCTGTCTAGTAAAAAGGATACAAATACAACTTGATAACAAGAACCTAAAAGTATGAACCATCTCATCATGTTAAAAAAGACTAACAATATTTATTCCATATAGCCACTATCAAACCAAATAGGGAGTATATATACAAAAATATTCTTAGTCTTTAGTTATTAACTCAAAATGCTTTTATATGAAGTGTCTTTATTCTGTGAGCTTAGTCTTCATACTTCTGATTTTCAAGATCCCCCACACTGTTATTCAGGACTCAAAACAGCTTTTATTTACATTAAATTTATAGCTATTTACTATATTAGACATCAAAATATAATTTAAAAATATTTAATTCATTTAATAAGCTCCTATATTAACATAAACAACATTTTAATAAAAAAATAACTGTAATTAACAAAAGAAAAAAAGTTCATGAAATGAGTAGTACTACTGTATATTTTTCCAAACACCTGGATGTTGGGCTTAGAAGACACCTAAATTATCTTATCTGCTTTTGCATCCAACTGCTGGATACATTGTTTTGATTAAAAATACAGAGAATATCTAGCCTTTCACAATTACTTTTAAACTTTAAAGACCTTGAGTACCTTAAAGGGTACCTGGACCACACTTTTGACAACGGCTGCCTTATAAGTTTAAAAATATTTTCATTTAGTCTTTTAGAATATACTGAATACAGTGAGAAACCTGTTCAAAATACTTCCTGAATACTAACTATGGTCTCTTCCATTGTAGAGGTATAAACACACACACACACACACACACACACACACACACACACATACACACACATGTAGGTATATATGAGCTATTTCTGAAAAGGTCATTAACCAATATTAAGGCACAGGTTAAAACTATGAGTGATTTCAAAGTAGTCTTAAGTGAATTTATGAAAGTCTATAATCAATTATTAAGGCAAACTAAAATCTTTCCACATCACTGATTTTTAAATCTGATCTGGCAAATACAGTCTTTCAAATTTCTTCCTAAAGTTATTAGAGGAAATAATAGACTATGTGATATAGATCAGATTTCAAGAGGAAATTCTAAAATTTAATATAATATTTCATCTCCCAAAATTCAAACAAAAGAACTAAAAAAAAAATTCAGTTGAAATAAATAAGTATAAATATATTTATAAATAAATATTGAAGTAAATAGATTATCTCATGGCCACTGGCATACCTGATGATCTCACTGATCTCCTTGATGTCCTTTCAGGGCTAACAGACCGATAGCACGGTGGACTACCTCTAAATGGATTTCTAATTCGATATGGTGAACGGGATCTGGATCTGGATCTGTATCTAGAAATGAAACGATGGCAAATTCTTGGACTTCGACTTCTCGGTCTATACATGTAACGTACTGGGCTTCGAGATCTATGGAACCTATGACTTGAGTTTGATCTTCTTGAATGCCTAGGACTAGGGGAATGAGAACGTCTTCTCGGAGTTTCATTTTCTTTTCTATTGCCTTCATTTCTACAAAGTGGGGAAGAAAAAAAAACAAGCCAGATTCAGCAACTCAATGTAAATTTAAATTACATTCAATGACTAAAGAACTGTCTTCAAAACAGACTATTAATATCAAACTCTAATAACAGGTTATTTTCTTAAAACAGGAACACTTATTTGTTATGATGTAATTCAGCCTTTTAGATATATAGGAAACAATCAGAACAGAAGATCAGCCCTCCAATTGCTTATATCCCTATTTCCTAGCTTATAGAAGAATGCCATCATCAATTTCTTGGGCTTTTCCTATAACAATATCACATACAATTATGTTTTGAAAATATTAACTTTCATAAAGAATTGAAGAAATCAGGCTAGCCCCATAATGCAGTGGTTAAATGCTGTACACAGGAAGGTGGATTCCACATGGCTGACCACAGGTAGAGTCCCAGCCCTGGTGGCTTGAAAAACATGTTGAGCACATGTGCATGTATGCCCAAAACCCCTACAGGTTGGAGAAATGGAGAAAAAAGGGATTGCAAGATGATCACCCCCTACATGGGAGTGCTCTCTTTGTCTCGAGCATGTGCCTCTAGCAATAATAATACTAAAACACAATTTTAAAACAAATTTAGGAAATCATTTAAATAAGCAATTGTTTTTCAACAATTTTTCCCTAAAGTATTATACCACATATAAATATTTGACTGCCACACTTATGTGTGTGTATACACATAAACTGAGTAGGGATTCCCCAGACGAGACAAAGCTTAGTAAGACCACACCCAGTCCTCAAGGCATCAAACATCCCACAAACATAGAAAAATAAAGTCAAATATTTTCAGAAAAGGACTAAAGAAAGTGGAAGTTCACAAAGTACTAAGCTAGTGAGTATATAAGGAAAACATATTTCCCATACTTGAAAGATCTCAAAATTTAAATAAAGGCAGTACACATACAAAAGTGTTAAGAGGCACTGAAGAGGTACAAGATACAAGCTTAGTCAAGGATTAAGAGGTTATTACATTTAAGCTGGAAAAAGAAAGATTCAGAGGTTTTTCCATTTGTCCACTATTTAAAAATAAAAATGTGAAAGGATTCAATTCAAAAGAACTTTCAAAAAAGTAACTGTTCACTCTCTTAAAAATCAGGTTTAACAACACCACTATTAAAAAGATTTACCTTTTTGAGGGAAGGATCTCAGGATTCCAATCAGGATACCTATTTTGAGAATAAACAGTATTAATGAACAGCTAAAGTAAGATTATAAGGCTCAATCAATCTTTACCTGCAACATATTAGGAGGAGTTTGAAACCTAAGTTTACATATGTCTTATTAATATAAGAAAATTTTCTTAGAAGTAGGAAATTTTGTCTAATTCAATAAATAATCAAAGCACTAAGCCAGTAAGTATATTAGGAAAACATATTTCCCATACTTGAAAGGCCTCAAAATTTATTTAAACAAAGGGCAGTATACACAAAAAAAAAACATTTTTGTGTGTACAGGCACGGAAGAGGTATTAAGATATAAGTTTAGTCAGGGGTTAAAAGAAAAGACAGTTTGCCCACTTTATGGAATTCCATATTCTATGTGGCAACCTAAAGAATTCAACATGAATGATGCCCTTTAAGTTATCACGTGGTCCCTGAGGAGATACATTTAGTGAAAGGAACCAGAAAAAAATTCATAGAAGACTGCTTTTCTTATAGCCTTAAAAAGGTCTCCCAATAGACACAGATCAGGTTAGATGTAGTGACAATATAAAAATGAAGGACTGGAGGCAAAACACAGGTGTTCTACTCCAGGGACTAGTCTGAAATGAAGAAAAGGAAATACAAGGGGGGAACCCTGGAAAGGTCATCTCAGATAGAGACAAATTATTAAGACCTTAAAATCAGGTAACAAGACTACACAGAAGTAAAAAGGTAATGGGGATTCTGAACACTTCTCAGGTGGAGGATAACACAAGAATCTTTCAGAGCAATTGTAAATAAATATCCGAAATTTGAGAAAAAGAAGAGCAGTGAAATATTTAGAAATCAGGCATGTGGGAGCCCTAACTACAGTCCTAAGTTCAAGCAAGACTAACACAGAATGGAGCTTATAGAGAATCTAACACACATCAACACATAAAAGTAGACAAAGGGAAAAAAAAGAAAGATTTTAAGGAATAATCAAAGAAATAAAAAGTAGAAGCAGCAGCATTATCATAAAAGTCCAAGAGAAAGACTACATTTTCAGCCTTAGTGCCTCTACAGATTCTAAACTCTAAGAGGTAATTGCACATGATTACTGTTTTAAATTAAATATGATTAATGTATTATATCAATGATACTCAAGAATATCATTTAAGCAGCAAGATGAGTGCCAGGTAAAGAAATGGAGGCAACAGACAAGTCACCTGGCAGGGAAATAAAATTACCTCAAAACCTTAGTAAAGATAAAGAGGTTTTTTATTATGCTATTTGCCTCAGACATTGTGACAAGCTAATTCAACACGACATTCTCAACTATCTTTTCCACTGCCAGCCTCTAATACAAAGACTAAAAAAATAAATAAATACTTGTTTTCCCAAACTCTCCAGAAGGCAGCCAGTGACAGCTTCTAACCCATGAAACCTAAGAGCAACACATCTGAGAAAACTTCTGTCCCTTTCTTCATGCTCTGAAAGTAGACGTGTTGCCTAGAGCATTTTTTTGTTTTGTTTTAATTAACAGAGCATTTACACTTTCCAAAGAATGAGAGTGAGTGAGTGAGAGCTAGAGAGAGAAAGAAAACAACCCCTTCCCACTGTGGTGTGGTCATTGCCCCAATCCCTTCTCCATTTTGCCATCCAGTCAGAATCTGGGGCATGCACATACATATGCCCGACATGTTTTTCCTGCTACCAGGGCTGGGAATTGCAGTCCGGCATATGGGATCCAGCTCCATTAACCACTCGGCTATGGGGCCAGCCCTGCCTGGAGTTCTTTTAACTATGAGAAGACAAACTAAGAAGACAAAAAAGTTAACTTTAATCCAATGAATCCAACATATAGTGTCAACAATTTTCAATACATAAATCATTTTGTTTCATCTATTTCCACACTTTTTAAAGCTTTTATTACTTTGTACCACCTAGGAAGATAAATTCTCAGATTTTTCTGAATCTTATAATACAGTATTTAAAAGCGAGACCTGTGGAATTTAAAAAAAAAAAACTGTGGAATTAAGGGTAGGAGCTGTCACTTTTAGGACATGTAGCTTAAAGCCAATTACTTAATACAAGGTGTCTTGGAAAAGCTCATGGAAATGTGTATTACAAAAAAATTATGCAAGAATTTCAAATTTTGTCTTGTACCAAAATAAACTATTTTAATCCAATTTCCATAAACTTTTTAAAGCTCTCTCATATGTGTAAGCCTTAATTTTTTCACATGTACAAAAATGAAAATATAGCTGGTTGTCAACAGGTAGAAGTTATGACTCAATTTACAGAGCTTTCTAGCATTCACAAGAGCTTTAGAACTATTAGTCAAAGACTTGGTAATAATGTTCTAGACTTGTACTGGGTTGATTAAAAACACATGTTTTTAATCTCTGCTGTCTAAGGCAAAAAGATAAAGCATGAATTATACTCTGCTGCTAGTAGAGTTTGGACCATCTCATATACTGCCCAACTAATCAAAACTTCACTTTATTTTCTCATCAATAAATTCAGGTTGAACATTTTTGCCAAGGATACTTCATAGATGATGTGTGTATTTACTGTATCACACTGGGACACAGACAAGGTAAGTTATCTAGATCCTTGCTCTTAAACATTATTTCACACTACCCATGTCAGGAGTACTGTGCTTCTGAAACACAAGCTACTATATAAAAGACTAAAGGAAACGACAAGGCACGACTCTTGATTGAATCCTGGATTGGGGACAGAGGAGTAGGGAGGGTTAATTATAAATGATATTTTATACTTAAGTGGGAAAATTTGAATTTGGTTCTGGGACTTGCACCAGCAGTCTGCTGGGGTTTTCAGGCCTGAGACCATGAATTATACCAATGGCTTAGAAGCCATGCTACTGATATCCTTGGGTCATCAGTTTGCAGATGGCTTATCATGGGACTTCTCAGTCATAAAGATGCTCGACTTAAAACAGAGTTACGTCCAGATAAACCACTCTAAGTTAAAGATATTTTAAGTCATGAATGGGTATTTTATAGATATAATGAAACACAAAACCACAAAAAAAACTATATCTGAAAAAATACTGTCAATGCAGTACTGTGGATGGAGTATTGGCTCTTTACCCTCATAAGCACATAGCTGATTGGGATCTGTGGCTCTGTGCTGTGGCCCACCATCACAAGAGAGTATTTTACTGCATCTATTGCTAGCTCAGGAAAAGATCAAAATTCAACATTTGAAGTACAGTTTCTACTGATTGTGCACTACTTTCACACCATGGTAATAAAGTAGAAAAATTATAAGTTAAATCACTTAAGCTGAGAAGTGTGTGTGTGATTTTATTGGTTCTATCTCTCTGGAGGTCTCTAATACACTAAATAAGGTTTTTTTTTTTTTGGACGATAGAGCATTAAAAATGTAGACATGGAAAACACATGCTTTAAAATCATGACCTTTTAAATCATGACCTTATGTGCATAACAAAAATAACAAACTGATCTATACAGAAGCCTTTAATGACCATACACATGCTTTTTCCTATAATAAATTAAAGGCAATACATAGCTAGAATCCTCTTATTAACATGAATAACTACCTACAGCAAAGAACTCACTCCTAACTAAACCCCACACTTTCATAAAAATTAGACATCCCATTGGGAACCTGTAAGAAAGTGGCTTAGGAGAGATTCTCCATTTATAGTGACAGGAAAGGCAATATTTAATTCAGGAGATGATAACCCATGTTTGTCTGCATAGCAACTATATAAGGAAACAACCCCAATTTCGATTCTACTTCCATTCTATATAATTCAGGGCTTAGTTATAAGTTATACTTATTCTATATAATGTAGGGCTTAGTTCACTCTCCACACCAACAGTAGGTACATGACACCAATCAGGGTAGAGTACTCTATTCTCATAGTCACTGTAATTGGTTTAGAAATGGACAACTAACCTAAAGTAAACCAAGAGTCAAACCAAGGACTTCTGCAGGAATTATGGAGAAAGAAATACCTTAAAGGAAGAAAGCAAACTCCTGGCCCATCTGCAGTGACATACAGATAATGCCACTACTTGGGAGACTAGAAGTCGCTTGAGATGTTCTAGTTTGGTTCCTTGGCCAACCTGAATTTACCAAAGGTGGCTACGTATGCCTATAATCCTACCTAATTCAGAGGCTGGAACAGGATGATCAGGAGGACATAGAGACCATGTCAAAAATACCTCTCTCTGTCTCTCTTCCTTTTTTTCCCTTTCTCTCCCTTCTCTCTTTCATAAAGGGAATAAACAAATTGTTGATAAGCAAAGCTATGCAGACCCCTGAAAACTATAAGTCCAAAACTATGTGGGTCATTTTGTTACATGGACAAAATATGCCTGAGATCTCATGAGCCCAAAATAGGAGAGAACAGTCAAGAAATGGAAATATTTCTGACACTGTAATTTTAATTTGAACGTCCAATTCAATTGTTTCTAAAACCGAACATGTTACTATCAATCCAGTAATTAGGAACTATTTAATGATGCTAGGAGTAACACAATTTAATTTGGGATATAGGAGACTACTGTTAAAATCACACTTTTTATCTCTATAGCTAGGCTAGTAGAAGAAACCTGCACAGGTTCCCTGTTTTAGAGAAGAAAAAGGTAGAAGAACTGAAAAACCAATGTTGAGGAACTAAGATGCCAAGTTTGTTCATCCCTTACTAAAATCTACTTTGAAAACAGGTTCTAAGCCAGAGGAGGGTGTGAAATTAACTGCTTTTTGGTTTGGGTTGCTTTTCGGTTATTTATCCTTTAGATAAAGGTGGGGAGATAGAAGAAAAGGGTTATCTCCTCAGAAGGCTTGCCTTCTCTTAGGACAGTTAACAAAGAAGGAACAAATGTTATCAAAAAAAAATGGTTCAGTTACAGTAGCATATAGTGCTAAGATACTGCGCTCTCCAATCTGGAACCACATGGCAGGCCCAGGTTCAATTTCTGGTCCAACCTAAGGGCTGGGTGCAGTGGCATGTGCCTGTAGCACGAGGGACTACGAGCTCAAGACTGGGTAGGGCAACATAGTGAGACTCTGTCTGAAAGAACCAGTGATGGTGGTGCATGCCTATGGTCTCAACTACTCAGGAAGGTGGTGCAGGAGGATCATGACACAGTGAGACCCTCTCAAAAACAAAAGTCTACCTCCTGGGAATTATGTTAGAAAAGTGTCAGAGGAAAGGATACAATTTAATACTATTAAATTAGTATTTTAAATAGACAACATCTTTCTAAAAATAGTTTTATATAAGGTATCACAGTAAAGATAATTAACAGTCAAATCTCATCATTATTTAAAAAAAGTTCTTACTGTTGACGTAACTGTCGACAGTTCTCAATATGAGTAGATGTATTTTGATGCTGAATCCAATCCTATTGTAAAAGGAGAAAAGTACTAAAATTAGAATAGTCCTATGTTGACTAATGAATCAGACTTTTTTTAAAAAAAATGACAGCAATTAGTTTTTCTTTTGAAAATTAAATCTAGTTATAATAGGATTTGAATATTTAATAAAATTTTCACAAACAAAAGTTGAAGGCCTCCAACCAAATATATGCAATATCATACCTTTTTATCCCATTTTAAAATATCTTAGCATAGAAAACATTTTAAAAATTATAAACATGGATACTCATTTTGAAAAGAACATACATATTTTAACTTGGAGGAAATAAAAGCATAAATCAGAAAATGACTTATCTCAAATTTAGAAACACTTGATAGAACACCAAAAATTCTAAAAGTAAAATCGCATCTGTGAAACATCTTAAAAATATAATATTTCAATGACTTAAACCTCTAAAATTCAAGCTAATGACATCACTAACAACAACAAAAAACAACAACTACTGCATAGGCTACCATTCCAAACAAGGTACTCACTATATCAGCAAATGATAACATAAATAAATATATGAAAAACTGCTGCTGATCAAAATTAATTTATTCTCAAGATTTAAGGCAAAGTAACACCATTTCAAAGATACAATGTCCCTTATGTACAGAGCTTTACAATGAACAAAATGCTGTCCTAAATACTTCATTTGCAAATAAATCTGCACTTAAATTACAATTTGTACCCATAAATAGCTTTTGAAAGAGATAAGTGATTTAAAAAAAAAAAAAAAGTCAACAGTTTATAAAGTCACAGTCCCCAAAGCGAAACAATTAGTTAAAAGCAACATTTATATTACTCAGTGTTTTATTGTTCCTCAGCATTTGTAAAGACAGGGAACTTATTAAGTAGTGTTGTATTTTAAAACTAAGTAGTGTTGTATTTTAAAACTATCTTTGAGGAAAATGTTTCCATTTCAAAAACATTGAAGTTTAGGTCACTGCTAAAGATGAACTAGAAGGATCCATAGTTAAAACCACAGCTGACACCAATTTTGAATTCTGTCTTGGTAAGAACTATCTTAAAAGTCACTGCTACTTGCAATACTCAGTAACTAATTATGACAAATCCTAAACTATATCATTATACCATGGAACTGATTGTGGACTGCCCAAAGAAATGTTTGCATAGCTTTCAAAGTGATACAAATAGAAAGCCAGAGAGATAGGTAGTTAAGTCTCTAGTTATAGCAAAACAGTATCTTTGATATTAACTAGACATTGTTTACATCAAATAGGCACACTGGTAGGCAGTGAAGGTTAGGCATGATTTATTTGGACTGTAGTAGGCATGATTTATTTGGACTGTAGTATGTTTCATTTGAGTGAATTGTCAACATTTAAAACTCCCCAGATATTTTATTCCCCCCAGGGTCCAGATTCCCAGTTTTTCGGAAAAAAAAAAAAAAAAGTATGAAGATATAATACTGGATATGCATTCTTATAGCAACTACCAGTTGAAGATGATAGCTTCCCTATTTATTTAAGGCATACTCTCTAGTTCAACACACTTTCTCTACTGGTTTCTAATAGTCTTGTTCCACTCTATAGCACTGCTCAGGAAATACACTTATGCCGCCCCCATTTCTACACTTTTTAGTAATAGTATCCAGATGAAATAACAGTGTAAAAGCAGCAATACATCTTTAGAGAAAGAAGTGATAATTATCCACTAAGCAAGAGATACCACAAGGCAGGCTTAAGCAGGCTCTGAAGGAAACTATAATAATTATCTATCCTCCAACTATGTCAAAAATTTATGTTGATCAGTACTTTCAAACTGAATTGCTTCAAGTCAGAAACACACAGCTTCTAAACTAAGGAAAATGCCTTCTCTAATATCTGAATCCCAATTTAGAAAGGAAATACATTTCACATTCCACTGTTGCATTTTCAAAGTGTCAAGCTACAATCTTAAAAGACTCAGAGGTTTTTAAGTAAATCTGGCATAAATATTGTCAGATTTACTTACCATGAGAAATTCTGTATTTGGTAATTTACCTCTACTGGCTTGTAATACCATATATGGATAGTCAGAAAAGTCATGCACACTTTTTGCATAGAAAAACAAAAAAAATACATCATGACTTTTCCAATGACACAACATATTTACACTTGCAAGACAGTAAAGTATATCACAGAAACAAGAGAGATAGTTTAATCTTTGGCCACTCAGTAGTGAAGAATTCATTAGATGAGCCCCTTTCTCTTGTGCTGTCTATTAAATAAAGTATGTGTTTGATTTTTAATGGCAATCTCTGTGAGCTTTAAGGACGGGTAAACAATTTCCTCTCCCTCTCAAATTTTTAATTTTATCATGTTAACCCAAGCTTTAACTATCTTACACTTGGAACAACTAGGGAAGCATACAAATTAAGTGCCTTACCTCATCTTTTCTTATTCTTGTTTACTTGCATACTTAAGTCAGATCTCCCTAAAATATACTTTCAACATTTCACTTTACATATCAAGCTATAACATTAATTAGCTTCTTAGTTCTTCTCACCTCGAGTCTAAATTTCTTAGTTCTTTCATACTTATTTCTAGCACACTCATCACTCTTCCAATCAGCTCCTACTACAAATTGCAATATGGTATTCTCAGAAGTCCTTGCTTGGCCTTCTATGTCATTACTTCCATCTGGAACGTTATTGCTCCTCCCCTTTAGCTAGGGATATGTAAAGCCAAGATCTATTCAAGATCTATCTACAGCCTGCTGCCTGAAGTCTTCCCTCCCAGAATACTCTAGCCCAGACAGAATGAAGTACATGCAGTGTCACTCCATTCGTCTTATTTAACTAGACTATAAAAATGTTCTAATGCCAAGTATCATATTTATACTTCCTTAATTCATGTACTGCTAGATACACAATAAGTGTTGATAAACTGATATTGCTAGCCTGACTGATACAAATCTAAAATGAAGACGGAAACATTAAATATGTCTCCTCTACAGCATACCCAAACAAGCTGAATGAATATCTTGTTGCCCTCGGACTTTTTAAATTGTTTGGGTGTAGAATTTTTCTTTTCAATGAACCAGTATGAAGTGCTCAAGAACATCTAAAAAAAACTTTTTACAGAATAAAAATTAGAATCTCAAGTTTTCACTATAAAATCATTTTCTTGGATTCATCATAAATAAAATTTCAAAATAAATAGAAAAATTACATGGTGTAGCCAGTCACAGAATACCAGAGCCTAACGCTGAAATGCAGTCCTTAGGCCAGAGCTAAATAATTACAGATTACAACTAAACACTGTGAATTATTCTGATATATTTCCTCAAGATAAAGATTTTGCTATCCTTTTTGATGGGATAAGGCATCTCTTAATAAAATTTTAAATGTAAGCAATATGGCTAGAGTAGGGTAGACGAAATTGCTTTCTTCTGCTGGAGTTAACCATCAGACAATAGCATCAGATCTAGGTATCAGATTCTTTAATATTAACTAAACCTGATAAGTTGGTAATACGCATTAAAAGGACAGCACTAGAAAAAGAAAAAAGCAAAGAAAGTAATACTCATAGATTTTTAAGCCTATTCAAAGTATGTGACCACAAGGCTATAGCCTTTAACCTATGCTTCCAATGGAAAGTACAGTCCCTCCCGACCACTTACAACCTAAATCTATAAATCACATTACAAAATAGAACAGTGGTTTCCTAACACATATAAGTAAAATTTTCTTAGAAATTCTTGCTCAAATCTACCAATGATTATCATCAGATAGTATATTCTATATTTACATTATTCTCCAGAACCTATGCAAAATATTTTCTTCTAACTATACTAACCATGAGAGTATCTACAGCATTTTTATTTTTAAATGAGTTTTTCTCTCCAAATTTTTATCATTTTACTCTATTTTCTAGGCCCACAGCTGGTCCCAAAATAACTGCTACATCTTGACTCATTTTTGCTCTAAAGTTATTTTAATATGGTCTTTCTCCAGAAATTCTAAAAATCACTACTCCAAATAAAGAAAAAAAATTTAAATTAACATATTATCTTCGGCTCACAACAGGCAGGTATATGGAGGTCTATGATACACTGTCTCTTAGAAGTGTACAGTATGAATGGGTTTTACCTATATTTACATTTTCACACTAACAGATCCTCTTAGTTAGATATAAATGTCTCACGTGACATTATAAATACACAGTTTATGTTATATAAATTTTATGCTGCAGATGTGAAATAACTAATTGAAAGTTCAAAATAAATGGACAAATTAAGTGGCATGCCCAGTCACAGGAACACAGACAGACATTCAATTCATTACTAAGGCCAGGGCTATTTAAGATTACAACTAAGCATTGAGGTTGCTATCAAAATTAATTTCTGCCATTTCCTTAATGCCTAGTTAACAGCATACATGTCAGAATTTAGAGAAAACTTGGGCGCTGAGCATCATTATACAGTGATCTTTAAAAACACTCACCTTCAAATGACTACATTCTACGTTACACAGAGAACACAAATGTGGAAATATTCTTGGAGATGCTGCGTAATAATCATTCATCATAGAAGGAGTTGGAAGTCTCTTCATCTTCTGGGCATCGGCATGTGAAAACTTTGGTAGCCATGATGCTTTCACAACTCCAAAGGGAGACTGAATGGGAATGTCAGATTCTGGCTGGTAATTCTTTTTACTTCCCCTTGATCCAACATGTACATTAGGTGAATGAATCACAGGTTCATGCGGTACTCGCTCTTGTTGGCTTACAACTGAAATTAATTCAGATGAAAAACGCTGGTTCATAGATGGAGGAATCAAAGACTGACTCATCCTCTGGCTAACTGTTTGGCTAATAGGTTGGCCGACAGATTTTACGGGTTCAAGGACTGGCTGTCCTCCTGAAATGTGTAAGCTTGAAATCTTGGTTCCACTCTCAGCTGGGAAAAAGGACTGATTATTAGAGGATTCACGGGGGAAGTCCACCTGGCGAAATACCTCTTCAACAGGAAACATAGAATTACATAGCACATTTGGAGTGGGAACAGGTGCAGAAATGCCCTGTTGTGACTGAAATTCATTCTTGACCTCATCGGTTGGCATTTCAGGATCATATATACCTAGTTCAAGCGGATCTTCTGTGTAGCCATATTTGCTTGCATGCCCATAATCAATCACATTACTTGAAACTCCTTCACTACCAAGTGTTTCTTTATTTCTGTTCTGAGAATGTAAGTTAGGTAATCGGCGCCCCATTTTTCGCATTCTTATATCCCTCAAAATTAATGGCATATTTTCAGGAGTTAGCTGTTCATCAGGATAGCGACTAAGTTCTTCTAGGTCTTCATTAGATAATCCAAAACTTGCTAAGATACTTGAGGCACTCTCTTTTGTATAGCGGCTCTGTACCTTAGGGCTCTGCTCTGTAACCCGTGTTACAGAACTCTGTTTCACTCCCACCGATGCAGATATATGAGGCTCTCCATCCCACCGGCTACCATGAGGCTTCCCCTTCTTTTGTTGTGCTTCATGAAAATTCAATTTTTCTTTGGTCAGTCTTGGATCAGTTCGGTGCTGTGTAACCTCAACGTTCATTCTCTGTGGTCCCATGCTCTGATAAGATTCGTGGCCAGCAAACCTGTGTGGAATTCCACTTGCTCTCCCTGCTGGGTAAAATCTTGGAAGATCCATAGATCCAGGCCTCATAAATGGTCCTGGAGGCCTCATCCCAGAAGGGTGAGGTGCATGTGGCCTTTGAAGTGGAAAGTTTTCTCGAGGATTAAACCTGGGTCCCGACATGGCTATTTTCAAGAAAGCCTGATTTAATAAGGTGTAAGGTGTTGTAGAACCATGTGAGGTAACGGCATTCAGCTGCTGAAGCGCCAACTGAGTCTTAATCTGAGCAAAGTGCAAAGGAGATGGGCCCAACAGAAGTGGGTTTGCAATGCCCAGGTTCAAGGAATTCACAAGTGGTGCGAAATTTTCCAAGAATAACACAAAGCTGAAAGTTAAAACACAAATATTAGATCATTTTAACTCAGACTACTTCATGAAGTGGGTTCTACAGCCAGTGTAAAACATTCTGAAATAAGGCCATGAAATCAGTCTGCATTTCATGTATTTTTAGAGTAAGGGTCTATTAGTACTTTAAACTTTCCCCAAAAGTGTTTTCTTCTTTTCTTTCCCAAATCCAGAACACAAACCCCACAACTCAAACCAGAGTTTATGTATACTGTGAGGCATTGGGTGCTGTCCTAGGTGCTGGGTGATAATTATAACTCCTTTATTAAATAATCTTGAAAAACAACATGGATTTATTTCAC
Organism: Tupaia belangeri chinensis; assembly: GCF_000334495.1. Taxonomy (NCBI): domain Eukaryota; kingdom Metazoa; phylum Chordata; class Mammalia; order Scandentia; family Tupaiidae; genus Tupaia; species Tupaia belangeri. Next base: position 6,868,666 of record NW_006159809.1, read on the forward strand.
ACTTTAATACTGAAAAAAAGGATAAAAGCATTAAAATATTTAGAAACGCACACGCACTTAATACATATGTTTTCCGTTCTACAAACAATGTAATGTGAACTGTAAGTCTAAAGTTTTAGAGATCCATTTGTCTAAGACAGTCTTTCTAGGAATTAGTCCTCCACATGGCAATTAAACTATACTTATTTTTCTGTTATTAAAGTTTCTTGTAAGATAAAAATTTGTCACCAATAATATGAATACACAGGCTGACAGAGTAGTATGCAATAGCAGGGAATTGGTTATAACATATAACATGATACATAACAAAACCAGTTATCCTGTTCGTCAATTGCCTCTGCAGGGACCGTACAAATATATCTGGCAAATAAACATGATTAAGTTTTTTATTTTTTGAGACAGGGTCTCATGATATCACAATCATCTTAGCAGCTATAACTACAGGCACATGCCACCACATTGGGTCTCACTATGTTGCCCATGCTAATCCCAAGCTTGCAATCCTTGTACCTAAGGCTCCCAAGTAGCTAGGGGCCACAAACACATTCCACCATGCCCAGCTATTTAGGGTGGGCCAGAATAGAACCAAGGCATTCCAAGGGGCCTTGGCCTACTGAAAAGCACCAACTATTAGCATGCACTTCAACAGCTGGGCCAACAGTGATTAACTTTATAGAGTACTGTCCATGTGTCAATTACTGTTCTAACCACTTCATGGATTGAGTCGTTTAATTCTCACGACTCCTCCTTGAGATATGTACAGTTTTACAGAGGAGGACTCTAAGGAAGAAGAAGGTTAAGTAATTTATGCAAAAAAGTGACCATGATGAAATTTATAGTCAAGGTAATTTGGTCCCATAATCCATACTTCTTTTCTGTTTTTAATTGCTAAAGGACATATATACTCAACAGAGAAAAAGAGATAGAAAGAGGGAAGCAGCACTGCCTCAGTAGGGCATAGTAATACCACAATCTCTTCTTCATTTCCCCATCCTGTCAGGAGTTAGGGCACAGTCTGCACATGCACCTGGCACAGTTTTCAAGTTGTCAGGGCTGGGATTCAAATCTGAGTTGATCATGTGGGATCCAGCTCCCCTAGCCATTAGACAACGGAGGGCCAGCCCCTCCATATTCCATGCTCTTAACCCTTAACAGATGTGAGGAAGACTATGTTGCAGTTCCCAGGTACTGTATTAATTAAAACTGGTTGCTCATCAGCCCATCAGAGGGCAGCACCAACTACTCCAAACCACTTGTAGGACAAACGGTATTTTAGCTATTATTCAGGACCAAGGTCAGCAACCAGAAAACTTGCCTTTCCTCATTCAAAAAAACCAGAACCAAAACAAAAAAACAGAAGCACAAGACTAGGCCTACAGTTTCTATCAGGTGTCTACTGTTATACCTGACAGACATGCAGGGTGGGAAATGTGAGATCTTAAGGTATCTATGCCTGTTACGGAAATCCACAATATAGATTTTATTTGCTGACCACCACATTCCTTTTCAAGCTATAATTTCACCCATTACTACACACTTTATATGTAATGTTAACAAAATAGTAATTTAGCTGGGAAATTGGACTTTATCTCATCAACACTCTCCGTTTCAGCCATTCTGCATGCTGCCACCACATGTAATAGTCTCAAAAAGACATTTTTACCACCAACATTCCTCTATTCAAAAACCCCTGAGTATCTAATTTCCTTTATTTCTTAGCTTTATGTTTAAGGTCCAACCAATCTAACCTAATCTCTACCTTTCTAATTTTACCAGCTATATTGCAGCTATGTCTTTGCTCCTGTTCTTTTCCTTTTGCCTCTCTTTAGCTTTTCCAATCAAAGCAAAGGAAACACCTTTGCCTTGGATACTGACTTGACTTTATTCATCCTTCAAGGTTAGCTTCCATTAAATCTTCCTTGAACACCAAGACCCAAAGTGATTCTTCTAACAATCTTTCTTACTTATTGTCTGCACCATTTTTGGACTCACGACTATTACTATCTAAACTTTTTGGGCTCAAATGCATGGTCCTTTTGAACAATCTAGTGTCAAATAAAGGTATAGGTTCACTATTAAAGTTTAATTTCCCAAGCTATAAATCCTCTTACTCAAAAGATTCATTTAACCATTTCAGTGGTCACAACCAAAGCCCTCATTAATATGCACAGATAATTTTCAAATTAGAATGAAACACAAATACTAAACTTATGATTCACTACATACAAGCAGCAGACACAAGCTTACTGAACAATACACCTAAATTCTCTGTTTAAATATATACATATATATATTTATAACAACTCAAGGTCTTTTTACACAATCATAAATCATAAAACTGTGCTTGACTTCTTCATAATAAAATTACTCCAAAAAGTAACTTTTTATTGGTTTCTTTTTTTTTTTTTTTTTTTTTTGCTATAGGGCATGTGCACTCGCTGGAGAGATAGAGACAGACAGAGACAGAAAGCGAGAAATCACCCCCCAGGGGGGATGGCCATGCCACAATCCCATCTCCTCCATTTTCCTTTCAGGATTTTGGGCATGCATGCACATGTGCCCTGCATGAGTTTTAAGCCGCTGGGTGTGGGACTTGAACTGTGGTCAACTATGTGGGAGTACAGAATCATAACCATCAAGCCACCTGCTGGTCTTACTTCCAAGAACAACTTCTTTACTTCTTTACCTAACCCTTGAAAAATAATCACTGCAAGGGGCATTGCAGTGAGACATCACACCCGAGTACTTATCCAACAAATTAAATGTGAGTACACCACCAAATGACTAAAAATCAGAGAAGAGAGACTGCAGATTGAGCAGCAGGGAGGACAGAGCTGTAGAGAGAGCACAGCTCATCTCCCACAAGGCTCTCCACTATCGGATGGAACTCCACAGCTCAACCCAAGTGCACCTGTTCTCTAGAAACCAGGTCTTTGTAATATCCAGTTATGACAACAAAAGTGCAGGTTGCTTGGTGAGTGTCATGGTTCAGAACTGCAGAGAGATTGCTAATCACCTCCTCCTACACAGATCTGAATGCTCAGATTTAACTCCAAGAAAATAGCAAGAAATTTATAATCCATCATATAACCAGAGCCACCGCAGAGGCACAAGAAATGAGAAACCAAGAAGATATCTCTCCCCCAAGGGAAGATATCATTCATAGACAGTTCAAAGGAACTTGTGGGTATGTCAGATAAAGATTTCAGAATATTCATAATGACTAAACTAACAGAGATGCAAGAGAAGAGAGATAAAAAAATTCCAGCAGATGCAAGCGAGAAGAAACAATGAGTTACAGGTGGTGAGGAAGTTCTTCCATGATTTGAATTAAGAGATACACACCATAAAAAAAGAATCAAACAGAACTATTAGAGATGAAGGCTGTAATACAGGAAATCAAAACCTCCCTTGAAAGTACTAAAAGTAGATTAGATCATGCAGAAGGCTGAATCTCAGATGTAGAAGATAAAAGCTCTCTGACCTTGAAAAAAAAATCAAAACTCTGAAAATAAAAAAAATTGAGAATAATTTATGGGAAATACTAGATACTATTAAACACCCAAACATCAGGATAATCAGTATCCCAGAAGGTGAAGAAACAAATAAGGGAACTGATAATCTATTCTATGAACTCTTAGAAGAAAACTTTCCAAATCTAGAGAGACATTCAAATATCTAGACCCAAGAAATACAAAAGATCCCAAATAGAATCAACCCAGATCTTCTCCAAGGCACATCATAGCCAGATTGACCAATACCACAAAGATAAGATACTAAAATTGGCAAGAGAGAAATATCAAGTTACATAGAAAGATTATACCCTCAGGCTAACAGTGCACCCCTCTCATCAGAAACAATGCAAGCAAGGAAAGAACAGGAAAATGAATTCAAAATGTTAAGTGGAAAACAATTTCAACCAAGAATATTATACTCAGCAAGATTATCCTTCATATGGGAAGAAAAGATAACATTCTCAGATAAACAAAACCTGAAAGAATTTACTAACACCAGGCCAGCTCTTCAAGAAGTTCTGAAGAGAGTGCTATACCAGGAAAACTAGAAGAGAACAAAAAACAACCAAGAAAATGGCCACCTTAATAATAAGGACAAGTCTGGAAAGATCAATAACAACGCTGAACATTAACTTCCAGAATTTAAATGGAAAGACTGGACCACACTTACTGCAAATTCAACAGAAGAGCGAGGTTAATTACATGAGACTGTACAGGGGAAATAGAATTTTATGACTTCTTTGGAGGGGAGAGGTTTTTACTATAGGGCGCGTATCACTATAGATCCCTCATTTCTCCTTTGTTTTCATCTTAGTGAAAAGAGTTCACAATCACTCATTCAATTTATTAAACATTTTTTGAGAAGTTAACATGACAGTCACTACCCTAGCCAAATAAAACACGGGTCCTACAGCCAACGTGCTAAATGCTAGCAATCCAACAAGAAAAACAAAGTTGACTGCTGTACAATTTTTAGTATTTTTCCTTTTTTTTTTTTTTTGGAAAGGTTTTTGCTATAGGGTGCGTGCGCTCGCCAGACAGAGACAGAGAGACAGAAAGCGAGAAATCACCCCCCAGGGGGGATGGTCACACCGCAATCCCTTCTCCTCCATTCTTCTCTCAGGATCTTGGGCACGCACGCACACGCGCCCAGCGTGAGTTCTAAGCCACCGGGCCCGGGACACAAACCGTGGTCGACTACGTGGGAGTACAGCGACATAGCCATTACGCTAACTGCTGGTTCCCCAATTTTTAGTATTTTGACCACAGTGAAGTATTAATTAAAGATTTCTGGAAAGGAAAACCTCTTTCAGATTGCTTGAGTTGCATTTTGTGGATTGTCTTCTAGAACTTTTAGGGAACTGGAAGAAATGACATTCCAGACAAGTAAACATGTTTATCAAATTTTAGAAAATTCATAATATTGGGTTAGCCAACATTATGGCTAACCCAATATCTGGTTATGGGAGCCAGATCTCATATGGGTGACCATAGCTGGAATTTCAGCCCCAGAGGCTTGAAAAATATAATGGGTGCCCATGCATGCATGCCCAAAATCCCAACAAGATGGAAAAATGGAGAAGACATTGTAGCATTGACCATACCCCACATGTAGTGCACATGCCCTCTGACAATAAAAATAAAGTAGAAAATTTAGAAAATTCTAGTTTCTAAATAAAAAGCTATGATAGCTGTGTTGGAATGATAAAAATAAATTATAAATAAACTTATTTACTTATTTCTGACAAAGCTATACAATTCTAGACTAAGACAAAATACAGATTCAGTTATAATGGGAATCTTTTGTAACCCCTGGACTATTTGATAAAATCAACTATGAAAATAAGAAGAAATAATCTGCTAGGAACCCATTTCCCTTAAGTCAACCATTAGTCACTGTTTCCAATGGCTCTTGAATTTTCTATAAAAACTATCCATTCTCAGGAAAAGGGATTACAGTGTGGCCATTTCTCCTGAGGGAGTGATTTCTTGCTTTCTGTCTCTCTGGCTCTCTGGGGAGCACATGTGCCAAATAGAAAAGAAAAAGAAAAAGAAAAAGAAAAAGAAAAAGAAAACTCTCAAAAACAAACACACAAACAATCCATTATTATTTTTTTTTTAATTTGATAACACACAAACAATCCATTATTATTTTTTTTTAAATTTGATTAGTAAGCGAGAGAGAAAGTGAGAAAGCAAGCCAACAGGTCTAGGACTCAAACCATAGTCAGCCACGCAGGAGTCCAGTATCTTAACCACCATGTCACCTGCTGGCCCCCAAAACTACCCATTCTCAATCTTTGGTTCTCTCTACCCAATTACCTTAAGTCATGGAGATTCAATTTTACTCTCCATATCTGACTGTAAAATTCTATGTATTCCTACCAATACTTCTCACATGTACTTTTTTCACCCTTACCATTAATACTGTCCTATTACAAACCCTCATTACTCTACATCACAGCTGGTCTTCAACCAATTCATTCTGTCACTATGGCTAACCCAATATCTGGTTATGGGAGCCAGATCTCATATGGGCTTTTCCTTGGCTATTATATTAAACTGTAAATATACTATTATCTACTTAGACTCACGGTTATAGTGGCACAGTTAAACATTAAGATTCAAGTGCTCAATAAATTAATATGTTTGGAACTGTCTTTATATAATATAGTGGGAAAAGAATGTGGTATGTGAACACACTCACTGAGGAAAGTTTGATGAAAGAGGACTAGCTAAAATATTTGTGTGGAAGCAATAAGGAGCTATTACCTTTCCTCTGTACTTTTACCACATTTGAAAATTTCCAAAATAAACATTTTAAAGTGCTAACTATTAGAGAAGATATTTTTAACAGAAAACAAAGTGGAGGGGAGTATTAAACAACCAACATGAGTTACTGAACACAACGTGATTTTTTTCAACCTCATCTATCACACAAAGGTCTAACAAAAGACAAAGCTGGTTAATTTGTTAGGATTAACAAGCAACAAATAACGAATTCAGATTTAAGTCTAAAATGTCATTTTAATTATTCTCTACACTATTCCTTCCCACCTGACTTTTTATAAATTATTAGTTTCATATTTCACTGTGTGTTTCATTCTGCCTTTCAGTAGAAATAAAATAACTTGTGATATAAAGTAAAATTAAGTAAAACTGGGATCAGCAGATGGCAGTTCAAGTCCCAGACCCAGTGGCTTAAAACTCATGCCAGGCACATGTGAGAGCGTGCCCAAGATCCCAAGAGAGAATGAAGAAGAAGGAACTGCGGAGTGGTCATCCCTCTGAGGGGTGATTTCTTACCTTCTCTGTCCCTCTGCCTCTCTCTGTCTCTCCAGTAAGTACACACGTCCTATTACAAAAACAAACAACAACAAAAAACTCCCCCCCCCAGAAAAAAATTAAGTAAAATAAGCAAAGAATTCTAAGAAGCCTCTGATAAAGAATTAGGTTATGCTATACCAAAGAAAACAAACCTCTGCCTTTTAAGAGTGATACGGACAAAACCTGAAAATAGAACCAGCAGGTTGTGTGGTGGTTAACATGCTGGATTCCCACATGGCCAACCATGGTTCAACTCTCAGAGCTGGTGGCTTGTTTTCTTTTTTTTTTTTTTGGGGGGTTTTTTTTTTTTTTTTTTATAGGGCACGTGCGCTCACCAGACAGACAGAGACAGAGAGACAGAAAGAGAGAAATCACCCCCCAGGGGGGATGGCCACGCCACAATCCCTTCTCCTCCATTATCCTCTTGGATTCTTGGGCACGCACGCACACACACCCGGCATGAGTTTAAGCCTCCGGGTCCGGGACTCGAACTGCGGTCGACTACGTGGGAGTCCAGCGACATAGCCATTACGCTAACTGCTGGTCCCAGTGGCTTGTTTTCTTACTTTCTCTCTCTCTCGCTCTCGTACTCTCTCTCTCTCTCTGCTGAGCACAGGTGCCCTATAGCAAACTAAGATAATGATAATAATAAATAAAATGAATATTTTTAAAAACTGGAAACAAACAGAAACCAAAAAGACACTAACACCTGGAAACAATCTAATTAATACAGTCAGTATAAATTTTTGTATTTTGGTTCATTATAAACTCTTCTTAACTCCAGGAGCTTTAGTAATAAAATATGTCTATTCACCCAGAGGAATTTATAGAGAGCTAACTAATGAAATCATTAAACTAATTTAGAAAAAAACATAGTTGAGATCTGAGTTAATCATTAAGTCTTTTGAAAACAACTACAATAAAATATATCTCTTTAAAATAAATTTTTATTTCTAATTATATAATACATGCTCATTATAGAAAACAATTAAAAGTAGCAAATAAAATCCTTACCAATAAAGTCACCTAGAATAAGCTAATATTCTGGTCATTTCTTCTAGTTTTGTGTGTGCATGCATGTGCAATGGGGGCAGAAACTACACCAAACATTATTGGATGAAATTATAATCATGCTATTTATTTTTTAATTAGTATTTTTTCTGCATTTATTATTATTCAAAACCAGGATATTTAATGTTCAAAAACTGAACTTTTGAATTAATTTACTTTGTCAAGTAGCTATTAAAAATTTCCTTCCATCCTTTTTCTTTCCCCCAGGCCAGCATCAAACTTGCAGTCCTCCTGTCTCAGGTTTTCAAATAGCTGGGACTACAGGCAAGCACAACATACATGGCACTTCTATACCCTTTTAAGAACTGAAACAAATACCACTCTAAAACAAGAAATATCCAATATAATGTCAGGTATAAAAATGTAGAAGCACATAGTAAAAACTAAGTTCTTGAAGCAGATGTGAAGAAATGGCTCAATGGATAAAAGGTATTGTCATTAGATTCCACAAGGTATTTCTAAGATTTTCACTACCATGGATGGTCAGGAAATGCCTATTTATTTTGATGCAGTCTTTAAATTTCTTTATGGATCTGGCAGACCTAAAATCCCATTGAATCCAAAACTACCATCAGAAACGTCAGCCATGTGGGCTGGGCAGTGGCACAGCAGTAACATAATGCTCAGCAAGGCTGATCCACACGCAAAGGTTCTGGCTTCATGTCCTGAAACCTCCATGAACACACTAGGCATGTGTATGTGCCCATGACCTGGGACTAGCTGTGAGTACACTGCGGCATAAAGGTCCTTTGGGGGGTGGGGGAGATGTTCCTGTGTCTGTCTCTCTCTTATTTGTGGAAGAAAGAAACAAACTTGGGGGGAAATAGCCAGATCATAATGGCTCCATTAAATTCATAATGAAAAGATTTCTACCAAACCCCACACTGGGACTTCAAAGCATTTCACGGTTTACAAAGTACTTTAAGGTCCATTATCTTATTTGAGCTTGACAACAATTGAGAGCAAAGGAACCCAAGTTTACAGATTCAGTAAAGCCATAGAACACAGCTAGGAAGTAACAAGATCACAACAGAACCTACATCTCCCCTTGGTGTTCTTTCCATGCTGTATCCCAGATACATGTAAGGTAGTTTCATTCTATAGCTTTTTTTGAATTATAAAAAACCAAAATATGGGACCAGCAGTTAGCGTAATGGATATGTGGTGAACTCTCATGCAGTCGACTGTGGTTCAAGTCCCAGACCTGGTGGCTTAAACTCACGCCAGGCACGTGTGCGTGCGTGCCCAAGATCCCGAGAGGAGAATAGAAGAGAAGGGATTGCAGCGTGGCCATCCCCTCTGGGGGGTGATTTCTCACTTTCTGTCTCTTTATCTCTCTCTTTCTGGAGAGCGCACGTGCCATATAGCAAAAACCTCTCCAAAACAAACAAACAAACAAACATGTTCATTATTCATCCCCTCCATGCCTCTGAAAAAAAAAAAGAAGAAAAAAAATCCTTAGAACGTGCAGAAAATAATTTCAGTTTCTGTAATTGACCACAGATAAAACTATCATTAACAGCATTTTTCTAAGTATATACCCACATACTTTATTTATTTGGTGCCGCACCATTAGAGCACTGTTTGTTTTAAAATACATAAATTCACTTTGGCATTTAAGAATGCAGTTACTGAGCCAGAAGGTGGCTTGGGGATTAAGGCACTATATCCCACCACAGCTGATGACACAGTTAGAGTCCTGGACTCGGTGACTTGAAAACACACAAGGTGCATGTGCCTGTGTGCCTAAAATCTCAGGGAGACATGGGAGGAAAGAGATTGCAGTGTGGCCATCCTCCCTCTCCTGGTGAATTCTCACATTCCCTCTCTTTGTCTCTCTTTGGCAAGCACATGTGCTCTATGGCAAAAATCTAAAAAAAAAGAACATGCTTATCGCAATAGCCAGTTAATACAAGAGTTTAACTGTTCATTCACTCACAAGAACCAACACAAGATTCTGTTTTCCTCAGTTTAACTGGCAATCTGCCAATCTCTATCTATTCAGCCAACTCTTTTCTACCATTAGTTTTATCTCCTCATGTTCTACAAAAGGTACACAGGTCTTAATTTTAAAGGTGTCACAAAATACACAGAGTATCACGTTGGATGTTAAAATGCCAAAATATGGTACCTTCAAGAAAATGGTCAAAGAAACAGAAAGTGAAAATAGGCAGATAGTTATGTGGTATCATGAAAGGCATCACATATTCCACTGCTACCTGAAAAGATCAATAAGCATCATTATTTAATTTCAGATTTGAAAAAATTGAAAGGTCAATTGCTAATGCATAGGAACAAATCATCATGAGAACTAGGCATTAGCAACCCAACACAGCAATAATTTAACATTGTCAATTCTAGGAAAACAATTTTTTGATAAATGGGAGTACAATAGACATATCTTTCTTTCTTTCTTTCTTTCTTGGAGAGGTTTTTGCTATAGGGCACGTGCGCTCGCCAGACAGACAGAGAGAGACAGAGAGATAGAAAGCGAGAAATCAACCCCCAGGGGGGATGGCCATGCCACAATCCCTCCTCCTCCACTCTCCTCTCGGGATCTTGGGCACACACGCATATGCGCCTGGCGTGAGTTTTAAGCCACCAGATCTGGCACGCGAACCACGGTCGACTATATGGGAGTCCAGCGACATAGCCATTATGCTAACTGCTGGTCCCACGTATCTTTTTATTTTCTAGGAGCATGTGCACCACATACATAAATAGGTCTCTAGAGCACAAGATTTGTATTCATCATAAAGGATGCTCCTCTGGAGATGTGCACTGACAGTCTTGCCTACCTTGCCAACCCTAATAAATATAATGGACTAGTTCAAGAGAAACCACCTGATCCAACTTGGAATAAAGAAACATGCCCTAAGATTTTTTTCTTTTTAATTCTGGCAGAGGGCACATGTGCTTGCCAGAAAGAAAGCAAGAGAAAGTGAGAAAGCACATCCCACAGGGGACAGTCACACCACAATCCCCTCTCCTCCAGTTCACACTCCATTTAGGATTTTGGACACACGTGCACGCATACCTGGTTAAGTTTTTCCAACCACTGCATCTGAGACACAAACAGCAGCCAGCCATGTGGGAACCCGCCTTAACCACATCACTACATCACTGGCAGGACTGATTTTTTTTTTTTTAGAGGTTTTTCACTGTAGGGCGCGTGTGCTCGCCAGACAGACAGAGAGAGACATAGAGACAGAAAGCGAGAAATCACCCCCCAGAGGGGATGGTCACGCCGCAATCCCTTCTCCTCTCGGGATCTTGGGCACGCACGCACACACGCCCGGCGTGAGTTTCAAGCCACCGGGTCCGGGACGCGAACCGCGTTTGACTACGTGGGAGTCCAGTGACATAGCCATTACGCTAACTGCTGGTTCCCTTAAAGTCTTTTTACAAAGGACAAAAGAGCACATATAGTTACTATCCTTTATATTTAAAAAATGTAGGGCACAAATACACATCTCCTTAAGGTTAAAATAAGAATCACAACAAAGGTAATTAAAAAATGATAAAATTGGTTTGAAATGGACATAAAGGAGAACTGAAGGGACATAGGAATTATATTTCATGGAGTACATTTTATTGTATACTTTTGACTTTTGGAAGCACGCTAACTAATACAATCTCTATTGATAGATAAATAAATATATGATAATGATATGAACAGGATGGAAAGGAGTGAAATATTTAAAATTTGAAGTAAACTAATTCGACCATATTTTGGGACCAGCAGATAGTGGTAGTAGTTATGTTGCTGGACTCCCACTTAGTAAACCATAGTTTGAGTCCTGGACACACACACACACACACAACTGGCGTGATTTTCAGGCCACCAGGTCCAGGATTCCAACTACAGTTGCCTTGTGGCAATCCAGTGCCTTAAACACCATGCCACATGCTTGGACCTCTAGAAGGACATTCTCATGAAAATATATGCATGATTTAAAAATATCTACAGCTTAATAAGTGTGCATATGCACACACACACACACACACACACACACACACTCTTTAATCAAAACATATGATCAAAATAGTATCATCTATGCAGGGCTTATGGACATCATGTACCTCTGTCCAGGGATACAGAAACATCAAGAGGAAACATCAGACACATCCAGGGCGAGAGATGTTCTATCATAAAGAGCAAAGTAAATTATATTCTTCAAAAATAGCAACTTCAGGAACCAGCAGATGGCATAATGGTCACGTTGCTGGACTCCCATAAAGTGAATCACAGTCCAAGTCCTGGACCCAGTGGCTTAAAAGTCGCACCAGGCCTGTGTGTTCGCCTGCCCAAAATCCCCAGAGGAGAAAGGAAAAGGGATTGCAGTTTAGCCATCCTCTGCCCCACCCCCGGGGGGGGGGGTAATTCCTTGCTTTCTGTCTCTCTGTCTTTCTAGCAAGCCCTATAGCAAAAACCTCTCCAAAATAAATCACCACCTCAAAGAAAAAAACTTAATTAAAAAAAAAAAAAAAAAAAAAAAAAGTAGGGACCAGCAGATGGCATAGTGGATACATCGCTGGACTCCCACATAGTAGACCATGGTACAAGTCCTGGATCTGGCAGCTTAAAACTCAAGCCTGGAGCATGTGCCTGCGTGCATGACCAAGATCCCTAGGGGAGAATGGATTGCAGCATGGCCATCTCCCCAGAGGGTGATTTCTTGCTTTATGTCTCTCTCTGTGTCCAGGGAGCACACGAACCCTATAGCAAAAATCTCTGGGGGAAAAAGTCAACTTCATAAAAGATAAAAACAGGATATGGGACTATTCCAGATTAAAGAATACTAAAGAGACATGACAATTAAATGCTATGATTGATCCTAGACTGATCCTGTACTGGAGAGAAAAACAGAAACTCCTATAAAGAACATAACATTGGTCATTTGGCAGATTGGAAAACAACCAGAATATTAAAAAATGTTATCAGGGATCAGCAAGTGGTGAGATGAATAAGGTGCTGGACTCCCACATGGCTGACCCCAGTTTGAGTCCCAGACACGGCAGCTTGAAAATCATGCCGGGCGCCTGTGTGTGTGTGCCCAGAATGCAAAGAGGAGAATGGAGAAAAAGGGACTAAAGCATGGCCATCCTCCCCTAACCCCCCACCGTTAGGGGTAGGGGGAATGATTTCTCATTTCCCTCTCTTGGTCTCTTTCTCTCTGTAAGTATGTGCCCTATAGCAAAATCCTAAAACAAGCAAAAAAAAAAAAAAAAATCATCAACGTTAAATTTCCTGGAGTTAGTAATTATACTATGACTATAAAAGAAAACACCCTATTATTACAAACTACACACTAGTGCATTTAGAAGCACAATACGTACCACTTATTGTCAATTCAGGAAAACTGTGTGTGTGTGTGTGTGTGTGTGTGTGTGTGTGTGTATGCTTGAGAGAGAATGGTAAGAAGGGAGACATAAGGAATTCCTGTCACACAGAGCTTAAATTCATTCAAAAACAAATAATGATCCAACATTTTATGTCCAACACTGAACTATGTAGCTTCTTAATTGTAAACTAACTCAAGATGATAAGCAAATACAGTAAAGGGCAGAAAACTCGCAATCAAATAAAGAGCATCAGTTCCAAGTACATTTTTAAGTATTCCACATCATGTTCACTCCCTAACTATTGACTTAGTCAACCCATTATGCAATTCATAATAATCTGATCTTTGGGGAAATTTCCACTGATCTTAAGATATCCACCCTGCTAGAAGGGATGCCAGTGAATGACTTCATGTAAAACTGGTTAACTCCCATTAGTAAAATTTAACACTATTAATTCGGCTTTAAGAGAGATAAAAAAGCAAAATTTTTACACCTTACATTTAGTATTTTAAATACAGTTTTGGCTCTTACTTTTAGTATTTTAATTACGGTTTTACTACTTGCTAATAAAGTGACCCTGAACAAGTTGGTTACCCATGCCTCAGTTTCATTATGTGAAAGGAAATAACAGTATCCACTCAGAAACCTGTTGTGAAATTAAAATTTTAATTTCTGACATGCAACAGGTGCTTGAAAAATGTTAAGATGGTAAACAGAAAGCTTTTAAGAAGCAGTTATTTTACCCGATTACTTTGATAATTTCTGAAAATTATATTAGAAATAGGAATTAATTACTCCCACCTTTACTTCTTAAATTGAGGTCTAGCGATTGACTACATTTTTGCATATAAAAATTCATGGAATCAGATGTGGATAAAGGAAAGCACTATAAAAAAAACTTTTCTTCAAGTAAATTTCAAGAAAAGGTAGTTCGGATCTCGTAAACAGACTTAGAAGATCTATCAACCAACTGTAGTTAATTATAAGTAAACTGCTCCAACTATAAACCTTCCTTGGATCCAAACTACAATAAACTGTATACACACACATACGCATAAGTATGCATATTTGGGGTAATCAAATACATTTGGGAAGTTTGAATAGTGTGTGAATACCTAATAGTAAAAAATTCTTATTATTAATATTATAATTGTTGCTATTGATAATTGAACATTCATGTGTAATGTTTTTTCCTGTTTTAGACAAAAACTTGAACTATATACTTATGAATAAATATGATAAAAGGGTTACTTTAAAATAGGATGTAGAGCAGCAGGTGGCACAGTGGGTAAGGTGCTGAACTGTCCCTCATGGCAAACTGCAGTTTGAGTCCCAGACCTGGTGGCTCCGCTCAAGTAGAGCACATGTGCATGCCCAAAATCTCCACAAAAGAAAGAAGAAACGACTGCACCATAGCCACATATATCCCCAGGAGAGTGTGTGTGTGGGAGTGATTTCTCACTTTCTCTTGTCCCTGTCTGGTAAGTACACACACCCTATGGCAAAAACCTTTAAAAAAAAAAAAAAAAGGAGAATGGGGTAGAAATGAAATAGGATCGACCACTAGCTTATAATTACTGAAGCTGGGTGACAGGTTCATCGCCCAGCTCTCTATTCTTATACATGTTTCAAATTTCCTGTAATAAATGTTTTCTTTAAAAACAAACAAACAAAAAACCTGAGCCAGCAAGTGGAGTAGTGCTTAAGGCACTGGACTCCCACATGGCTAACTGCAGTTCAAGTCCCAGACCTGGTGGCTTGCTGTCTCGTTTTCCTTCTCTCTCTCTCTCCCCTCCTCTTCCTCTCCCTCTCTCTCTCTCCCCTCTCTAAGCACATATGTCCTATAGCAAATTTAAAAATAATAATAAATTAATAATTCTTAAAAAAAGACCTTTCAAAAGCAAAGTTGGCAACTTTAATTCAGGGAGAAAATAGGTAAATTAATTTAAAGTCTAATGAAATGAAGACGGTAGAAACAAGGCAGGAAAAAGCATAACAACTTAATACAGGACTGGCCCAGTGGTGCAGCAGTTAAGTACTGTTAGTTGGGAGCGGAACACTACACCACCAACTGTAGTTCAAGTGCTGGCCATAACAGCTTGAAAAATACACTGGGTGCATGTGACTGTCCAAAATTCTGACAGGATGAATAAAGAGAATTGTGGCATGAACACGATCCATTGAGGGAGGCTTTTTGTTCACACTACAGGAAGTGAGTGTGCCCTCTGACAATTTAAAAACAAAAACAGACTGGGACTAAATATATATTGGTATTTAGGGGGTCAAAAGATTTGAAAAATAAATGTAATCCAAGGTAACCAATAAGAAAATACATGTAGCTTAAAGCTAGTTCTCTCACATTCCCTGAATTTTTTTTCAATCCAAAATTCTTGTTATTCTTGAACCTTAATGATCACTACGATAGCTGCATGCTTTTTCCTACACTTCTTTCTCCTCCTATTCCTTTCCATTATTTTCTTTCCATGTTCAATATACTTATTTTCCTTCTACTTTTTTCAACCACAAATTTCAGACTACACAAAACTGAAGCAATGAGAGTAAATAGATACAAATGGGGGGGGGGCTTGCAAACAGCTCAAACTGTGTTGAAAGCACTGCTTTTTCTGTATGTAAAGCATTTTATTAAATATTTGGATATACCTGTTCACACTTTGATCAACATAGATGAAAGTACAGTGGACAGAGCAGGATTTAGAGTCCAGGCTCCAATGACTAAAGGCTAAATTTACTGACTAACATCAGGTCATCTAATACATCAGGGACTGAGAAAGTCTAACATAACAATCAAGTAAAAATGGTTGTAGTATGTTTTGGAAAATAGTTAAAAGTTAAATTTAGATAATCTTTCAACTCTGAAATTCTATTCAATAAGCTAAATTCCTTTTTTTTTTTTTTTAAATTTGTCAGTGTGTGTGTGAACTCTACACAGAGTAAAATGAGAAAGCATCCCCTATGGGGATTGACCCCACAGCAATTTCTTTTCCTCTATTTTTCCTTTTGAGGTTTTTGGGTACATATGCACATGTGCCCAATGTGTTTGTCAAGCTGCCAGTTCTGGGACTTGAACCTTGTACTTGACCATGTAGGATCCAGCTGACCCAAAACCAAGCCACTGCCCTGGAAGCCTTTTTTTTTTTTTTTTTTTTTGTAATTACCATATCTACAGGCTGCAATTTTCAACCAAAAGATACACTCTAAAGGCTTTAAAATTTTGACACAAAAGTAACAGCTAACATTTATTGAGCACCTAGGATGTACCAAGGGATACGACCTTTACATACATTGTCTCATTTCTTGTCTCAGTCATGAACATTTCAAGCAGGAAATGGTATTATCAACACTTCACTAATAAACATGAATTCAGAAAGACTAAAATAACTTACTCTGAGGTTTACACATACAGAAAAATAAGGATCCAAATCCAGATCTTCTGAGGCAAGAGCCTATTTTCTTTCCACTAAACTATTTCTCTCAAAATGTCCAGAGATAATCCTAAGAGAACCTAAGGAAAAGTCAAGACAGCCAGCCATAAAATACAGTGAGGACTGCACGAACCTTTTTAAAACTAGAGTATCTACTGTATACACTCTTCGTGACAAAATGCAAAAGATTACAAAACATAAATATAGTCAATGTACAAGGTAACAGATACATGTGACATGAATAAATATATTCTGAAAATTAATAAAAACAAATTAAGATTTTGTGATTTCTTCCCATTTTTATCTTTACCCTTCCTTGGTTACACAGAGGGAATGGCTCAGCATGTTTTAGTATATTAGCATGTTGGATTCCATGTAATTATTGAAAAGTCTGCATTACACACTATGAAAACAAAATGCATTTAAATACTGTCAAGTAATTAAAAAAAGGTTAACATAAGCCCACTAAATCTAGAATGTGTAATCATTACCAAAATATAAAGTTATTTTTAAGTAATATAATTTATGCATTATTTTTGTGTAAACTTCCTTAAATTAACCTGTTTCTGTGCATTTCTTTCTTAGGGCTATCAATTTTTAACTGCAACCCTGAACGAGCAAGCACAAAAGTCCCTGAAAACTAAGTTAACCCTTCGCAGAAACGATGAAAGAATAACGGATTTTTCTTTTGTACACAATTCCAAAGCTGGTAGAAAAACAGGCTGAATCAACAGAAGTCGCAAGATCCTGGTGACAAGATTAAAAGAGTATTCCCTTTCCCCAACGTCACCTAAGAGCAAATTTTAAGACTAAAAGACTAGAAATTAGCTTGAAGCGGCCTTCACAGTTTAACTCAATTAAAGGCTTGTAACGCTGCAAGTCTCTCATTTGCAATCAATCACCTCAAACAACAAAAGATCTGTGGCAGAGGGTTCGAGGACGTGGTGGACACCTCCAGGCTTTCACAGAATGGGGCCCAAGCTAGGAATCGCACCAGCCAACCACTAACGTTCCGTATTCACTCTTCCTCTGAGGAACTTGGAGCCGAGTGTCACAACCATTTCGGAGCCATCGGTACCCTAACACAGAGGTGACACGACCTTTGCTTTCACACTCGCACAAAGAAGGCACGGGGACAACAGGGGACAACGGACGCAAAGCCCCCGGCTCGCTACAAGGCCCCTTCATCCCAACTCCCAGGCCGGCACCCAGCCCCAAACAGAAACACGCTCTCCTCTCGGCGCTTCTTGGACACGGCTGCTGGCACCGCGTCGTCGGCTCAAACTCCACGGCCTCCTCGGGCCGGCTGGGAACGGTCCTCTGTCCTGGGCTGTCAGGCCCGGTGCCGCCTCCG
>NW_006159809.1:6886934-6889259 GCF_000334495.1 Tupaia belangeri chinensis
GCAGCCGCTGCGACACAGATACAATAGTCCGCCCGGAGCGCACAGGACAGGCACGGGACCCCGCGCTACCGGCCCCCGCCTCCGGCCCCTGCTCCCCGCTAGGCAGCGGTCCTACCTATGCCTACCGACTAACAGCCGGATCCCATTCGCGTCCCACTCAGTTTAGCACTCAGCCTCCAGTCTCGACGCTGAAGCTACCGCCTCCGGACAGCCGCACGCATGCGCGCGTCTCCAGCCCCGGCGAGCCCGTCTGCTCGCGGCGCCTGCGTACCGCCCGCACCGCGCTCGCCCTGGGCCGGGGCCGGAGCGAGCTTCCGCAAGGGGGCGCTGCCGCGGCGTGGCGTGCCCAGGCGCCTGGGCAAAACACAAGTGCCTGACGGGTCCAAACCCTACACTTGCCCGCAGACCTGTGTGGTCTCACCTCCTCCATGAAGGCTTTGCCTCCTATTACGGTACTACTAAATAAAACACGTACTACTCAGCTGGCACTCACTCTCAAGATGTTTTGTATGGGGAACAGTCTGCCTCCCCCCGCATCTTCTTGCCTTGTAGTTTTCCCATCGTTATAGCAATGCGTGTAATATGTCATAGCCACTCAAAATATCAGGGAATTAGAACTAAAAGTTGACGGAGCTAGAAGCTTGATACTAAAAATATGTCATTTTACAATAGTAAGACCTACAAGATCAGCGGTTGGCGGTGGAGGGTAAGGCAGCTGGATCCCATATGGTCAACAGAGTCCTGAACCCAGCGGCTTGAAAAACACTCTGGGCCTGTTGGCAGGTGCATCCAAAATCCAGAGGCCATCTCCTGAGGGTGTGTGTGGGAGGGGGGAGGTGATTTCTCACTTTCCATCTCTCTCTCTCTCTCTCTTCAGCAAGCACACGTGCCCTATAGCAAACTAAAAACAAATAAAAATTAAAAAGACTTATCTATGTAGGAGGTACTTAAAATCCTTTCGCCAATGCTAGTCTTTCCAAGGCAAGTCTACTACAGCAATAGGAAACTCAGTCAGTGGACAATATCTAGCAAAACGCCCAAGCCCTGCCTTACAGATACCACATAAATCACACCACCGAGTCTCACACATCCCCTTCGCCAGACACCCAAGCAGATGCAGGTCTTTTATTCACATTCAGATGAGCATATAGGGACCAGCAGATGGTATAATGGTTATGTCTCTGGACTCCCACATGGCCTACCAGTTTGAGTTCCAAACACAGAGGCTTCAAACTCACACTGGGTGTGTGTGAGTGGGTGCCCAAAATCCTGAGAGGAGAATGGAGGAGAAGAGACTGCAGCGCGGCCATCACTCCTGGGGGGTGATTTCTTGCTTTCTGTCTCTCTGGTGAGTGCACATGCCTTATAACAACAATCTCTTAAGGAAAAAAAAAAATGAACATATGAGGACTCAGAAGGTGGCATAGTGGTTAAGGTGCTGGATTCCCACATTGTTGACAGAGGTTAGAATCCTGGAGCCAGTGGCTTGAAACTCAAACCTTGTGCATGTATGTGTGTCCAAAATCCTGAGGAGAATACAAGAGGAGAAATTTGTACCACAGCCATTCTCCCTGGGGGGTGGGAGGGTGCGTTCTCATTTTCCCTCTCTCTGTATTTCTGTTGTCTTTCTCTCCGCTCTGGTGAGCACACTTGCCCTATGGCAAAAACTTTAAAAGAACAGGAACATATGAAAGGCTAAAGGAAAAGTATTTATTTTTTTCCATAAGAGGGAGGACGACATGGGGACCAGCAGTTAGCTTAATGGCTGTGTCACTGGACTCCCACGTAGTCGACCGCAGTTCAAGTCCCGGACCCAGTGACTTAAACTCACACCGGGCGCGTAGGCGTGCGTGCCCAAGATCCCGAGAGGAGAATGGAGAAGGGATTGTGGTGTGACCATCGCCCCTGGGGGGTGATTTCTTGCTTTCTGTCTCTGTCTCTCTCTGTCTGGCAAGCGCATGCACCCTGTAGTAAAAAAAAAAAAAAAAAAAAGAGGGAGGAAGACAGAAAGGCAGGGATAAAGAGAGGGAGTTTTTGACAGAGTCCACAAACCCCTGTTCCAGCCTCAAAGCAGCCAGGCCCACAGGCACTCGCCCACTGGGGTTGGGCCAGGAACACCACAAGGGCCTCTTATATGGCCTCAGCCATCACACAGCAGTGCCCTCCCACTCACACCACCACAGCTGGGCCAAGGGAAAGTTTTTTTTAGAAGATATCTTACTGGATTTTCGTTTCAAACTACAAATTCTGTTAGGGGCAAAAACCCAAAAACAACAAATAAAAATCCAGCAAGCTTTCTCTACGCTCCGAATAACCAAGGTTAAA
>NW_006159809.1:6890377-6900377 GCF_000334495.1 Tupaia belangeri chinensis
TACACTTCTTTATATTCATACAAACATACGCAAACATGCTATTTGCTTGGGAAATGTTTTTTATTCCTTTTTCCAAAAAAATGTACACATTAGCCTGCAATTTGCTTTTCAGGTTACCAACATTTCTCCAAGTAAACCATATAGCTCCTCTTTTATTTTTATTTATTTATTTTTTAAGATTTGTTTTTTTCCCTATAGAGTACATGTGCTCGCCAGAGAGAGACAGGGAGAGAGGTAAAGTGGAACCCACCCCTCAGGGAGGATAGCCATGCTGCAATCCCTTCTGCTCTATTCTCCTCTCAGGATTTTGGGTATGTGCCATGCCTGGCAAGTTTTTCAAGCTGCCAGGTCTGAGACTTACTGCCCAGTCGGCCATGTGGGATCTAGTACCTTAACCACCACATCACCTTTCTTTTATAAATAGTTGCATAATATTCATATGATAGCTGCACCATCAACTCTCTCTCTCTCTCTTCTTCTCACGTGCGCACATGCCCTATAGCAAAAATCTCTCTCGCTCTCTCTTTTTTTTTTTTTGTTATAGGGCGTGTGTGCTCACCAGAAAGAGAGAGACAGAGACAGAAAGCGAGAAATCACCCCCCCAAGGGGGGATGGCCACGCTGCAATCCCTTCTCCTCCATTCTCCTCTTGGGATCTTGGGCACGCACGCGCATGCGCCTGGCAGGAGCTTAATCTACCGGGTCCAGGACTCAAACTGCCGTTGACTACATGGGAGTCCAGCGACATAGCCAATACACGAACTGCTGGTCCCCCAGCAAAAAGCTCTTTAAAAAATAAATAAATAAGATAAGCATATGAGGACCCGGAAGGTAGCATGGTGGTTAAGGTGCTGGATTCTGGATTTCCACTTGACTGACCCAAGTTAGAGTCATGGACACTGAAGCTGTTCCCAGTCTTTTTGCTACTATAAACATCGTTGTATACAAACAGACTTTCCAAATGATGCTTTAATCTCAAAAGGATAGAACCTCAAGAATGGGACTGCTAGATTAAATGTATACATATATAGATATTTATGTAATATTAATAGATGTCAAAACTACTTCCCTAAAAGCTGATACAAAGTTCCCACTTCCATGAGGCACACAGGACAAAAACCGTTTCTCTGTAAACTCACTTCTTTCTCTAGATTCTGAAGTACTTTAAATATTAAATATCATTGGACTTGTCTATTCTTCAAAGATTTTATAGCATTCATCTTTGAAAGACCTGGTGCCTTTTCTGAGTGTTGTTCTTTTCTCTAGACACTTTATGATATTTAGTTTGATCAAAATTCCTCTCTTCTTCACAACCAGTTTGAGTGTTTATATTTTGCTACAAAACCATCCATTTCATCTAGGCTTTCAAATCCATTTCCCTAGAGCTGAGCATAGTCATCTCTTCAATTCCTTTCATTCCCTTTATTTGACCCCTTGTATCCTTTTATTTATTTCCACACCACTTTTACCGCCTTCCAACATAACAGGAATTTATTTCTCATTATTTGTTTCTTACCTATCTTCATCTACTAGAATGCAAGTTCCAAGATGTGAGGGTCCGTTGTTTTCCTCACACTTCTATTTCTAATACATAGGCTGATACTTAACACGCAGTAGAAAATCAGTAAATATCTGTATAAAGAATAAATGACTCTGATGGGTAAAAAAGTCTGCAGAGGGGGTGGTATATATGTGTAGATGTTGGGCATCTTTTCATACCTAATAGCCACATGCATTTCTTCATTTAAAAATTCCCCTATGCGATCCGAAGATGGATACTGACCTTGAACTGTGAAATATTGCTTTTCTTGACCAAAAATGAAGATTTTCTGCTGAGACTTCCCCCTCCACATTCATTTCTAGTGGCCTCTGTGCACTAAGTGTCTAGACAGGTCCAAATGAATAGGGTCCAAACATCTGAATACGACTAGGGTCAGAATATTCCTCTATTCCCACTGAATCTGATGCACAAAGAGTGAAAACAGAAGGGAAGATTGCAGATCCCCTCCTCCTGCACGCCTCTGAATGCTCAGATTGAACTTCAAGAATTAGGAAGAAACACACCATTCATCAGATGACTAGAAATCACCACAGGGTCACAAGAAATACCTTTCCTCCAAGGGAATAGAATAGCTCCTCTTCATCTTCAGACAATACAATGAAACTCACGGAAATGTCTGATAAAGAATTTAGAATATTCATAATGAAGAAGCTAACAGAGATGGAAGAGAATAGAGACAATGAACTGCAGAAGAGGCAGGAGAAAGGAGCTGACAAGTTCCAAGAGGTGAGAAAATTCTTGCAAGATCTAAAAGCAGAATTACACACTTTAAAAAAGAATCAAACGGAACTGTTAGAGATGAAGTCTATAATACAGGAAGTCAAAACCTCCCTTGAAAATATTAAAAGCAGACTAGATCATACAGAAAATCGAACCTCAGATGGAGAAGATAGAATCGCTGGCCAGGAAACATCCACCATGAAGACTGAGAAAAGTGCCCCCCAAAAAAGAGAATAATACACGAGAAATACTAGATACCATCAAATGTCCAAACATCTGGATAGTTGATATCCCAGAAAGTGAAGAGACTCATAAGGGCATTGACAATCTGTTCCCTGAAATCCTGCAAGAAAACTTTCCAAATCTAGACAGGCATTCAAAGATCCAGTCCCAAGAAATACAAAGAACCCCAAATAGAATCAACCCAAGAAGATCTTCACCAAGACACATTATAGCCAGATTGACCAAAACCACAGACAAAGACAAGATACTAAGACTGGCAAGAGAAAAATGGCAAGTTACCTACAAAGGATATTCTATCAGGCTAACAGCAGACCCCTCATCAGAAACAATGTGAGCGAAGAAAGGTTGGGAAAATATATTCAACACGTTAAAGGAAAAGCAATTTCAACCAAGAATACTGTACCTGGCAAGATTATCTTTCATATGGGAAGAAAAGACAAGAACACTCTCAGATAAACAAAACCCGAAAGAATTTACCAACACCAAACCAGATCTCCAAGAAGTTCTCAAGGGAGTGCTATACCAGGAAAATTGATACAGACACACAGAAATAAGAGTTCAAAAACTAAGAAAATGACCAACTTAATCATAGGGACAGGTCTCTAGCTGAATATGATATCCCAGAATTTAATCGGGAAGATTGAACCACAACAGAAGGTAGATTAAGTACATGAGACTGAACTGGTGAAATACAATTTTATGACTTTTTACTAAAACATGGCTGATTTTCTCCTAGTCTTTGTTTTCCAGTTTTAAGGATTTTTGTCCTGTCTTGAGCTGCCGATAGGCTCATGTTCCTACCGTTTTAATAGAATTCTAACCTGTTTCCTGGCTTTAAGTTTTAAACAAAGCTCCTTAGTATTTATTTGATTTATTAAAGCTAAAACTGCTTTTCTTGACATTAAAAAATGTATTAAAAATTTTTAAAAATTTTTAAATATCCCCGTGTGTGGGAGGGTGGGGAGGGGGGCAGGATAGTGACAGAGCAGTAATACAGCTGGGCCTGTATGAAAAAGATTATGCATTTGTCTCTTTCTCTGCCTTCATCATCTCAAGGCCACGTAATAGCACACTGAGCACCTCTCTGAGCACACTGGGTGCATGTGCTCATAATCCAGGCTGGCCAAGACTGGGGTTGGAGTATGATATGAAGACCTTTTTGGGTGTCTCTCTTGCTCTTTCTCACAGAAGAAATAAATAAAAAAATTTTAAAAATCCTTTTTGTATTCTTTGTTCATATGTATATATTTTTAAATAGGGTGTGTGCACTCACCAGAGAGAAAGAAAAAGTGAGAAATCACTCCCGTGGGGGCAGCCATGCTGCAATCTCTTCTCCTTGTCTCCTCTCAGGATTTCGAATAGGCGTGCACATGTGCCCAGCATGATTTTCAAGGCTCTAGGTCTGGAACTCAAACCTCACAGTTGGGATCCAGCACCTTAACCTCCACTATCCCCTAGCCCTCTCTGCTCATGTATCTAATGAGCTGATTGTCTCTCATCAGGAAATAGTTCTTACTAATATAAGAAGTATTTGTCCTTTGTCTAATATGTTGCAATTGGTTTCTTTCCATTGATACTTGGCTTTTGTCATTATAAACTTCAACTTTCCATGTAATCAAATCTTTTGCTTTGTGACAGAATTCTGAGTTTCCTTTTTTGTCCATAGTCTCAGCCCATTCCCTAGGAACATATACATCCAGAACATACACAAAAATTCTAAGTTTTCTAAATTTTTGTTTACAACTTCACAGTTTTTTGGGTTTTTTTTTTGAGAGGTTTTTGCTATAGGGCGTGTGCACTCACCAGACAAACACAGAGAAACAGAGAGATAGAAAGCGAGAATCACCCCCCAAGGGGGATGGTCACACCGCAATCCCTTCTCCTCCATTCTCCTCTCAGGATCCTGGGCACGCATGCACAAGCGCCCGGCGTGAGTTTTAAGCCACTGGGTCCAGGACGCGAACCGCGGTCGACTACATGGGAGTCCAACGACATAGCCATTATGCTAACTGCTGGTCCCACAGTTCTATTTTTTACATTTAAATGTCCAATCAATCTGACATTTGCTATTTTTATGATAGGAGATAGCAATGTAGCTCTCTTCCAAACCAGTGAAGTTAATTATGAAGGTTTCGGATATTAAATAAACCATCCTTTTCCCCATAATTAAAATGCACTGGGACCAGCAGTTGGCGTAATGGCTATGTCGTTGGACTCCCATGAAGTCAACCACAGTTTGAGTTCTGGACCTGGTGGCTTAAACTCACGCTGGGCACGTGTGTATGCGTGCTCAAAACCCCGAGAAGAGAATGGAGGAGAAGGGATTGTGATGTGGCCATCCCCCTGGGGGGTGATTTCTCACTTTCTGTCTCTGTCTTTCTGGCGAGTGCACTTGTCCTATAGCAAAAACCTCTCCAATAAATAAATAAATAAATAAATAAAATGCATCTTCTTTTTTAAAATGAATAAACAAATCACAGAGCTGGCTTCATGGTGCAACAATAATATTAATACTACTCAAGAGAAGTTGAGTCTCACATGGTGACTGAGGTTCAAATCCCTGGCCTGGAAGACGCCAGGCATGTGTGTAAGTGCCCAAGACCTGATGTGCTAGAGGACTGGAGGGAGAGGATTGCAGCAGAGCGCTGCTCGCTCTCACCACAGGTGTGTACACACTCTACTATGAAGAAAGGAAAAAAAAACTGATAATAATTTAAAGCAAAGCAACAACCTCAGAAAATTAACAACAAAATTACTTCCCTCACATAAAAAAGTATTGAAAAATCTAACTTGGCTTAAAGCTCTGTTTACCCTCAAATTAGGGAAATTTGGTCACTTTTAACTGCTCCAATAGATATATATTGTTTACATTTTAATTTCCATATATTATGATATTTTGGCACCTTAAAGGCCTTTCTGGGGCTAGTCAGTTCTCAAAGACAGCACAGGGCTCAGCTGGGGCATGTCTTTGATATGCAAAACATCAGATCCAGAATCATTCACTTCTCTCTGGGCTACACCTAAAGATAGCAATATATTAGGGGCTACCAGGTAGCTTGATGGTTAAGGCATTGAACTCCCACAAGGCTGACCACAGTTCAAGTCCCAGACCCAGCGACTTGGAACTCATGCTAGGTACATGTGCATTCATATGTGTCCAAAACATCTCAGGAGGAGAATGGAGGAGAAAGGATTGTGGTGTGACCATCCCCCCTGAAGAGTGATTTCTCACTTTCTCTCTCTCTACCTCTCTGGAGAGCACACATGCCCTACAGCAAAAATCTCTCTCTCTCTCAAAAAAGATGGCAATATCTCTCTGCCTTCATCATCCCAAGGCCACGTAATAGACAACCAGGGATCATCCCTTCAGTCCTCCTGAGCTGTTGATCCTGCCCTTGTCTTGCCTCTGCCTCTGAAACTCCAACAAAGGCCATAGGCTAGGCTCTCCCCTATCTCTGTCCCTTCTGCCACCTGACTAACCTGGATGTTTCCTTGTGGCTCCTCACATGGCGTGTGTACACCATTTCTAGGACCTGTGAGCACAGTAAACTTTGTTTCCCTAAGTATCTCCTCTGCCTCCTCCTGTGGAGGAACCTGAATAACTGCCACATAAGAGAATGCAGAACATGGGCTGGCAGGTGGCACGTTGGTTAAGGTGCTGGACTCCCACATGGCCTATTGCAGTTCAAGTTCCAGACCTGGTGGCGCACTTTCTCACTTTTTTTCTCTCTGTCTCTCTCTGGTCAAACTAAAAAAATAATAACAACAATAATAAATAAAATTAGTTTGTTTTATTTTGTTTTGTTTTCAAAAAAGAGAGAGGACACAGAACAAATTACTTGAGTATTCACTCTGTGTGTGGAACAGAAAGGCCCCAGTGAGTCTCTGGTGAACCAAAGGCAGCACTGTCCTGCCTTTATCATACACATGGCCTTGATCAGGAAAACAGACCACACGGAGATAACCGGACAAACAAATCCAGAGCAGGACACAGGAACTGAAGAGGTCATGGAGGCTGCAATTGAAAAAGATGGTCAAGGGACCAGCAGATGGCATAAAATTTATGTCACTGGACTCACGCATCGTCAACCAGGGTTCAAGTCCCAGACCCAGAGCCTTAAAACTCATGCCAAGTGTGTGTGCATGTGTGCCCAAAATCCCAAGAGGAGAATGGAGAAGGGATTGTGAAGTGGCCATCTCCTGGGGGTTGATTTCTCTGGCAAAAATGTCTCTTAAAAAAAAAAAAAAAAAGAAAGAACAGAAAAAAGATGGCTAAGTCAGCTGGCAGTGGGGTGGTTAAAATGGCTGGCTCCCACAAGGCTGGCTGACTGCATGGTTGAGCCCAGACCCGTCAGCTTGAAAAACATGCTAGGCATGCGTGCATGTGTGCCCAAAATCCCAAGAGGAAAATGGAGAAGGATTGTGTGTGGCCACCCCCTTGGCAGCGTGGCCATCCCCCCGGGGAAGGGTGCTTTCTCACTATCTCTCTGGTGTGCACACACATCCTATTCCAAAATTTACAAAAAGAAAAGAAAAAGATGTTCAAGAACAACAGCACTGAGAGGGCAGCCTCTGAGGTGAAACCTGACTACAGTGTGTGACTAAGCTTTTTAGATATCTGGGAGGAAGAGCAATCCAGAAAGAGTGAACATAAAATATGAAAGCTCTGAGCTGAACGTCAGCTTGGCAGACTCGAGCAGCTGCAATAAGGCCAAAGAGGCCCCAATATGCATGAGAGGGGACAGAGAAGAGGTGGGGACCTGGGAACATTCACCGGCTCTGTGAGCTGGCTAGGGCTGCCATAAGAAAATGCCACAGGCTGGGGGTTTAAATAACGGAAATTAACTTTTCTCAGTTCCGGAGGCTGCACGTCAAGATAAAGGGGACAACAAGTCTGCCTTCTTCCAAAGCTTCTCTCCTGGGCTCGCAGTTGTCCGCCTTCTGGCTCAGTCCTCAAATGGCCTGTTGTCTGTGCCCAAGAATCCCTGGTGTCCCTTCCTCTTATGATTACACAAGTCATATCGGATTAGGGCTCCACCCTATGGCCTCATTTAACCTTCATCATCTCTTCAAAAGCCTAGTCTGCAAATACAGACACATTCTGAGGTGCTCTGGGAGTTAGAGCTTCAATTTATGAAGTTGGGTGGGACACACGGGCCATTTTTGAGAGCTCTTTTTTTATTGTGAAAAAGCTGGAAGTTTTGAACAAAGGAAGTAGCATAATTTATCTCACATTACATTGGATACTTATTCTATGCCACTATTCTAAGTGCTAGAAGATACAGCAGTGAACAAAAATCAAGGGCCTGCGCTCAAGGTATTTTACATTTTAGATAAGATGAGACAAAGAAATAATAAATAAATATACAGTGTGGTAACAGAAAGAAAATACAGCCAATACGGGGGAAATGACGAGGCAGGGCAGGAGAATGCTTTAAATGCAGGGTTTGGGGGTTGTCAGGAAAGTCTTCAGGCATGAGGTGACATCTGAGAAGGTATGTGAAGAGGGGAAAACTATAAAGGTATTGGGAAGAAAAGCTTTTGAACCAGAGGATACATCGTTTCCAAAGCCCTGGGACAAGATATGTTGGAGCACCACCGAGAAAGCCAGCTCAGTGGAAGAAGAGTGAAGGAGAGGGAGGATGGCAAGATGAGGATAGAGGAGTGGGACCAGACCATGCAAAGCCTCAGAGGCATTTATGGGGAAATATAACATTGAATGAAATACTGGATTAGGAATCACCAGAGTTGGGACCAGCAGATGGTATAATGGTTACATTGCTGGACTCACATGTAGCTGAGAGCGAAAAAAAAATTCAAGTCCCAGACCCAGAGGCTTAAAACTCACACTGGGTGCATGTACGTGCATACCCAAGATTCCAAGATGAAAATGTAGGAGAAGGAACTGTGGCATGGTCGTACCCTCCTAGGGAGCAATTTCTCGCTTTCTGTCTCCCTGTCTCTGTCCCTCCGGCGAGCACACGCATCCTATAACAAAAATATCTCTTAAAAAAAAAAAAAAAGAAAAGAAAGAAAGAAAGAAAGAAAGAAAGAAAGGGAAAGAAAGAAAAAAAATCACCAGAGTTACTTTTTTAGTCTCCCTCTGATACTAACCTTACTGGAGTTCATTTTTCTTATAAGTAAAAAGTGGAAAGAGAAGGGACTACATCGGCTAGTCTATAAGATGAGTCCGTACATCTCCTGTAAACTAAAAAATGTTCACCAATATTTAGAGCAGTCCTAAGAAAAATAATTATTTTCTGAGGGACTATTCCAAGCTTTTATCTTCTAAAAAAAATTCTCATTCTAGAAATATTCATTTCTAGAAATCCTTGTTCCTATCTAAAAACTGACTCAACCTTGTGACACAGTTGGTCGTGTACCAGGCTGAGAGCTGGAAGCCACATGCCATCCATGGTTTAAGTCCTGACCCAGTCAGTCTAAAAACATGCCAGGGATTTGTACGCATGCCCAGGACCCTGGAGGAAGGGTCTGCAATGTGATCAAGCCCTATAGAGGGTGCTATGCTTCTCTCTCTTTCTCATGTATGTGCGCATGTTCGAGCGTGAATTTACAAAAATTGATAAAATGAAAATGTCAACATCCTTGGAACCAGGTGGTAGAACAATGGTAAAGAAATTGGACCTAGATGGGAAGGTCCGGGGTTCACGTCCCAGGACCTCCCCACACATGTGCTCAGATGCCCAGGATCCAGACTTGCTGAGAGGAAGGGTCGATCACTATGTGAAGACCCAGTTGGAGGTACATGTCTCTGTCTTTCTCTGATTCTATCAAGAAAGAAAGGAGGAAGGAAGGAAGGAAGGAAGGAAGGAAGGAAGGAAGGAAGGAAGGAAGAGAGAGAAGAAGAGAGAAGGGAAGAGAGAGAGAATCTTTAACAAAATAAAGTAAAAATGTCAATATTCTTGACAAAAAATAAAAGCTATCCTATCCCACACGGTCTTTTCACTACGTCTGTCCCACAGAGAAGGGAAGAGAGAGAGAATCTTTAACAAAGAAAAAATGTCAATATTCTTGACAAAAAATAAAAGCTATCCTATCCCACACGGTCTTTTCACTACGTCTGTCCCACAGTGCCCCCCTCTTCTTTCGCCCATTCTGCTCCGATTGCTCAGACCTGGATTGAGCAGCTCTCTCCAGAGTGCAGCTTCTGCCAGCTCAGCACAGTCACAGCTCAATGCCCGAAAGTATGAGAAAAAGGAGTAGTCATCACAAACTTCCTCCTGTGATTTGTCAACACAAATGAAACTTGGCTTCTGTGACATAAAGAATCTCATCACCATTTCAGCTTGACTGCAAGTGTCCTAATAAACAGGATTTGGGGCAGTAAGTGCCTTTCTTCTGTCTTTAAAATCCAAATCTAAGTCCAGGGATAGACATGACGCCATGATAAAGCTTGAGAAATCCCAGAGTCATTTCCTGTCCTGCAAAACAACACAAACATCAAGAACACTTGACT
>NW_006159809.1:6905377-6907208 GCF_000334495.1 Tupaia belangeri chinensis
AGAAGACAACCCCACGCCTCTCTCCTAGCTTCTGGCGGCTGTTGCCAAGCCTCAGTATCCCCTTGTTTGATGATGCAGATGCATCACTTCCATCTCTGCCTCTGTCTTCAACGTCACCTTCTCTCTGTGACTAAACATATTCTTTTCTGTCTCTAATTGGGTAAGGACACTTTCACTGGATTTAGGACACATCCTCACCCAGTATGACCTCATCTCAATCATTAGTTACATCTACAAGACTTAATTCCAAAAAAGGTATATATTCTTGATTTTCCAGCTAAACATCCATTTCAATCGATGCTATTCACCCACTATTCCCATTCATTATCCCTGCTTTAAATTTTTTTTATTTTGCATTTCATCAGAAGTCCTAATTAATAAAGTAAGACAACAAGAAGAAATAGGTATAAGGAATAAAAAGAAATAGAACTATAACTCTTTGCCAGTGATATGAAATGTGTATATAGAAAACTCCCGGGGCTGGCAGGTAGCATGGTGGTTAAGGGTGCTGGACTCCCACATGGCCAACCATGGTTCAAGTCCTGGACCTGGCAGCTTGCTTTCTTATTCTCCCTCTGATTCTCTCTCCCACTCTGTCCCTCTCTGGTCAAATATAAATGAATAAATAAATAAAGTCAAATGAAAGAATTCTTAAAAAAAAAATCTCCAAAGAATCTAGAGATAGAGTGAACAAAATAGTTTAACAAAGTAACTGAATATAAGATCAATTTACAAAATCAACTGCATTCCTATATACCAACAAAAAGTCAGAAAATGTGATTAAAACATACTACTTACAGTAGTGATTAAATTAATATATCAAGAATAAATACTTAAAATGATTGCAAGATTCTATGCAGAAAGTTATGAAATTTTATTTAAAGATATTAAAGAAGACTAAATAAATAGGAACTGTATACTATGCTTACAGATAAGAACATTCGATATCATAGTCCCCCCATACATGTAGAGATGCAATGGAATTTCAATCAAAACCTCAACTGAGCATATTTTGAAATCCGAGAAGCTAATTTTATCATCTATATGTAAAAATGATAGGTCAAGAATAGACAACTCTCTTGTGAGAGAATTGGAAGGGGAGATGCTTCCCACCAGATATCAAGAGGTTTTAAAAGGACCAGCCTCACAGTGTTAGCAGTTAAAGGAGCTCAATCCCCTTTGGCTGGCTGCAGTTTGAACTCCAGCCTCAGTGGTTTGAAAAACACACTCGGTACATGCGTGCAGATCCCAAATCCTGATGAGATGGAAAAATAGAGGAGCGGGGGTTGTGGTGAGACTGTGCCCTACCAGGGCTGCTTTCTTCCTCTTTCTGTCTCTCTCTAACAAACAATTTAAAAAAGAAAGAATAAAAAAGTTATAATGTAGAAGGAAGTGTGACACTGTACAGAAAGAGAAGGAAAAAAACCTAATGGAACAGAAAAAAGTGTTCGGAGAAAGATCTAAGCATTTGTGGAAACTTGAGCCATATCAGAGATGCTGTCTTAGCTATGGCTGCTATAACAACATACCATAGACTGGGTCGCTTTAACAACAGACATTTATTTCCCACAGTTCTGGAGGCTGGGATGTCCAAGATCAAGGTGCTAGCAGTCAGTGCCTGGTGAGGGTTCGTCTGGTGTGCAGACCTCTGTCTTGTTGTATCTTCGTACAGCAGCAATAGGGAGCAC
Source organism: Tupaia belangeri chinensis (assembly GCF_000334495.1). Classification (NCBI taxonomy): domain Eukaryota; kingdom Metazoa; phylum Chordata; class Mammalia; order Scandentia; family Tupaiidae; genus Tupaia; species Tupaia belangeri. The sequence goes on from NW_006159809.1 coordinate 6,907,066, forward strand.
ACTGGTCTCTGCATAAGGGCACTCTCTAGGAGGCCTCCACCTCCAAATACCACCACGTTGGGAATTAGGGTTTTGGCATATGGATTCGAGGAGGATAGATGTCCAGTCCCTGCCACCTACTGTGGCACTGCAGATCAGCAGGA
>NW_006159809.1:6907222-6920320 GCF_000334495.1 Tupaia belangeri chinensis
TCGCTGCAGATCAGTAGGAAGAGACTAGGCATAGAAATAAATGGTGCTAGGGGCTGGCAGGTGGCGTACTGGTTGAGGCACTCAACTCCCACATAGCCGACCATGGTTTGAGTCTTGGTCCTGGTGGCTTGCTTTCTCCCTCCTCCACCCTCTGTGTCTCTCTCTGGTCAAATGAAAATAAATGAATAAATGACTAAAAATAAATGAATAGTTATTAAAAGAAATGAATGGCGCTAGTACAACTGGCACTCCATGGGTGGGGGGATGCTACGGAGTGAGGGGACTCCCATCTCACATCAAACACCAGAATTTATTTTCATACCAGGCAGATTATATATCTGAAAGTAGAAGACAAAGCTTTAAAATGTTCACCCCCCCCAGATTATATATCTGAAAGTAGAAGACAAAGCTTCAACATGTTCACCCTCCCCCCAAAAAAAAAATAAAGGGAAAATAACTTTATGATGTCTGGATAGGAAAAACCATTATCAAAACAGAAATTAAAATAATATAAAGGAAAATATTAATCAACCTCATCATTTAGAGCTAAAAATCTTCAACAAAAGATACCAATTAAAAAAACCCTCCAAGTTAAGTCACAATGTGGAAGAATATTTATCATAAAACTAACAGATGATTATAATCTGAATTTATTAAGGAACCTTGTGAAATCAAATTAAACAACCCAATGAAAAAATGAGCAGAAGATTGACCACATAATTCACAGATGAAGAAACACAAATGGTCAAAAAAAAAAAAAACCCGCTTCGTGAATAACCAATAAAATGCAAATGAAAACTCATTGAGTTCCTTCAATTCAGTCAACAAATGTAGATTAAAGTCTACTATGTGCAAGGTACCATTCAAAGTTTTAGAGATAACACAGGGGTAGCATGCAAAACTCCCTATGCTTGAGCTTAAATTTCAGTGGGAAAAAGCAGTAATAAAAATAAATACTTATAAATAATAAAAATAAATAATAAAAAAGTAATAATAAATGCTCTGGAGGAAAAAATAAAGCAATAAGGAGATAGGGAATGGGAGAGAGGGGTCAAATTTTAAGATAGACAGGGAAGGCCTCGCAGAGAACCCGCCAAGTGAATAAAGGACAAAGGGTGGTGAAAGAGCAGACCTGATACCCCAGGTTTCAGGGGGGAGAACATTCCAGGCAGAGGAGAGAGAAAGTGCGAAGACCATCAGGAACACCAAGAAGGCTGGGTTGACTGGAAACACAAATGGCCAATAAAAAATATGCTCCCATGGCCTACAGTGGTTCAAGTCCCAGAGACCATACGCAAGGCTCAGGCGAACGCCCAAAGGCCAAATGCGGGTGTGGCTACAGAGTAACACTAACTCCCAACACAGCCTGTAGGAAGGTGCCTTGATAAGGACCACACTGGAAAATTGTCACTTTCCAACACTTACCTCCTGGGTAGGTAGCCTAGAAATACTCTTGAACATGTGTAGTGGGAAACAAGTACAAAATATTCACAGTGCACTGCTTTCTTAATAGCAAAAGTTAAAAGTTTACTAGATTTTAAATGATTTTGCACGGATAGATCAATGGCAAAATAAATGGTATCACAGAATTCCATACAGGGTGCCAGGTGGTAACGTAACTGGATCCACAATAGAGAAGTTCTGGGTCTGTGTCCCAGGACCTCCCTGTACACAAATCAGGCACGTGCATGCCCATGACCCTGGCCCCGCTGAGACTGGGAGTGGGGGGCAACATGAAGACTCTGTTGGGGATGCTTGTCTCTCTGTCTCTTTCGTGGAAGAAATTAATGAGTTAATTTTAAAAATAAAGAGTACAATAGTAAAAATGAATGCACTCTAGCTAAATGTATCTATATGGATGAGGGCCAGGAGTATAATACGGAATGAATTCTCAGCAGAAAATCTTCATTTCTCTTATTCCCTCAAAGCACTAGTTCTCAGCTCCTTGATTTTGAAAAAGCAAATTATGGGGCCAGCATGGTGGGTGAGGTGCTGGACTCCCACATGGCCTAAAGTGGTTCAAGTCCCAAACCCTTCAGCCCCCCAAAACATCATAACAAATAAATAAATGTTTACAAAAATAAAAAGAAAGAAAAAAGAAAATTACAGAAGAACACTTACAATATGAATCTATTCAGGTGAAGTTTTTTAAATATGCAAGCCTAAGCCGTACATTATTCATAAACATGTTCACAAAGGGTAAATAGACATATTTTTGGAAAGAGATTTTTGTTACAGGGTGCGTGGGTCCACCAGAGAGATAGAGATAGAGAGAGAAAATGAGAACTCACCCCCCAGTGGGGATTACCAGGCTGCAATTCCTTCTCCATTCCCTCTCAGGATTTTGGGCACCCGTGCACACACACCCAGCTTGAGTTTCAAGCCACCGGGTCCGAAACTTGAACCACAGTTGATCATGTGGGAGTTCAGCACCTTAACCACTACGTCACCCACTGGCCCCACAAGTGGCAAATGTTGTTAAGGTAAGAGAATACAAACTCAAAAGCTGGGCTGGTTCCGTGGTGCAATGGTAACGCGCTGTTCAAGGGAAGCTAGATCCAAAATCGCAACCGCAGTTCAAACCTCCTGCCCACGGCCCAAATCACACCAGGCACCCAGGTGAGTCCCCAAGACCCCATGCACTGAGGGATGGAGGAAGGAGATCACTGAATAACCAGACCCCACAGACGGTGCTCCTCTTGCCCTCACGTGCACTCATGTTGTATCATAAATAAAAGGGAAACATTTTTTAAAGAATTATTTATTTAATTTTATTTACTCATTCATTTATTTTAATTTGACCAGAGAGAGACACAGGGAGAGAGATAAAGAGAGAGAGGGTAAGTGAGAAAGTAAGCCACCAGGTCTAGGACTTGAACCGTGGTCAGCAATGCAGGAGTGTCTAGTACCTTAACCACCACGCCACCTGCTGATCCCAAAGGAAAACATTTTTTAAAAGAAATTCAAAGTCATATTAGGAGAAGCTCAGGGAAGAACATAACATCAGTTGATGTATATAAGGATTTAAAAACATTATTATTGATGGGCTTGCCCCATAGCCTCGTGTTTGAGGGAGCTGGATTCCCCCATGGTAGACCATAGTTCAAACCCCAGATCTGAAGGCTTAAAAAACCTGCCAGCACATGCATGTGTGTGTCCCAAATCCTGACAGGATGGAGAAGTGGAGAAGAGATTATGGCATGACCATGGCCCATTGGGGCATGCCTTCTCGCTCCTTCCCTCTCTCTTTTTCTCTGGCAAGCATATGCACCCTCTAGCAATTAAAAATATATATATATGAAATATATATATGTAATTAATATTCTATTTCTTCAGCTGAGTGGTAAGTACATGGCATTAATTTTATTTTCATAATTTTATCCTACCTCATATTTTCTTCTGGATATTTGAAATATTTTATTTAAACATTTTTTGTTTTCCAGTGACTGAATGTAAAGTAATTTCATTAGCAGATAGTTTTAATATGACCTTTAAATAGTTCAATAAAGGGAGGGACAGCAGGTGGTATGGTGGTTGAGGTGCTGGACATTCACATGGCCAACCGTGGTTTAAATCTCAGACCTGGCAGTGTGGTTTCTCAATTTCTCTCTGTCTCTGTCTCTCTCTAGTGCGCACACGTGCCCTGTAACAAAATAAATAAATAAATAAAATAATAATAATGATAAATAAAATTAAATAAATAATTCTTTAACAACTGTTAAATAAGGTCCAGTATCGAAAATCTTGATTGCTAGAAAGATCTTTCTTGTATACAGAATATCCATAGAACAGAAATATATATATTGCCTTATGTCTTTCCTTGTCTCACTTTCTGAGAACATAACATAACCTGCATCCTTTAACTAAAATTCTTCCTGTAAAAAACAAAATCCTGTCATCTTCCCTTCTGTGACTAAGGACAGGAAATAGTAGAACATAGCTGGAAGAAAAGAAAGAAGCTGTGAAGTGTCACGTAAACCAAAAGCAACTAAATTTGATTTGGAAGTTTTGCTGTTTTGTTTTGTTTACAAGAGAAAATGCTCTAACTCCTCTCTCATCTGCTTAATAAATTAAAGCAATATAACTTCATAAAGGAATAGGGAAAAGTCTAAACTTTCATTCTATAAAAATTGAACATTTGTATGTGCCAGGCACTGCTCTAAGTGCTTTTATACCTACCAGTTCATTTAATCCTGAGATGAATCCAACAAACTGGACACTATTATTATTTCCATTTTATAGAAAAATGAACTAAGCCGCAGAGTTGAGCGACTTGCAGAGCGTCACCCGGTTAATAACTGGCAGCCTCCATGTGAATTCAAGCAGTGGGCCCCCAGAACACCTGCGCTTAATCACTGCACACGCTGCCTCCTTGCACTTACAAAGTCTTGGTGGGAAGGGACAGAGGCACAGAAGGCAGAAAAGAGAAGAAAGGACAGCAGAAACTTCAGGGGACAACAGCAGTGTCTGCTTGCGCCTAAGACACAAGTATTTAACTTATTTATTAGTCTGGTTCTTGGACATGTACAAAATCCTTCACCTAAATAATGAGTAAACTGCAAAACTCGCCTGAGCAAGTTTTTTTTTTCTTTTGGAGAGATTTTTGCTATAGGGCATGTGTGCTCTCCAGAGAGACAGAGAGAAGGAGACAGAAAGCAAGAAATCATTCCCCTGGGGATGGCCATGCCGCAATCCCTTCTCCTTCATTCTCCTCTCGGGATCTTGGGCACGCACGCACACGCGCCTGGCATGAGTTTTAAGCCAGGTCCAGGACTCAAACCTCAGTGGACTACAAGGGAGTCCAGCGACATAGCTATTACGCTAACTGCTGGTTCCAGTATTCTGATCATATAGGTTTTGAAACATGAACATTCTTTTGTTTTGTTTTTGTTTTTAGGTTTTTGTTATAGGACGTGTGCACTCGCCAGAAAGAGAGAGAGACATAGAGACAGAGAAAGAGAAAGTTAAGAAATCATCCCTCAGGAAAATGTAAACTTTCTCTTCCTTGTTCTCATCAGTGAACATCTGCTCTCTTCCAAATCTAATGTAAAAAACAAAACAGATATTTAGAGGTCTGTCGCCATCTTGTGGCCTTTGATAGTATTGCTACTGAAAACGAAAAGACTCTTGTCTGAACGCCAGTAAAAATGCCAAAGCTAATCTAAAGGCTGATAGTTTGCCTGCTTTGGGTCATTTTGGTCACTTCTTTGGGTTCCTGAATTAATCTACACCATATTTAAAGCATGGTGACCAAAACTGGGAACAATCCAGTCTATTGTTGAAGTACTAGCCCCTACTGAGAGAAAGTCCATGTGACTATTCACAATTGTGTCTTAAGACAGCTTTCTTTCTACTTACTGTTTTTCAGAATCTGTTAGAGGGTGCATGCACTCGTGGAAGAGAGACGAGAGAGGGGAGCGAAAAAGCACTCCCCTTCCCATAGGGGACGGTCACACCACAATTCCTTCTCCTCTATTTCTCTCCTTGGGGTTTGGGCATGCATGTGCACCCCCAGTGTATTTTTCAAGCCAATGGATTTGAGCTGCAGTCAGTCACGTGGGGTTCAACTGCCTTAACCACTGCCACTGGCTCGTCCATCTTTCTACTTATTTTCGAATGTTTCTTTCTTCCTTCCTTCCTTTGGGGGGACACCCCCCCACACAGAATCTTGACTCCACAAACCACACTCAGTCTGAGCTAGCCCCAGCTCATGGGCACACCCCATCTGGTACACTCAGGGAGACCTCTGGACACGAACCTGGAACTTTCCCATGTGGATCAGCCTCACAGAGCCTGGCCACTGCATGCCACTGTCCAGTCTCCTCAAGACAGTTCTTCATGACACATTCATTCTGGGTTTTCTTAGTCAACTCCAGTAATACATGAAGTCAGGTTAGAATTTGAAGCTAGTCAGTATCCCATTTCTTCACATCAGGGCTGGTCCTCTCTCTTTTAGGAGTTTCCTTTTCCCCCTAGCTTTGGGGAGGAGGAAGGTCAGGCTGGCACCGGGGATAAGGCAAGTGTAGGTCCCAGTGGTGGTGGTGTGTGCTGCCAAGAACTGGGCTCCACCGGGTGGGACCACACAGGAGTCCCAGGTTGGATTCTCTCTCAGTCTAATCATGTGCCAGATGTGGTTATATGCTTCCGTATAATCCCAGCGATCCAGAGGCTGAGGCAGGAGGATCAGGACACAGTGAGACCCTGACTTTAATTTAAAAATAATAAAAATAGGGACCAGCAGATGGTGTAATGGCTATGTCACTGGACCCCCATGTAGTTGACCACAGTTCAAGTCCTGGACCCAAAAAAAATAAAATGTAGAGTCACATGCAGTTGTAAGAAATAATAGAGATATCCCTTGTGTCCTTACCCAGTTTCCCGACAGTAATATCTTGCAGAATTATAGAGTACAATATGGCAACTAGGATATTAACATTAATACAGGCAAAACAGAACATTTTGTCCCAAAACGATCCCTCTTGTTGCCCATTTACAGCCACATCCACTTACCTTTTCCACCCATTCTCATAACCTGGAAAACCACGGAACTGTTCACTATTTCTATATATTGGGTCGTGGCGCATTTTTGCATAGAAAAGCGTCATAACTTTCCCGACGACCTAGTAATTCTGCCACTTCAAGTACGCTACATAGGGTGAGCTTCATGGCCTAGTGGTTATCTCGCAAGGCCGACCACATGATTTGAATCCGGGCTCTGGCAGTTTGAAAAACATGCAGGGCCCTTGTGCATGTGTGCTCCAAATCCCAACAGGGTGGAAAAATGAAGGGATTGCGGCAGGACCACGCCCTGGTGGGCAGTACTTTCTCTCACTCTAGCCAGTGTACACACATCAGTAAGTTAAAAACAAAACCACAAGAAAATAAAGAGTATTATATTAATAGAGGACCAGCAGTTAGCGTAATGGCTATGTCGCTGGACTCCCATGTAGTCGACCACGGTTCAAGTCCTGGACCTGGTGGCTTAAACTCACACCGGGCACGTGTGCGTGTGTGCCCAAGATCCCAAGAGGAGAATGGAGGAGAAGGGATTGTGGTGTGGCCATCCCCCCCTGGGTGGGTGATTTCTCGCTTTCTGTCTCTTTGTGTCTTTCTGGCAAGCGCACGTGCTGTATAGCAAAAAAACAGAAAGAACATTATATTAATGAGATCATATAATAGGTAACTATTCAGAACTGGGTTTTTTTCTCACTTACAAAATTGTTAGGAGGCCTGTCTAGGTGGCTGTGTGTATCAACAATTCAGTCGTTTCCATCGCTAAATAGCATTCCACAGTACAGCTGTACCTGAGTGTAACTATCCACCCTTTGCAGGCTCTCTAAGGTGATTCTGGTCTTTGGCTATTATGAATAAGGCTCCTGGGAACACCAGTGTATGAGTTTTTGTTTGAACACAATTTTCATTTCTCTAGGATAAATGTCCAAGAGTTCTAATGCTGAGTCACATGGTTAACTGCAAATTTAATCTTGTAAGAAATTGCCAAATTGCTTTCCAGAATGATTACTACTTTACATTCCCATCGGCAAAGTAAGGGTGATCTAGTTTCTCAATGCCAGTGCCAGCATTGGTGTTTTTGCTATTTTTTTTTTTTTAGTCCTCTTAATAGATATATAATAATATCTCACTACACTTTTAAATTGTACTTTTTTAATTACTTATTCATTCATTCGTTTATTTTAATTTGACCAGAGAGAGACACAAAGAGAGAGATGGAAAGTGAGAAAGCAAGTCACCAGGTCCAGGACTCAAACTGTGGCCAGCTATATGGGAGTGTCCAGTGCCTTAACCACCACACCACCTGCTGGTCTCAAAATTGTACTTCCTTAATGATTAAACAATGTTGATCTTTTTCATCAAATGGACACATCTGCCATCTGTATATCCTCTCTGTTAAAATGTCTCTCATGTCTTTTATCCATTTTTTATTTTTTTTAAACTTACAGTTTTAAGAATTCTTTATATATTCTAAATACTAGTCCTTTGTCAGTAACATGGCTTGCAAATGCTTTCTCCTACTCCATAACTTGACTTTTTATCCTCTTAACCAGATCTTTAGCAAAGTAGTTTTTATTTTATTTTTATTATGATTATTATTATTTTATTATTTTGCCACAGGGATTGTGTGCTCACCAGAGAGACAAAGACGGATAGAGAAAAGGAAGGTGAGAAATCACCCCCCAGCGGGGATGGCCATGCCACAATCCCTTCTCCTCCATTCTCCTGGAATTTTGGGCATGCATGCACATGCACCTGGTGTGATTTTCAAGCTGCCGGGTCCGGGACTCAAATGATGACCAGCCATGTGGGAGTCCAGTGCTTTCACCACACTACCCACTGGCCCCAGCAAAGCAGTTTTTCTATTGATGAATTCCTATTTATCAATGTTTCCTTTTACACACTGTGCTTTTTGGTCTTAACTCTGTGCCTAGCCCTGCATCCCAAGCATTTTCTCCTTTGTTTTCCAGAAGCTCTACATTTATTTTACAGGTAAGTCTGTAGTCCATTTTGAATTAATTTCTGTATAAGAGATGAGATTTCGGCCCAAGGTCACACTCTTATCAGTCAATGTCCAATTGCTCTAGTGCCATTTGTTGGAAAAATAAAAAACTACCTTTGTTCTGCTGAATTCCTCTTGTACCTTTGTGAGAATCAGTTGGGCATGTTTTAGTGAGTCTATGTCTGGATCCTTTGTTCTCCTTCATTGCTGTGTATATCCATCCTGCTGATATCGCTCAGTCTCGAATACTACAGTTAGATTGTAGGTCTTGAAATCAGGTAGCTTGACTCCTCTTATTATATTCTTCCTTTTCAAAACTGTCTTTAGTATTTTAGGTATTTCATCTCTCTCTATAAATTTTAGAGTAATATTGTCTGAATGGACAAAAATATTAACTAGGATTTGGACTGGGATGGCATAAAAGCTGTACATCAATTTGGGAAGAACTGGCAACTTCACTATGTGGAGTTTCCAATCCATAATGTTTCTCTCTGTTTACTTGAATCATCTTTGATTTTTTTTTTCTTTTTTAGAAAGATTTTTGCTGTAGGGCATGTGGGCTCACCAGAGAGATAGAAAGCGAGAAATCAGCCCCCAGGGGGGATGGCCACACCACAGTCCCTTTTCCTCCATTCTCCTCTCAGAATTTTAGGCACAAACTCACACATGCCTGGTGTGAATTTTAAAGAGATAAATTGGTCTGATTTGTGAGTAACAGAATTGTCTTTAGAAGAAAATTCCAGGGAATCTACACAAAACAAGCAAACACACCTCCTAGAACTAACATATATGAGTTCACCCAGGTTCCAGGATACAAGAAAAGTATTCTAAAAATCAATTGCATCAGTCTCAGGACTGGAACCACGATTGACTATGTGGGCGTACAACATAACCATTACACCATCTGCTGGTTCTCTCTGATTTCTTTAATCAGTTTTGTATAGTGTTCAGCATACAAGTCCTGCACAGATCTTATTAGATTTATACCTAAGTATCTCAATTTTAGGAGGCAACTCTAAGTGGAATTATATTTTTAACTTTGGTGTCTACAGATTCATCATTAGCATATACTGGGTTGTTGGAAAAGTCATGATGTATTTTTCTATGATTTTATTTTTTTCCAAGAGGTTTTTGTCTTAGGGTGCATGCGCTTGCCAGAGAGAGACAGAGACAGTGAAAAGGGAAAGTGAGAAATCACACCTCAGGGGAGATGGCCACCCTACAATTTCTTCTCCTTTATTCTCCTGGGATCTTTGGTACAAAAGCATACACACCCAGCATGAGTTTCAAGTCACCAGGTCTGGGACTGGAACCGCAGTCATGTGGAACTCTAGCAACGTAACAGCTACACCATCTGTGGCCCCTGTTTTTCTATGCAAAAATGCATCATGACTTTTCCAACAGCCCAATAGAAAGTGAGTAAAAGGCATACAGATCAGAAATGAGGAGATAAACTGGCCCGATTTGTGAGTAACAGAATTGTCTTTAGAAGAAAATTCTAAGGAATCTACACAAAACAAACAAACACACCTCCTAGAACTAATATATGAGTTCATCGAGGTTGCAGGATACAAGAAAAGTATACTAAAATCAATCGCATTTCTATTGGTGGTGCTGGGTGCGTATGCTTTCTCATTTAGTACGTCCAGGATAGGGCCCAAGATGATTCATTCCCGGGTGCTGGGTGCGTATGCTTTCTCATTTAGTAGGTCCAGGATAGGGCCCAAGATTTTGCATTCCCAGGTGATGCTGGGAACTCCCGGCTCAGGGACCACACTGTGAGAACCAATGAGAATATTTAGAAACATAACTCACACAACACCGCTCTGATCTCAAAGAATCAAAAAGGAACAAGGAGAGAAGCTGCACAGTGGCACAGGAGTAAAACACCACGGTTCTACAGGGCTGACCCACATGGGAAGGTTCTCGGTTCAGGTTCAGAGACTTCCCTGGGTACTCTGGGTTTGCGCCTACAACATGGGACTGGCTGAGGCTGGGGTGGATCGAACATAAGAACCCTGCTGATGCTGTCTCTCTGTCTCTGTTTCTTTGTATCTCTCTTGCTCATAGAAGACCTAAGTAAATAAACCTTTAAAAAAAGGAGCAAAGAGAAATGTGACTATTTTAACAGTTATAATTCTCTCTCTCTCTCTTTTTTTTTTTTTTTTTGAAGGTTTTTGCTTTAGGGTCCGTGCACCTAACACTCAACAGAAAACCAGAGAAAGCCAGAGAGCCAGAAAGTTAGAAATCACCCCCTTGGGGGGAGGCCATGCCACAATCCCTTCTCCTCCATTTTACCCTTGGGATCTTGGGCACGCACGCACACATGCCCAGTGTGAGTTTAAGCCACCGGGTCCAGGACTCAAATCACGATCGACTACATGGGAGTCCAGCAACATAGCCATGACACCAACTGCTAGTCCCTTAACAGTGATAATTCAATATTTATAAATTAAAGATTCCGGAAAGTATTTTTCATTGTCTTTTTTATTTTTTTCCTGTTTCTTTGGGCTAGTTTGGAAACTTCAGAAAAAAAAAAATTTGTTTCCTATGGTTAAAAGCATTACTGGAGTCTTTTAGGCCTACAGTCCTATGAAAAGGCAGCACACAGCAAGCGATTAAAGGGGCGGAGCCATAGCCGCATCGAGCCAGGGCGAGGATAGCACTGCCAGGGAGAGGGAGCACAAGGCAGCTTCTCACAGGCTGCAGACATCTGCTTCAAAACCAAAGAATTTCAATGATGCAACAACAGAAACTCAGGAGTGGTTACAAAATACACGCTCCGATGCCTCTCCTGAACTCTTCATGTCTAAGCAGAGTCTGGGAGGAGCCTCTGATCCTATCAAAAGTTATGGGTGAATAGCACTGCCAGGGAGAGGGAGCACAAGGCAGCTTCTCACAGGCTGCAGACATCTGCTTCAAAACCAAAGAATTTCAATGATGCAACAACAGAAACTCAGGAGTGGTTACAAAATACACGCTCCGATGCCTCTCCTGAACTCTTCATGTCTAAGCAGAGTCTGGGAGGAGCCTCTGATCCTATCAAAGGTTATGGGTGCTTTTTTTTTTTTTTTTGACTTACCAGTAAGTGTCATTATTATGCATCATAATTTTTGCATACACTATGTAATGGAAATTACTAGTGCTTTCTGCATTTCTCTTCAGATCTCGTTTACTTATTTATTTAACTTATATTAAATTTAATCACATCTATTTCTACAGTATATAACATTTCTTCTTCCAGCATGATTACCATGCATATCAGTCAAGACAAAAAACATTACTATCCGCATCAGCAGCAGCAAATAGCTTTTCATTTTTATGGGTGATTTTTTTTTTTAATGGTTTGCCCTGAAGCTTTCACAGGAAATTATCATTGAAGATTCTGCAGAGGGTGAGAAAAGGGTGAAGGGAAAAAATTCTTCTTACATGACACTCAACTGTCTAATATGTTCTTACAATGTTGAAATAAATAGGCAGTAATTCCAAGTACATTTCCTGAAACTGCCACCATGAAACAAACCACCAGGAAAATATGTTCAGTACCCAAGTCAAGGAAAAGTGGTAAAATTAATTAAAATGATACGGTCACCATATTTTTGTAGGGATCCTTCCCAGCCCAACCAAGGTTAAAGCTGAGTTTTGTTTTGTTTTTTTACCTTCCACTTATGACAAGGATCAGAAACTCAAATACCTATAGGGCCAAACAGTAACATAAATAATCGAAGTGACCAAGATAAAATAAAATTCAAACACTAGAATTAAAATCAAGCATGTTTAATGAACTATAATTTCGGCACATAATAGAACACGGCATTTACGGTATCAAGTGTAAATTTGAAACAGAAAATATGCAAATTAAAAAATAATACTTAACGTACTAAATTTTTCTTGTTCCTAACACTCTTGATCTAAAAACCAACACCTTGACACCTTTCCCCATTATGCAAATATCAATGTGAACAGAGCGTTGCATCTAATGCATAATATAGAAATCAGTCTGAGTCCTTAAACAAAAGTAGTACTTTTGTAAAATATGAGTTTCATAAAAGAAAACAGCTGTCTTAAACATTTTTCAAACAAAGCACTTGTTCAAACAAAGATGATGTTTTTGCAGAGCAAGTTTTGAATTTGGTATGTGTAGAATTCTGCTGCTTCAATATTATAACATTTAGTTTACAGTAGTTTCACTTACAGCTCTACATCCACATTGGGAAGCCATGTGGGCATGCTACTGAGTCATTGGAAAAGTCATGACGCATTTTTGCATAGAAAAACAGAAAAATACATCGTGACTTTTCCAACAACCCGATAGTTCATTTTCTCTTATTAATCATTATTTATTTAATTGGATTTATTGTTATTATTTTTTAATTTGCTATAGGATACATGCACTCACCACAGAAAGAGAAAAATCGAGAAAGCAAGTCGCCAGGTCTGGGACTCGCACTACGGTCAGCCATGTGGGAGTCCAGCACCTCAGCCACCGTGCCATGTGCCGGCCCCCAACAGTTCTTCTTTTTTTTTTTTTTGAGAGGTTTTTTCGCTATAGGGCGCATGCGCTCGCCAGACAGACAGAGAGA
>NW_006159809.1:6920418-6937546 GCF_000334495.1 Tupaia belangeri chinensis
CCAGCGTGAGTTTTAAGCCACCGGGTCCGGGACGCAAACCGCGGTCGACTACGTGGGAGTCCAGTGACATAGCCATTAGGCTAACTGCTGGTTCCCCCTAACAGTTCATTTTCACAAAGGTAAAATCAGGGCCAGCAAATAGTTAAGCAGTTATATCACTGGACTCCCACATGGCCAATTGCGGTTCAAGTTCTGGACATGGTGGCTTGAAACTCACGCCAGGCGTGTGTGCGTGTGTGCCCAAAATCCTGAAAGGAGAATGGAAGAGAAGGGAGTGTGGCATGGCCATCCCCGGGTGGGGCAGGATGATTTCTCACTTCTCCTCTCATTGTCTCTGTCTCGCTCGTTCTCAGGCAAGCACACGTGCCCTAAGAGAAAAACCTTAAAAAAGAAATCACAAAGGTAAAATAAAAGAATCTATCTTGGCATTCAATCATAAATTTGGAAATAAAGCTAAGACCATTATTTTCATTTCTAGAAACTATGAAAGTGATCTCAATTATTCTTTACGTATATATGGGGGGGGGGTTTGGCAAAGGATAAACCAAGAGAACTAGAGTCATAATAAATGTGGCATTTCTTCTGAATGCCCCTATAGAGAAATATTTGCATTTTTAAAATGAGCTGTGTATGGTGTGAATGTTCCCTGCAAGACTCATGTTAAAATGTAATTACCACTGTAACGAAACTAAGAGATGAGACCTTTAAGAGGTAATTAAGTAATGAGGTGCTCGGCCTTCATGAACAGATTAATGCCAATATTGATATCACAGGAATAAAGCAGTAACCTTGGGAGCGGGCTCTTGGCAAGTTCAGCTCTTTTCCTCTGTCTTGAGCTCGCACAAGTGCATTTTCTCATCATGTGACTCTTTCCACCACGGGCCCTTGCCAGATGCTGACACCATACTCTTGGATTTCCCAGTCTCCAAAACCATGAGCCAAATAAAATTCTTTTCTTTAAAAATCACCTAGTCGGTGGTATTGTATTATAGGGGCAGAAAATGGACTAAGACAGGTTGTAACATCAATCAAAAAATCCAAATCTGAGCCATTCTCTCCTGTAAACCGGAACAAAGACTTTCCAATAGATTATATGTACATTTGATTTCTTTTAACAACTCAAAAGTGTTTGGGGAGCTGGGCAGTAGCACACTGATAACACGACTGGGCCCGCATGGAAGGGCACCACGTTCATTCCTGGGGTCTCCCTGAGCACAGTGGGCACGGTGTGTGTGGCCCCATTTTCCTGGCAAGCTCAGACTGGGGTGGATCATTGACACAAAGACCCTATCGGAAGTGCCTTTCTCTCTGTCTCTCTCTGTTTCTCTCTCTCTCATGGAAAAATTAAAAACTTAAAGAAATCCAACTTAATTAAAAAGATTTTTGGGGGGGGCAGCAGGTGGTGTGGTGGGAAGGCACTATACTCCCACCTGGCTGACCACAGTTCAAGTCCCAAACCTGGAGCCTTGAGAATCACACCAGATGCATATGTGTGCATGCCCAAAGTCTCAGGAGGAGAATGGTGTTATGGTCATCCCCCCAAGGAGGTGATTTCTCATTTTTCCTCTCAGTGTCTCTCCCCAGCAAGCGTACAGGCTCTACTGCAAAAACCTTAAAAAAAAAAAAAAAGTGTTTTGGTCCTAAACTACATATACAAGACCAGTATGTGTATATCATTAATCCTGTGGGGAAGCCTTGTACCATCTGAAGTTCAGTTATCAGTACCCAGTTCATGACGATAATTACTCTATTAGTTGTAATTTTAAGTTTTTGGCCTAAAATTATTCCTACTAAAACTACATTAAGCAGGGCCAGCAGGAGGTATGAAAGTTAAGGTGCTGGATCCCACATGACCAGCTTCACAGTTCAAGTCTCAGACCCGGCAGCTTGAGAAGTGGAGAAGAAAGGATTGCGGCATGGGGGTAATGTCTCACTTTCCTTCTCTTTGTCTCTCTCCAGTGAGTGTACATACCCTATGGCAAAAACCTAGGGGGAAAATAAAGATAAACCTGAGAGTACATTTTTTAACTGTAAGAGAATATTATGTCAATCTATGGTGACAAATTTAAAAAATGAAAGAAAATGAGTGACTTCTTAACAAGATATAATTTATAATGAATATTTTTAGGCTTTTTGCCATAGGGCATGTATGCTCACTGGAGAGAGAGAGGGAGAGTGAAGACTCATCCCCTGAGGGAATGGCCACACTGCAATCCCTCCTCCATTCTTCTCCTGGGATCTTGGACATGTAAGCACTCATGCCCGGTGTGGTTTCCAAGCCACCAGGTCCAGCACTCAACCATAGTCAGTCATGTGGGAGTTCAGCACCTTAACCACCATGCCATCTGCTGGCCCCAATATATAAAAATGTTCATTAAAAAAGTAATAGAAAAATTGTTTAAATGACATACTACAAAGGAGAAAAACTCATGTGTGTTGTATCTATAAATGATTACATGAACATGAAAATCTGTGGAAGTGTGTGAATGTATTTACATCATTAAGAACATAGATGAGGAAGATTAACAAAAACATGACTATTAAAAAATGTCAAGGGCAGGACCAGCAGTTAGCGTAATGGCTATGTTGCTGGACTCCCACGTAGTCAACCACGGTTCAAGTCCCGGACCCGGTGGCTTAAACTCACACCGGGTGTGAGTTTGTGCATGCCCAAGATCCCAAGAGGAGAATGGAGGAGAAGGGATTGCGGCGTGGCTATCCCCCTGGGGGGTGATTTCTTGCTTTCTGTCTCTCTCTGTCTGGTGAGCGCACACGTCCTATAGCAAAAACCTCTTCAAAAAAAGAAAAAAAAATGTCAAGGGCTGGCACCATAGCACAGCAGTTAAGTGCTGTGAATAAGGAGTCAGACCCCACATGGCTGACCAGGGTTCGAATCCCAGCCCCAACAGCTTGAGAAACATACTAGGCATGTGCGCACATGTGCTCCAAATCCTGACGAGATGGGGAAATGGAGGAAAATGGACTGCACTGTAACTATACCCCACTGGAGGGTGTTCACTCGCACACTCTCTGGCAAGCCTATGTGACTACTGGCAATAAAAAAGGATCTACTTGATCGCATCTGTGTAAAATTAAACATATGCATGAAAGGATGACAACCAAAATGCTAATGGTGGTTACCTCAAGATGATGAGGCACCTCTGCTTTCAGAGCCACATCTCATTTCTACCTACCTTGGCAGTTGGTGCCTACAAACACTGAGCACAGGGATTGGAGGGGACAGTGTTGGTGAAATAACTTTCCAGGGGATCTCCATTCTGCTAAGGAGGCATTGCTCCAACATGAACACACATCAGAGTCATCTCGAGAGCTTACTAAAAAGTTCCTGGGCCCCACCCTTAGAGATTCACCTTTCCAATAAGCACCTCAGAGACCACACTTTGGGAATCGCATCCTAAGATAAATTTCAATACTTTAACATGTCACTGAAAGTGCTGTGATCTCCTATCCCACTCTCTTCTACCTTTCTTACCTATTTATTATCCTTTTATTGAAGTTTTGAGAATCAAATTCTTAAACATTCTTCTTCTTCTGCCACAACTGGAGCTGCCTGTGTGCTCAGTCAGTGAGGACCTGGTACCACTGTGTGAAGTGGCAGCTGAGGAGACTCCACTCACCATGGCCGACGAAAAGCCCAAGAAAGGAGTCAAGACTGAGAACAACGACCATACTAATTTGAAGGTGGCGGGGTGGTTCTGTGGTGCAGTTTAAGAGTAAGAGGCGTACACCACTTAGTAAACTCATGAAAGCCTATTGTGAACGACAGGGTTTGTCAATGAAACAGATCAGATTCCGATTTGATGGGCAGCCGATCAACAAAACAGACACACCTGCACAGGTGGAAATGGAGGATGAAGAGACAATTGTGTTCCAAGAGAAGACGGGAGGTGTCTACTAAAGAGGGAACCTGCTGCTTTATTCCAGAACTCTGTTCTCACAGACCAAGAACACATTCTGCAGGTGGTAGGGTGGATAAGGTGTTGGAATTCCCACATGGCTGACCATGGTTTGAGTCCTGGACCTGGTAGCTTGCTTTCTCACTCTCCCTCTCTCTCTCTGTCTTTCTCTGGCAAAACTCATGTGAAAAATAATACTAGCGACAATAATAATAATAAGTAATTTATTTAAAAAAAGAAAATCACAATTAGGTTTCAACACACCCTGATGACTGCAGTACCGTTTTCTCTATTCTTCATGTTCCCTTCCCCATTCCTTTATTGTACATAAAGTAACTGGCGTATGAGCACAAGCATGCTGCATTTTTTAAAACAAAATGGTCAATGGTATGTTTTAATTGACATCAAAACATGGGATGGGGAAAAATACTGGCTCTGTGAAAGTACCTCCTTTCTTCATTAGTGGCATGTACATTCAGCTCTTTATATATATCTTTTTATTCCAGTGAGCTATTTTGTTCTCACTGTTTTAACAAGAGAAAGAAAGAAGAAAAGAAAGAAGACCCCCAACAACATAAAAATCCTTGCATACCTTGTTTGATTGGAGAATTTTAATGTTTTTCATTTATCATTGTAAAACCAAGGACAATTTTATAACTTCTTTTGTACGTAGCTGTTACATGTAGGGCAATGTCTTTAAGTAGGGGTAAATTACTCTTAAAGAAAAAAAAGGAATCCTAGATAGTTTTCCCTTCAAGTCAAGCATCTTGTTGTTTAAACAAACTTGTTTAAAATGAAAAAAAAAAATCTTAAATATCTTTTCAAGTTTCTCAAATGTACCTAAAAATTCTCATTATTGGAGTATCTGCTCAGTAACTTAGAAGCATTTTTCATTTAATTCTCATAAAACCCTATGAGATGGAGGGGCTTGGACCTAGTTGGCAGCGGTATGGCTAAATGCACCAAGAAGGTCGGCATCGTCGGTAAATATGGGACCCGCTATGGTGCCTTCCTCCGGAAAACGGTGAAGAAAATTGAAATCAGCCAGCACACCGAGTACACCTGCTCCTTCTGTGGCAAAACTAAGATGAAGAGACGGGCTGTGGGGATCTGGCACTGTGGTTCCTGCTTGAAAGTGGTATCCGGTGGTGCCTGGACCTACACCACCACTTCGGCTGTCACAGTGAAGTCAGCCATCAGAAGACTGAAGGAATTGAAAGACCAGTAGAAGCTCCATAGACATTTGAAATATCACTAGCCTACAATAAATGGGTTAATTTATGAAAAAAAAAAAAAAACCTGTGAGATGGATACTACTGTCAGACCAAAGTTACAGATGGGAGAATTGAATTTGAAGAAAATCCTGCGTGCTCTTAGACTATCTACTGCCTTAAATCAATGGGGGAAAAAAACTCAACCAAAAAATAAATAAATAAAAATTATTCTACATTAAACTAGCAACATACACAATGAGAAAAAGCATGGTGATTATGAAATATCACTTAGAGGTCCTTCAATTTAGGGTCAAAGATTGTTACTATTTATATAACTTGCAGTACTGGTGGACACAGGCATTTGCAGATGGCAAAAGGGTAAATGACGTTTCTATATTCTTGGGTAAACACACCTGGGTGACGTGGAACCACAAAAGAGAAAATTTTTCAAGCCAGGCAGTTTGGAAGAAATGGGAAGCTTGTTTTATTAAACACAGGATGCTGCAACAAAGACCCCAAAATAAGCTGGCTTAATGTTGTAAAATCTAAGTTTCTTTCTCAATTAATGGTGTAGACACAGTCTAGTAGGTTTGTTCTGCAATGCTGGCCAAGCCTCCCGGTTCCTTCTATTAAACATACCTTGTTGCTTGCATTCCCAAATCTGCATGGTTGAGTTAGCTCACCACACAAGTCTGCCTTCCAGACCACATGAAGGGAGAAAGAGAACCAGGAGAGTGGATTCCCAGTCCACCCCAAGTATGCATTCTCAACACTGGGCAATATCATCCTCAAGGTGGCAAAGGCTAGTTCTTACAGAGAAGAGGGGCAAAAACAATTTGTCTTTTTATGGATAAAGCACTAAAAATATTCAAAGCAGACTAGATCACACTGAAAATCGAATCTCAGTTGTAAAGACAGAATTACTGGCCTAGAAAAATCCACCACGAAGACTGATAAAATTGTCCAAAAACATGAGAATACTATACGAAATACTAGATACCATCAAATGTCCAAACATCCAGATAACTGGTATCCCAGAAGGGGAAGAGACCCATAAGGGCATTGACAATATATTCCATGAAATCCTGGAAGAAAACATTCCAAATCTAGAGAGGCATTCAAAGATCCAGTCCCAAGAAATACAAAGGACCCCAAATATAATCAACCCAAGAAGATCTTCTCCAAGACAAATTATAGCCAGATTGACCAAAACCACAGACAAAGACAAGATACTAAGATTGGCAAGAGAGAAACGGCAAGTTACCTGCAAAGACTAACCCATCAAGCTGACAGTGGATCTCTCATTAGAAACAATGCAAGTGAGGAAAGAATGGGAAAATACATTCAAAGTGTTAAGGGAAAAGCAATTGCAACCACAGATACTATATGCAGCAAGATTATCCTTCATATGGGAAGAAAAGACAAGAGCATTCTCAGATAAACAAAATCTGAAAGAATTTACCAACACCAGACCAGATCTTCAAGAAATTCTGCAGGGAGTGCTATACCAGGAAAATTAAATACAGTCACACAGAAATAAGACTTCAAAAACTAAGAAAATGGCTAACTTAATCGTAGGGACAAGTCTGACATTGAATATTATATCCCAGAATTTAATTGGGAAAGTTGAATCTCAACAACAGATAAAGTACATGAGACTGAACTGGTGAAATAGAATTTTATGACTTCTGTCTAAAACATTGTTGATTTTTTTCTAGGCTTTGTTTTCCAATTTTAAGGATTTTTGTCCTGTCTTGAGCTGCCGATAGGTTCATGTACCTACTGTTTGAACAGAATTACAATCTGTTTCCTGGCTTTAAGTTTTAAGCATATTTCTTTGGCATTTCTTTGATTTATTAAAGTTAAATCTGCTTTTCTTGAGGGGAAAAAAAAGGCTCCTTGGGCCAGCCCATAACATGATGGTTAAGGTGGCTGAATCCTACAAAGCTGACTGCATGGTTTAAGTCCCCAATCAGTGGCTTGAGAAATACTCCAGGCACATGTGCCTATATGCCCAAAATCCCAAAAGGAAGAAGAAATGGAGGAGAAGGGATGCAGCATGATAACTACCCCACTGGGGATGCTTTCTCACTTTCCCTCTCTCAATCTCTATCCCTCACAGTCTCTCTTGGCAAACGCAGCCTCTGGTAAAATGTTTTTTAAAATTTAAAAAGACTCCTTACAGGAGTGGCAATGAGAAAGATTTGGAAACTCTTCAAAAGTTAAGAACCAGAAGTTGCATACATTGCTTTTGTTTCCAAGAACCTGGTCTCAAAGATAAACCTAGCTAGCTAGCTGCCAGGCAAGTTAGGAAACAGAAATCTCTAGTTGGGTGGCCACTTGCCCAGATTATACTGAGTTTCTCCTCAGATGAACCCCTTCAGAGGGCTCCCTGAGTTCCCTGCTATGACAGTTGGTTTCCTTCAGAGCAAGCAAGCCAAGAGACCAAGATGAAAACAACAAGGTCTTTTATGACCAAGCCTTGGAATTCACACACTGCTGCTTCCACTACCGTGTATATAAGAATACAGGCCAATCCCAATGAAAAATGGGAAGAGACTACGTAAGAGTGTGCGTACCAGGAGGCTGGATCTGGGGATCTTCTAGGAGATTGGCTTTTTATGTGGATGTATAATCAGAAGTTCCCATAATTGTATAAGTGAAAACAAAACAAAAAACTCATTCCAGATAAATGCTACTTGTCCTCTAAGCCCCTGATGAAACGTTAACTTCCTGGCCAGAATTGACTGCTTTTTTCTTTGTGATTCTACATCATGATTCCCACTTCCAGTCTGACATCTACCACACTACCTAAAAGTTCACCATGTACAATGTTATTTTCCAGTGGAATACAGGACTTCAGGCTTCCTTATTTTGATGCCATACAAGCTTAAGGCAGTGTTAAACTTTTAAAAAATTGCCAGTCACTATCAATTACTGGTAGGAAAACCAGTCTGAGACCAAAGAGAGAAAAAAGCCTACTAAATTATCTATTAGTTCATCACATATTTGCCATGTGAAACTAAAAGATGCTTAAAACAACCAAGCAACTCAGCAAGCACAAAACAAGTTCAGAATGCAAATTTATTCATTTCAATGATACATAGAATTTCCTTGTCAACTAAAACTTTTGCATAGATAATTTCACATGAGAAGTCAAATTAAAATCTACACTTTCCTGCATGACTTATTGTAGGGGAAAAGGTGTGTTTTTATGGAAAACTATGCTTTGTTTGATCAATGCTCTTTTAGATGATCTGATTTTTAGCCTTTCATTGCTGTTAAGAAATTTTACCTTAGTAGTTTCTATGGAAGAAAATGGACAGCAATACAGATAACTCTGGCCAGGCACGTAAATTCTGTCTGGTGGAGATGTCACCAATACCCTTCTCCACTGTGAAGAGGCCAGGTCTGCCTTCATTTGCATACTCATTTCATGTCTGTTCCCACCACTCTCTAACTAGGAAGAGTGGATCACTGCACCTAAACATTATACAGATAACGCAGTTTCTGCTGATCACCTGCTTTTCTTATGGAAGTCTGGAATTTTGGTACAGGTAAGGCAGAGGGTGCCTAGGCGACCAGCCCCTCCCAAAGAAACCTTGAGCACTGAGTCTCTAATGATCTTCTCTGATAGACAATAGTTCACATACATGATCTCAATTATTAAACACATTCTATGAAACTCCACTGGAAGAGGATACTCGGATGCTTGTTTCTGGTTTCCTTTGGATCTCGCCCCATGCATCTTTTCCCTTCACTACTTTTGGTTTGTATGCTTTCCCCGTAATAAATCATAACTTTAGGTATGACTACATGCAGAGTCCTGTAGGTCCTTCTAATGAACCACGGAACCTGAGGGTGGTCTGGGGATCTTGACACATCTCCCTTTACTCGCTCTACTCCTGTGGTTATGGCCTGCACTGCAAAGGATGGGAGATGTCTCCCTGAAGAAACTTTTTGAAAAACTAAATAAAAAGGAGACCAGCAGGTGTTGTAGTGGTTAAGGTGCTGGACTCCCACATATTCGACCACGGTTCAAGTCCTGACCTGGTGCTAGTCAACCACGGTATCCCACCCTAGGATACTGTCATGGACCTGGCTCTTGAAACTCATGCTGGGAATGTTTGTGTGCGTGCCCAAAATCCCAAGAACAGAATGGAGGAGAAGAGATTATGGCATGGCCATCCCCCTAGGGGGGATTTCTCACTTTCTATCTCTCTGTCTCTCTGGCAAGTGCACGTGCCTTATACCAAATCACTCTCTCTAAAATAAATAAATAAATAAATAAAAAATAAACAAAAAGAAAAAGAGGTTCAAAGGCCAGAAACAATGAAGAAAGCAAAAGAAAACTGAAAACAGGAAGTTCCTCAAATATTAAGTAACAGAATAGCCATATGATACATTAATCCTGCTACTAGGCATACCAGGGGTCTTGAAAGAGTTCATGAAAAATGTGTATTATGAAAAAGGTATACGGGAACCAGCAGTTAGCATAATGGCTATGTCGCTGGACTCCCATGTAATCGACCGCGGTTCACGTCCTGGACCCGGTGGCTTAAAACTCACGCCGGGCGCGTGTGTGTGCGTGACCAAGATCCCGAGAGGAGAATGGAGGAGAAGGGATTGCGGCATGGCCATCTGCCCTGGGGGGTGATTTCTCGCTTTCTGTCTCTATGTCTCTCTCTGTCTGTCTGGCGAGCGCACGTGCCCTATAGCGAAAATCTCTCAAAAAAAAAAAAAGTATGCATGAATTTCAAAAACTTTTGCCCCAAAATAAACACATTCTCTTTTTCCACTAAGTTTTTGAAGTACCTTCATATATCCAATGGAAAGGAAATCAGTCTGTGGTAAAGATATCTGAACCCAATGTTTATTATTGCAGCACTATTCACAATAGCCAAGATATGAAATCAACCTAAGTGTACACATCAGCAAATGAATAAAAAAGTTACATGTAAGGGGTCCAGAATTTGTCCTAACTTACTATAACAAGTCTGAACAGGATCTACTTTAAAAGCAGCCTCTTTCACAGCAACACGAATTATGCTAAACTTGAAGCAAGAACAAATAGTAAACCTTACAGTGACACTTGGGTGAGGGATGGTAAAATCATTAGTGCTTTATGAAAAGTTTATGGCGACAATGCTCCAAAGAAATCAGCAGTTTACAAGTGGGTAATTCACTTTAAGAAGGGACATGATGATATTAAAGATGACGCCCACAGCAAGCAGACCATCCACATTAATTTGCGAGGAAAAAATTAATCTTGTACGTGCCCTAATTGAGAAGAACCGACAATTTACAGCAGAAACAGTAGACAACAGCACAGACATTACAACTGGTCCAGCTAGACCAGTTTCTTTCCAGTTTATTTTCTAACTAGAAAATTAAAATTGAGTAAACTTTCTGCCTGATGAGTGCCAAACCAGTTGAGCCCAAATCAGCTGCACACAAAAGCAGAAGCCTCCCATGGAAATTTGAAACAAGTGGGATGAAGATCCTACAGGATTTCTTCAAAGCATTATAACAGGAGATGATACATGGCTTCCCCAGTACGATCCTGAAGATAAAGTGATGGCTGCCAAGAGGAGGATGTAATCAAATCAAATAAAGGGGGACCAGCAGACGGCATAATGGTTACATCGCTGGACTCCCATGTAGTCGACTGTGAGTCAAGTCCCAGACCCAGCAGACCAAAACTCATGCTGGGTGTGAATGCATGCATGCCCAAAATCCTGAGAGGAGCCTGGAAGAGAAGAGATTCAGGAGTGCCCATCCTCTCCTGGGATGATGTCTCGCTTTCTGTCTCTCTGTCTCTCCCTCTCTCCAGCAATAATCTCTCAAAAAAAAAAAATCAAAGGGTAGACTGATCCAGCAATAATCTCTCAAAAAAAAAAAAAATCAAAGGGTAGACTGATCAAATGCAAAGGTCAGGTAAATAGTGTTTTGGGATGTCAAGGTATTTTGCTTACTAACTTTTTTTATATAGTCACGGCATTTTTTTAAAAAAGAATTATTTTATTTAACTTTATTTATTTATTTAGAGGGACAGAGCAAAAGAGAGAGACTGAAAGTGAGAAACCAAGCTGCCAGGTCCAGGGCTCAAACTACAGTCAGCTATGTGGGAGCCCAACGCCCTTCACCACTATGCTACCTGCCAGTTCTAGAGGGGCAAAGAACATAACATCTACTTATTATGACAGTGTTTTAAGAAGGTTAGTGAAGGGACCAGTAGATGGTGTAATGGATATGTTGCTGGACTCCCACATAGATGACCATGGTTCAAGTCCCAGACTCAGAGGCTTAAAACTTATGGTGGGCACATGTGCGTGCCTGCCCAAAATCCCGAGAGGAGAATGGAGGAGAAGGGACTGCAGCGTGGTCATCCCCCTGGGGGGGTGATTTCTTGATTTCTGTCTCTCTGGAGAGAGCATACACGCCATATAGCAAAACTAAGAAAAAAAGAAGAAGAAAGTTAGAGTAAAGCTTTAGCAAAAAGATGCCCAGGAAAGCTTCACCAAAGAGTCCTTTTTTTCCCACAAGAATGCTCCTGCTCATTCCTCTCATCAAACAAGGGCATTTTTCCAAGAGTTTTGTGGAAAATTATTAGGCATCCATCCGCACTACAGTCCTGATTTGACTCTTTTTGATTTCTTTTTGTATCCTAATCTTAAAAAATCTTTCAGGGGTACCCATTTTTCTTCAGTTAATAACTTAAAAAAAAAAGTCACCGCTGACCTGGCTGAATTTTCAAAATTCTCAGTTCTCTGAAAGCAATGTCACTAAATGGCTGGTACCACTGCTCACAAAAGTGTCTGAAACCTGATGGATCTTACGTTGAGAAATAAACATAATTCCATTCTCTTTTCTTTGAACTCCATTTTTCACGACCTTTTAAAAGTTCCCATTACATACACCATGGAATACTATGCAGCCATTAAAAGGAATGAAATCTTGCCACTGGAGGTAACATATGCAAGCTTGGAGGACATTAGGTTTAGGGAAAAAAAGCCATACACAAAAAGAGAAACACTGCATGTTCTCACTCATGTGTGGGAATTAAAAAAGATGACTTCATAAAGGTAAAAAGTTGAAGAATGACTACTAGTGGCTAGGAAAGAAGGGATAGAGTAATATTCGTTAATGGAAACAAAATTAGATAAGAGGAAACAACTTCTGGTGTTATAAAGTATAGTAGGGTAAATATAGTTGACAACAATTTACTGTTTATGTCAGAGTAACGAAAAACGAGAATCTGGGGTGTGACAAATTGCTGAGATGTTGGAAAAAAAGAGCTACCCCAATTTAATAAAGGCACATTGTGTTCTTATACTGAAAAGTCACATTGTACCCCACAAATATGTTCAATTATTATATGTCAACTAAAAAACTTCCGAAACAAAAACTACAAGTAATATCTTTGAAAGGATAAGGAAATAGGGGCTGGCTCCATGACGCAGCAGTAACGCATTGTATAAAAGAAGCTGGATCCCACACGACAACCATAGTTCAAATCCGCAGGCGAGTCAGCCTGAAGCACACAGGGAACATGCATCAGTGCCCAAGATTTAATGGGCTAGAGGATTGGGCGAAGGGGGTCATGGCATGACTGGACACTGTGAGGAGTGCTCATCCCTCTCTCCTCTTGCTCTCTCTCTCACTCTCATGTGTGTGCACAAGCAATCTGTCATGAGTTTTTTAAAATTAAAATTAAAACACTGGATTTATAAAGTAAGGGCAGAATGCAATAAAAAGTAATCATAAAACAAGATGATCAAAAGGAAATATTGAATGGAAGGGCTAAAAGATAGAGGTGATATTAGTAGGTGGCATGGTGTTTAAGGGTGCTGGACTCCCACATGGCCAACGGCAGTTCAAGTCCCAGACCTGCTGGTTCGCTTTCTCGCTTTCCCTCTTTCTCTCTCTCTCTGTCCCTCTCTGGTCAAATTAAAAATAAATAAATACATAAATAAATAAAATAAAGTCCAATTTAAAAAAAGAGATAGAGGTGAGAAAAATCACCTGGAGGAACTGAAAAAAAAAAAAATGAAGAAAACTGAAAAAAAAAAAGAAAAAAGACAATAAGAAGATTACAGAATTCATCCAGAAAGTCCAAAATCCAACTAAAGAGAAAGCAAACAATATATTGAAAGGAGAAAATAATTAATTTCACTAAGTAAGAGGAAAAACACGGTGGAGTCTTAAGTTGAAAAGAGCCAAGTATGGAGCACAGAAAATGAAAAAAAAAAAAAAAAAGATTCATACCAAAGGCACAAAATCATAAAATTTCAAAATACCACAGAGAAAATACTAAAAAGTTCTCATAAAAGAAAAACAACACACACACAGAGGAACACAAAACCTAACAACACCAGATTTCTTAACAGCAATCCTGGACTGACAGCAGACACATTAGAATCAAATCTTTAAAATTCACGGGACAGCTCTGTGAAGCAGTGGTAATGTGTTACTCAAGAGAAATAGGATTCCACATGGCGACCTCAGTTTGAGCCCCTGACCCAGTCAGCCTGAGGCACACATGCAAGTGTTCAAGATCATCTAACAAGATGGAGGACTGAAGGGGATTGAGCATGACCATATACTGTGAACGGTTCTTCTCTCTCTCTCTCTCTCACACTTGCACATGCATGTGCTCGATCATAAAGGTAAAAAAAAAAAAAAAATTCTTTTTTAAATTCTGAAGGGCCGGACATTGGGCAGGGGTAAAATGCAACCCTCTGTAAGGCTTACCCACATGAAGTTCCAGGCATGAAAAACATACTCTAGCATGTTTTTCAACCTACTGGGCCAAGATTCAAGCTGCAGTGGGATCCAGCTCTTCAACCACTAGGCAACCGGGCCAGCCCAGGGTACCCTATTCTTATTTTATGGGTACAATCTCTTTTCTTATCTCTTTAAAGATACTACTCTTGGGAACCAGCAGTTAGCGTAATGGCTATGATGCTGGACTCCCACGTAGTCGACCACGGTTCATTTCGGACCCGGTGGCTTAAAACTCACGCCAGGCGCGTGTGCTGTGTGCCCAAGATCCCGAGAGAGAACGGAGGAGAAGGGATTGCGGCGTGGCCATCCCCGCTGGGGAGTGATTTCTCGCTTTCTGTCTCTCTGTCTCTGTCTGTCTGGCGAGCGCACATGCCCTATAGCAAAAACCTCTTTAAAAAAAAAATAAAAGAGAGAGATACTACTCTTTAGGTTTGATCCAAACATAGAACCAGGCCAGATTAGAATATGAAGAATGGGAGCCATAGAAAGGAAGACATTTTTTCCCCTCCCTATTTATTTATTTATTTATTTGTTATGATTTTCAGGCCTACTGCCAGCCCCAGAAGGAAATTCTGATGAATTTTCTTTCTTTTAAGAGTTATTTATTTAATTTTATTCATTCATTTATTTATTTTAATTTGACCAGAGAGAGAGAGAGAGAGGGAAAGTGAGAAAGCAAGCCACCAGGTCCAGAACTCGAACTGTGGTCAGCCATGTGGGAGTGTACAGCGCCTTAACCACCACACCACCTGCTGGTCCTGGAAACTGATGGATTTTTGTATTTGTTGGCCCATTGGATGACATTGGGCCATTTGGGGAAAAAATAAACATAAAATGCTAGAAAATTAATGAAGGAAACAATCTTCATTTTCTGTTAGACTCAAAGCCTAATTATGTGTACCTACCCGTAATGATATGAAACCTAACTGATTTAACCAAATACTGAGATCAAATCTCAATGAAGAGAATAGAAGTAAAGTGATGAATCATTTTTTTTTCTTTGGAGAGTTTTTTGCTAAAGGGCGCGTGTGCTCGCCAGACAGACAAAGAGAGATAGAGAGACAGAAAGCGAAAAATCACCCCCCAGGGGGGATGGCCATGCCGCAATCCCTTCTCCTCCACCGGGTCTGGGACTCAAACCGTGGTTGACTACATGGGAGTCCAGCAACATAGCCATTACTCAACTACTGGTCCCTCTGTGGCAATTTTAAAGAACTGCTTATTTTTTCAATGATGTACATGTATTACATTAAAAATAATTTTCTTTTAAATAATTTAATGATTAATTAGACTAGAAGTGTTTTCAATGCTTCAATTCATGTTTAAGTACATGAAGAGATTTCTTCACATGGCAAGAGTGTTGTATTCAACACCCAATGACAAAAAAAAAAATCAAATCACAATTTTTTCCTGTCTCTTCATATACTTTTTTTATTCGTTCTGTGCTAATTGCTTTTTAGAAAAAGTTTTATTGAGGATGCTTTCTATGTAAAGCCCTCTCACACACATTGTAAAATATAGGAAGCAATGGAAGATGGCCAGTAGGTGTCATGGTGGTTAAGACACTGGATTCCCACATGCCTAACCGCAGGTCAAGCCCCAAACCCAGTGGCCTGAAAATCACAATAAATAAATAGATAAATAAAATGTTGTTTAGTTTTTTTTGAAAATCACAATAAATAAATAGGTAAATAAAATGTTGTTTAGTTTTTTAAAAAAAAGTAATGGAAGAAAATTGCAAATATGGTACATAGAAGAAGGAAAGAATATAAATCCATTTTCACTGTTATACATATAAAATATCTCTGGAAGGTTAGGCAATAAGTTAGCAATAATGATTACCAAAGATAGGCAAAATGGAGAAATGGGAATTAAGATAAGAAATAGGGAAAAAGAAGACTTTTCATTGTATACCTTTTCTAACTTTTTAATCTTAAACACTGCGAAATTATTGCTGACTCAAAGTCATACCTCTTTATCCTGGTACGAAATTAAAATATAATTGTTTTTAAAAATTTGGAAAATAATAGGGGCCGGCAGATGGTGTGGTGGTTAAAGGTGCTGGACTCCCACTTCGCTGACCATGGTTCTAGTCTCGGACCTGGTGGTTTTCTTTCCCACTTTGCCTTTCTGTCTCCCTCTGATCAAATTAGAAAATAATAATAACAATAATAATTATAAGTTTTTTAAAAAGTTAAATAAAAATAATTCCTTTTTAAAAATTTGGAAAAGAATCAAATAAAGACAGTACACTGCCCGAAATTCCACCTGCCTGGCAATAACTTCTTTGAACATTTTGATGTACATATAGTGCAGTCACATCTCACATAATGAACTTGCATACGTACATGAAAACCTGAACACCTTTCAATCCTTACAATAATACATCTATTAATCTATATTATGATTATAAAAGCCCAAATAAAATAGCAAGGAGCAGATAAGCAGGGACATTTGAAAATTCCCCCATTCATCTTAAGGAATTTATTTGATGATTATTTCAAAAATAGAAGAATTTTGGGACCAGCAGTTAGCGTAATGGCTATGTCACTGGTTTCTCATGCAGCCGACTGCAGTTTGAGTCCCGGACCCAGTCGCTTAAACTCACGCCAGGCGCGCGCGTGTGCATGCATGCCCAAGATCCTGAGAGGAGAATGGAGGAGAAGGGATTGCGGCGTGACCACCCCCCTTGGGGGGTGATTTCTCGCTTTCTGTCTCTCTGTCTCTCTCTGTCTTTCTGGCGAGCGCACGCGCCCTATAGCAAAAACCTCTACAAAAAAAGAAAAGAAGATCTAGATATATGTCTAGATATAAGAATAAAGCCTTTCATTTTTCCTTCTCTCGATTTAACTGAAAGGTTTTTGGTTTTGTTTTTGAGTGATTTTTTTTTTCTGTAGGGCACGCGTGCTCAACAGAGAGACAGAGAAAGTGAGAAATCACCCCCTGAGGGGTGACTACACCACAGTCCCTATTCCTCCAGTCTCCTCTTGAGATTTTTGGGCATGCACGCACGTCTAGCGTGAGTTTCAAGCCATCCGGTTGATCATGTGGGATTGACCTTAACTATTATGCCACCTGCTGGCCACAAAAGATTTTTGAATTTTAGTACACAGAAAAAAAATCTCAAAACGGCAAGTCAAAATTTTAAATCAAGTACAATCTTCATTATACTTCAGGATCTTTTCTTTTCTTTTCTTTTTTTTTTTTTTT
>NW_006159809.1:6937862-6943164 GCF_000334495.1 Tupaia belangeri chinensis
CACGCGCCCTATAGCAAAAACCTCTACAAAAAAAGAAAAGAAGATCTAGATATATGTCTAGATATATGAATAAAGCCTTTCATTTTTCCCTCTCTCGATTTAACTGAAAGGTTTTTCTTTGTTTTTGTTTTTGAGTGATTTTTTTTTTCTATAAGCCACTCGTGCTCAACAGAGAGACAGAGAAAGTGAGAAATCACCCCCTGAGGGGTGACTACACCACAGTCCCTATTCCTCCAGTCTCCTCTTGAGATTTTTGGGCATGCACTCACGTCTAGCGTGAGTTTCAAGCCATCCGGTTGATCATGTGGGATTGACTTTAACTATTATGCCACCTGCTGGTCACAAAAGATTTTTGAATTTTAGTACACAGAAAAAAAATCTCAAAACGGCAAGTCAAAATTTTAAATCAAGTACAATCTTCATTATACTTCAGGATCTTTTCTTTCTTTCTTTTTTTTTTTTTTTTTTGAGAAGGTTTTTGCTATAGGGTGCGGTGCGTGTGCTTGCCAGAAAGACAGAGAGAGATAGAAAGCAAGAAATCACCGCCTAGGGGGGATGGCCACACTGCAATCCCTTCTCTTCCATTTTCCTCTCGGGATCCCAGGCACGCACTCACATGCGCCTGGTCTGAGTTTAAGCCACTGGGTCTGGGACTCAAACCGTGGTCGACTACATGGGAGTCCAGCGACATAGCCATTACACCAACTGCAGGTCCACATACTTCAGGATCTTTTTATACATAGTTCCTTTTCCAAAATGAGATAATATATATTTTTTTAAGAATTTAATATTTGGGGGGCCAGCAGGTGGCATGGTGGTTAAGGGCACTGACTCCCACATGGCTGAACACAGTTCAAGTCTCAGACCTGGCAGCTTGCTTTCTTACTTTCTGTTTCTCTCTCTCATTCTGTCCCTCTCTGGTCAAATTAAAATAAATAAATAAAATGAAGTAAAATAAAGTGATTTTTAAAAATTTAGTATTTTTATTTAAAATACAAAAATAAATAAAAATGATTTTATTTATTTATTTTTAATTAGACCAGAGAGAGAGAGGGAAAGTGAGAAAGCAAGCCACCAGGTCCAGGACTTGAACCGTGGTTGGTCATGTGAAAGGGAAAGCAAGAAAGCAAGCTGCCAGGTCCAAGACTCAAACCACAGTCAGCCATGTGGGAACCCAGCACCCTTAACTACCATACCATCTGCTGGTCCCCCTAATTAACTCTTAATAGGGAAGTGAATATAAAGTACTTAGGAAATAGAATACTGATTTGATCTGTGAGCTCTCAGCTAACTGAGTGAATCTTAGTATAAATCTCAAACTGTAAATTTACATATGTAAATAAAACACAGAATGTGGTAGATGCTGCTGCTTGGCAGGATACCACCACATGGGAGGCCTGGGTTCATTTACCAGCCTTTTTTTTGTTGTTGTTAAAAGAGAGTTTTTAGGGTATATAAAAAAAAACCCGGGGGAAGGGGAGGATGGCCACACTGCAATCCCTTCTTCTTCATTCTCCTCTTTTGGGCACACGCACACAAATGCCTGGCTTAAGTTTAACGCCACCAGGTCCAAGACTTGAACTGTGGTCAACTACGTGGGAGTCCATCAAGGTAACCATTACACCATCTGCTGGTCCCTTCCAGCCCCTCTTAAAGGTGTGCATCTGTGGTCCAGCTACTTGGAAGGCTAAGGTGAAAGGATTGTGACAGTGAGACCCTGTCTAAAAACAAACAAGGACCAGACCTATATCCTGGCAGTTAAAGGAAGCCAGATCCCACATAACCAACTGTGGTTAAAATCCTGACCCAGCGTCTTGAGAAACATACCCAAAATTCTGACAGGATGGAGAAACGGAGAAGGGACTGCAGTGTGACCATGCACTACTGAGGGGTGCTTTCTCCTTCTCCCTCTTTCTCTCTCTCTTTCTCTTGTCTCTTTCTGGTGAGTGCAAATACCTTCTGGCAACGTAAAACCAAATAAATAGATATAAAAATAGACCAAAAAACCCCACTACCACCCAAGCATGTACTCACATACACACACAAAGATTTCAAGTATTGATACCAAAACCACAGCTCCTAGATGAATGCTACAAGGAAAACAGTAAACCTTCAGAAAGAGGAGGAAAAAAAAAAAATTCTAGCAATGATATGTCACTAAGAGGTGACAGAGAGACTCAAGGTCTCAAAGCCTTCCAACTTAATGTCATTTTTTTAAAAAAATTGCAACATGCAGCCAAGACTTAGTCGCATGCATAATCCTAATTACTTAGGAGGCTGAGGCAGGAAGATCACAAGTTCGAGGTTAGCCTAAACAACAGTGAGAGCTTGTCTCTAAAAAAAAACAAACAATAAAATTAAATTAAATAAAAAATGTAAAATATCACATTTAACGTTAGTGGGCATGATGTTCAAAATTGCTAAAGAATTTCATGACATCTATTTCTAAAAGGAAAAATGCTGCAAAGTAAGTTTCTGATAATGCTAACATTACAATGGAGAAAAATTCTACTTCAAATATAACCTATAAACCCTCCCAGCCACCCACACTCCCCTCTCTCCTCAAAATTGCATCTTCAACACTATTAACACCATTCCAAATTGGAACCTGGGCAAAGTTGTGAGTGAATGCCAGACTAAACTAACTGGAAAAACAATCCTTCAGAATTGATGTCTGAAAACATTAGGTATGGTTTTTAATTTTTTTCTTTAAAAATATTTCTTTGCAAATGTTTTCAATAAAAGATAGTGTATTACCATAAAATAAAAGAACTCAGGGCCAGCCCCATAGCCTAGTGGTTAAAAGGGAGCCAGATCCCACATGGCCCACTTCAGTCTAAATCCCAGCCCTGGTGGCTAAAAATATACACCCGGTACAGGAGCATGCATGCCCCAAATCCTGACAGGATAAACAAATGGCGGTGGCATGGTCACAGAGCATTAGGGAATGCTTTCTCCCTTTCCCTCTCACTGGCAAGTACGCATACCCTCTGGAAATTAGAAAAGAGAACGTTCAAAACTTGTTATTTAGGAAACAAAAGTGTCATTTTGCATACAAATGACTATCCTGACATCAAAAATTATCTTGGATGAGATACTGTACAATTTGACAAATCATAGTGCAATATATATATATATAAAAAAAGCAACCCTCAACAAATCTACCCAGTCTATTCTTTTTTTTTTTTTTTTTTGGAGAGGTTTTTTGCTATAGGGCACATGCGCTCGCCAGACAGACAGAGAGAGATAGAGAGATAGAAAGCAAGAAATCACCCCCCAGGGGGGATGGCCACGTGCAATCCCCTCTCCTCCCTTCTCCTCTCGGGATCTTGGGCACGCACGCACACCTGACATGCGTTTTATTTATGTATTTATTTATTTTAATAATTATTTATTTAATTTTATTTATTCATTCATTTCATTTGACCAGAGAGAGAGAGAGGGAAAGTGAGAAAGCAAGCCACCAGGTCCAGGACTCGAACTGTGGTTGTCCACGTGGGCGTGTCCAGTGTCTTAACTACAGAGACATAGAGACAGAAAGCGAGAAATCGCCCCCCAGGGGGGATGGTCACGCCGCAATCCCTTCTCCTCCATTCTCCTCTCGAGATCTTGGGCACGCACGCACACACGCCCGGCGTGAGTTTTAAGCCACCGGGTCCGGGATACGAACCGCAGTCGACTACGTGGGAGTCCAGCGACATAACCATTACACTAACTGCTGGTTCCCACCCAGTCTATTCTTATAGATCAGTACTAAACAAGTTTTCCTTGCCATCACAACATGTACTCAGAGGCAAAAGGTATGAAAACACCACATTTTATAGCTCTCCTTCCTAAAATGGAGGCCAGCGGGTGGTGTGGCCATTAAAGGTGCTGGATTCCCACAGGGCAGACCATGGTTCAGTCTTTGATCTGGCAGCTTGCTTCCTTCCTCCCTTTCCCTTTCTTTCTGTCTCTCTCTAGTCAAATTTAAAAAATAATAATAACAAATGGAGTTAAATAAATAAATCTTTTTTCAAAAGAAGAAGCAAGGGACAGAAAAGAAAATTCAACCCATATAATGAAGCTATGCAAGATTTACAGAAAAGAAATTGGTGGGTTTTATTTTACAAGAGAATTCACAGTAGCATTGGCAGTTTTAAAGGATGCATTTAAAGTATTTAAGGGCTTTTACTAATTACTGAATAAAACAGAGCATTTTGTATTTGCCAACCTCTAGTAATAACAATAATTGTAGTATTCTACAATCTCTGATATACCTTTATTAAAAAAATAGTAATAATCTTCTGATCCTTAGAAGGTGGCAAACTTAAATGACTGCACCTTCTTCTTGAGCCTGGAATCCCTTTCCCTAATCCTCATGGGATAAGAAAGAAGTATTCTTGTTGACTCAGACTAACTCAGGAGCCTGGGAAAGGGCAAAGCAAGCTCAAATAATGTCACTAGAACTTGGACCTAGAAGCCAGCGCCAAGAAGGGTGGTATAACAACACAGTTTTGCTTCTACAAAATGTCTATCATTCTCTCCACTCTGGGCTGCCATCAAGTCACACAAACGCCACAAAGACTGGGAGAGGACAGTACAGTACTGCTATTCAGTTGTGTTAAGTAAGAGCAATTCACTTAATTACGCCAAGCGTCCGTTTCAGCCTGCTCCATCAGGAGGACCAGAGGGAGACTCTGGCCAGAAGGGTGAAAAGAAGAGCCGATATTGCTACGAAGTGCCACCCAGGCAGGGACGTAAATGGTGTCCCTTGTGACTCTCAGAACATCCAAATCGCTGCAATAAACAGCCAGGCCAACAGGACAACCTCTCCCGCGCTGGGGACAGTCCCAAGTCTGCAGACAAGTGTGGTCCCTGAGTATAGCCAGCTTTTCCTCTACAAAGTGGGAAATGGGGCGCTGGGCAACACTGACATAAAATCTGGACCTCCAGTACGTAGCTGTGTGAGAGTACGCCTAAGCAAAATGAGAAAACAAAAATAATCCTTCAAAACTGATGACTCAAAACATGCATGGCTCCCTCCTTTTATTTTTCTGTATTTGAGAAACCTATTTAATGGGGGAAAAAAAAAAAAAAACCTCAAAACTTATTATTTAGGGAAGAAAAGTCACTGTTGCATTCAAATGATAATCCTGACATCAAAAACTATTTTTGGAGGAGACAGAACATATTATGCAATTCTACAAGATAATTTCTAAAAGAGCAATCTTTAAAAAGAGCTCGAGCTCGCCCAAGCTACCTCACCAACACAGAAGCTAGGTTGCGTCCCCTCCACCCGCCGCTCCCAGACCACCTGCAA
>NW_006159809.1:6943335-6982924 GCF_000334495.1 Tupaia belangeri chinensis
ACCACGGGTGCTGTGCCCCCCCCCCCCCCCCCGCCGCTCCCAGGCCCCCTGCAAATCATTCGCTTAAAGAGCATTCGCTTCCGCACACTCGCAGGAGTTGCCGCGACTGCCTGGCCGCGGGCCAGTGTCCGGAGGGCGCTGGCACCGCCAGGCGTTCTGCGGCCATTCGCTGACCGACATCGGCACACGCAACTTGCGAAGCGCTAAAGACTGGCAGACTGGGGAGTGACAGTCACCGGGGACCCGATCTCCACGACGCGGGAGGCCGAGCGCGGCACCCTGCCGCCGGTACCCTTCCTGCCCACCCATTGCCAACCGTCCCTGAGCACCGGCGAGGGCAGGGACCACAGGGGGCGAAAGAGCCGCTCACCGCTTCAGCGGGTCCGAAACCCGCGGCGTCCCAGCAGGCGAGGAGAATAGGGTCGGCGCCGCGGCCGGAGTTGCTGCCCGGGTGGTCGTCCCGGCAGGAACGCGGTCCCGGGGCATCGCCGGCGGTGTGCGTACAGCACCAGCGCAGCTCTCGGCTCACCCCGCACGCTGCCCCTTCGGCCCCGCAGCTCGAAGCTCTCGGAGGGGACCCCGCCCACACCCGAGGCCAGCCAATGGGTCCGGAGCGCGGGAAGCAGGGGGTTCAGATTCATCTTTCTATGGGTGAAAATCCAGTTTTTCCAGCACCATTTGCTGAAGAGGTTTTCCTTTTCCCACTGGATTGACTGGTACCCCTTGTCAAAAATCAGTTCACTGGAGGAGCAGCTACGCCCGAAACTCCGCGTTTTTTCTCGCCCTCTGATGAAGCGCAGTCCAGGTGGGAGCACGTTCTGCATATAAAAGGTCTGTAACACCCAAAGACGGTAGGGACACGCGTCGGATTTTTCAAGGTCTTTCTCTCCCTTTTCGTTCACTGTTTACAGGACGCTTGAGGGCCAGCCAAACCGCTTGGAGACGCGCGGGAGTGAGAACCAGCCCCCACTTTTGAGAATCTCTGTCGAGTGGGTGGGCAGATATGGAAACAGGTGTCTAGGGGAACCCACTTAAGGCGCATTTCAGTGTCGGAAGGCATGTTGTGATGGCTGGGCGGGAGGTGGGGAGGGACAGGACAAGGAGATTCAGCCAGACCAGCTAAAATGCTGGTGGCCCTGATTCACAGTGGAGAAGAATCCACCATCATTTTCTTCTCTTTTTTTTCTTTGTGTAGACAACTAGATCTTGTGTGTGACATGGTTAAAATTTTCAATAGCGTCAAAAACATATTGTGTGAAAAGAAAGTTTCCATCCTCTATTGCCCTCCACTAATCTCTGAGTTTTCATTCCTCTTAGGGCTACCACTGTTAGCCAATTTCTTGCATATTCTTTCAAAGACGTTCTTATTTTTTTTATTTAATGTTTTTTTCACACACTATTCCCCCAGTATCTCTTTCTCTCTTGTGTCTACAAATGCATATACTCTGGGGGCCAGCAGGTGGCATGGTGGTTAAGGACACTGGACTCCCATGTGGCCGACAGTGGTTTGAGTCCTGGACCTGGCAGCTTGCTTTCTTGCTTTCTCTCTCTCTTTGTTACACTCTGCCCATCTCTGGTCAAATTAAAATAAATAAATAAAGTTAAATAAAATAATTATTTAAAAAATGTGTGTACTCCCACTGTTTTAGTACCCTGCTTTTCTTCACTTACAGCTGTACCTTGGACAGCTTTCATTCTTTATAACGGTTGTATAGTATTCTATCAGGCTGTTTTATTTTTATTCTTTTTCTATTACAAACAGTGCTGCGATCAGTATTCTTATTTATAGCTGCTTGGCATGTGAACAGAAACATGTCTAGACTGTTTATCTGGGTGTGGCATGCTGGACTGTAAAGTACTTTAAAAAGAATTGATAAATGTTGCCAAATTGCTTTCTGTATAGTTTCTTTCAGTTTATGCTCCCACGGCAATTTATCAGGGTGCCTGATTCAGTGCCTCTCTCTACACAGTATGTTATCAAACTTAGTTTTTAAATTTCCTTTTTTTTTTTTTAATTGTCAGAGGGCACATGCACTGGCCAAAGACAGAGAAAGGGAGGCAGGGGAGAGAGAAAGTGCGGGAGAACTGCCCACCCCCCAGGAGGCATGGCTTGCCTCACGCTTTAGTCTTTTCTGTTAACTGTCTGCTTATGTCGTTTACCTATTTTTTTATTCAGTTATTTGCTTTTTTTTCATTAAAAAAGAAAATACAGATATATGTAATGAAATTAGTCCATTGTGAATAAGTTGTCTATTTTACCCATCTCTTGTCTTTTGGCTTTGTTTTCTGTATTTTCAATGAATCATTTTTTTATTTTCATGTGGTCACATTAATGATGTTTTTGTTTCTAGGGATTTTTGTTTTATTTTAATCTTTGAAAGGCTATAACCACCCCCAAAGATTTAGAAAAATTGCTTGCAGTATGTTTGATATCTGTGGTAGTTCTGTAATGCAGATAATATACAAGAACAGTATATAGCTATCACAAAAAATCAGAGCAGATGATATGAAGAGACAAGTCTTTGATGGACATGTATCAATGCCAATAAGCACATGAAAAGGTGGTCCACATTAGTAGCAATCAAGGAAGTGTAATTCTGACCAAGATGTGAGTTACCATACCACGTCAACTACCAATGAGAACGTCAAGGTCCAGCGTGTGGCATGGTATGGCATGGTAGTTAAAGCAGCTGGATCCCACCTGGCAGACTGTACCTTTCAAGTCTTGGACCTGGTAACTTGAAAAATATGTCAGGCACTTGTCATGCATGCTCAAAATCCTGAAAGGAGGAAGAAATGGAGGAGAAAGGATTATGGTGTGACCATTCTCCATGGGGAGTGCTTTCTTTCTTCTCTCTCTCTCTCTTTCTCTCTATCTCTCTCTATCTCCAGTGATCACATGCATCCTCTGGCCAGGAAAAAAAAAGTCAGATAATAAGTGTTGGGAAGTGTTAAGGGTAGACTTATCCCTCCCTAAAATTTGTATGTTGATTTTCTAATCCCCATTGTAATTGTATTTGACGGGGGAGACCTTAGAGTTACCTCTAAATGTTACCTCTCACTGTTAAATGAGATCATAAGGGTGAGACCCTAATCTGATATGAATGGCATCTCCATAAGATGGAAGAAGCACCAGGAATATATGCCTACAGAAAAAAGGCTATGTGAGGACACAGTGAGAAAGTGGCCATTTGCAAAACCAAGGCAAGAGATCTTGGGAGAAACCAAACCTAAATAATACCTTGATCTTGAACTTCTAGTCTCTAGAACTAGAGTAACTAAACTTTTCTGTGCATTATTTATTTATTTTATAAAGTTGTACATAAGGAAAAAGTGCAGGTAATTAAACATAACTTACAGATACAGGCTAATGATAAACTACAATTTAACAGAAGATTGGGAACATTTTGCACACTTACCAGTCCTTTCTCTTAGGCCGGGTGCTCTTTTGATGACAGGTAAATTAACAGATACACACTAGAGTGAACTACTTCTAGACAATACAAAGAAAAAGTTTTGATTTTTTTTGTTTTTTTTTTTTTTTTTTTTTAGAGGTTTTTGCTATAGGGTGCGTGCACTTGCCAGAAAGACAGAGAAAGCGAAAAATCACTCCCCAGGGTGGATGGCCATGCCGCAATCTCTTCTCCTCCATTCTCCTCTCGGGATCTTGGGCATGCACGCACACGCTCCTGGCATGAGTTTAAGCTGCTGGGTCTGGGACTCCAACCACGGTCGACTACATGGGAGTTCAGCAGCATAGCCATTACGCTAACTGCTGATCCCTGTTTTCTCCTTTTAAACATAAGTTTATCATTTATAATCTTCAAACATTATTGCACTTAAACTTTCATAATTTGATAAAGCATTCATGAAACAATCTGCAGACTAGTTTAACAGACAAATAACACTTTTAAACAGACATAACTGTCCTAAAAATTTATTTTTCTGGGACCAGCAGTTAGCGTAATGGCTATGTCGCTGGACTCCCACGTAGTCGAACGCGGTTCGAGTCCTGGACCCTCGGGGGCATAAACTCACGCCGGGCGCGTGTGCGTGCGTGCCCAAGATCCCGAGAGGAGAATGGAGGAGAAGGGATTGTGGCGTGGCCATCCCCCCTGGGGGGTGATTTCCTGCTTTCTATCTCTCTGTCTCTCTCTGTCTGTCTGGCGAGCGCACGCGCCCTATAGCAAAAAACCTCTCCCAAAAAAAAAAAAAATTTATTTTTCTCATACCCACCATATACCACCCACTTTTTATCACTCGCTTTCCTCCCTTACCCACTCTAGCATCCAACACCCATCCTCTCCACCATCATATCTTTAAGTCTCTCAACCTCTGCCATAAAGTGCAGACACTCAGTACAAATTAAGTAGGGATACACAATGTGTATCTTTCAAAGTCTGACTCACTTAACTCAACAGCGAGTCTTTATTCATCCATTTTGAATCAAATGATAGGATCTCAAATCTTAAAGCTGTGGAATATTCCATAGTATATATGTGCCATAGTTTTTCAACCCAGTCATCGGTTTTTGAGCACTTAATTTGATTTGATGTTGTAGCAGGTTGTGAGATCATTTATCTCCAATAATGCAGATAATGAATTCGTGAAGTGTAAGCAGCCTAGCAAACAAATAGAACAAGGAGGTAGAGAAATTCAAAGCCTTATATGCTGTTGGAATGTAAAATGGTATAGCCACTTGGGAAAAAAGTCTAGTAAATACTTAAACATATAATTACAATATGACCCAGAAATTGCACTCTTACGAATATACCCAAGAGAAGTAAAACAAACATCCACATAAACTTGTATGTGTATATTTTGTCCATTGTTCTTAATGCACAAAAAAATGGTGACGCCCCACATGCCCATCAACTAACAAATGAGTAAAGCATTAGAATGTATCCATATAAGGGAAGATTATTCAGTGATAAAAGGAAATGAAATATCAGCATCCAAATTGGAAAGATGGGTATTTAATTGTCCCAATTTGTAGGTGAAATGATCTTTTTTTTTTTTTTAATTGCCCTTGAGTACATGCACTCACCAGAGAAGCAGAGAGAGAGAGGGAGAAAGCACCACCCAGTGGGGTATGATCATGTCACAATTACTTGCCAAACAACTCAGCAGCAAAAAAAAACCCAAACATTTTATTAGAAAGTGGGCAAATGGGACAAGCAGATGGCATAGTGGCTACATCGCTGGACTCCCATGTAGTCGACTGCGGTTTGAGTCCCAGAACCAGAGGCTTAAAACTCATGCTGGGTACGTGTGTACAGGCGCCCAAAATCCCAAGAGGAGAATGGAGGAGAAGGGGTTGCTCTGCATGGCCATCCCCACTGAGAGGTGAATTCTTGCTTTCTGTCTCTCTGTCTCTGGCAAACTCACGCAATCTATAGCAAAAATCCCTCTTTAAAAAAAAATGGACAAATGATCTGAATAGCCATTTCTCAAAGGAGACATAAAAATCGCCAAGCAGATAAAAAATGCTCAACAGCATTAGTCATTAGTGAAATACAAATTAAAACCACAGTGAGGTATTATCTTGCTCCAGATAGAATGACTATTATCAAATAAATAAATAAATAAATAAATAAATAAACAAATACCGGCGAGTCTGCAAAAAAGACAAACTCTAATACCCCATTGGTAGGAATGTAAATTAGAATAGACATTATATAAAACAGTATGGAGGGTTCTCAAAAACTAAAAATAGAACCACCATATGATTCATCAATCCTGCTACTCAGTATATATCCAAAG
Source organism: Tupaia belangeri chinensis (assembly GCF_000334495.1). NCBI lineage: Eukaryota > Metazoa > Chordata > Mammalia > Scandentia > Tupaiidae > Tupaia > Tupaia belangeri. Next base: position 6,949,099 of record NW_006159809.1, read on the forward strand.
GAAAGCAAATATGTATGGTGAAGAAACATGTTCCATGTTTATTGCAGCACTCTTTATAATAGCCAAGATATAGAATCAACCTAAATGTCCATCAATAGATGAATGGATAAAGAAAATGTAGTGTGTATATACCCATACATACACACAATGGAATACTATTCAGCCATTAAAAACAATGGAATCCTATCATTCCAGACAACACAGACAAGCCTGAAGGATATCATGTTAAGTGAAACAAGCAAGGCACAGAAAGAGGAGTAGTGCATGTTCTCACTCATGAGGAATCTAAAAAAGTTGACCTCATAGAAGTAGAGAGTGTAATAGTTGTTACTAGGAGCTAGGAAGGATATGGGGAAGGGAAATAGAGAGAGATCTTGGTAAACGGAAACAAAATTAGAGTTAAGCAAGTCTGGTCTATAGCACAGTAGGGTAACTATAGTTAAGTGTCTATTGTATATTTCAAGATAGTTAGAGGAGAGGATTTTGAATTTTCCCAATAGAAAGTGATCACAAACGTTTGAGGTGATGGATATACTAGTTACTCTGATATGGTCATTACACATTGTACTCATGGACTGAAAAAACATACAGCCCCATAAACATGTACAATTATTATGTGTTATTCATACATATAACTAATAGTTTTTAAAGAAATCATAAAGAATGAAGTTCTAACATGCTACAACAACAGATGAGCTTTGAAAACATGCTAAGTCAGAGAAACCAATCGGTAAGGACCACATATAGTATGATTCCGCTTATATGAAATGTCCAAAATAAGCAAATCTGTAGAAACAGTGAGTAGATTCTGGTTACCTAGGACTGGGTGGGGGAGAGGATAAAAAGCTACGGGGTGCAGGGATTTTTTAAAGGGTAATGAAATGTCCTGACATTGATTGTGGTCATAACTGCATAACCCTGTGAAGGTACTAAAATTAATTGAACTGTACACTTTCACTGGGGGAATTGTGTGGTTTGTGAATTATATCTAAATTATATCTCAGTCACTACCCAGACTTCACTCGGCAAGAGTCAAAGTATATGTTACCTATGTGAAGAAACTCAGAGAAGTAAATCTTGGAGGAATTACTTGTTGCATTCATTTCAGTATGAACTGAAAATTACAAAAGAGAATATTGATGGAGTTAAGTGGGTAAATTCATAAGTTGTTAAAAATTATTTATTAGAACGACTGTTTTCAAAAGTGTTGGAGCAAAGCATAAGATTTATGAAATTACTAATTTTCATCTAATCTATATTTGAGACTATATTCATATCAGGATTACTCTTTTTTCTTTTGGAGGTGAGGGGGTGGGGGGTCTTTAGGAAATCAGGGAGCAGGTCTCTCTTTTTTTTTTTGAGAGGTTTTTGCTATAGGGCGCGTGCACTTACCAGGAAGACAGAGAGAGACAGAAAGCAATAAATCACCCCCTGGGGGGATGGCCACGCAGCAATCCCTTCTCCTCCATTCTCCTCTTGGGCACCCACGCACATGCACCCAGCATGAGTTTAAACCACTAGGTCCAGGACTCAAACCGCGGTCGACTACATGGAAGTCCAGTGACACAGCCATTACACCAAATACTGGTCCCCAGGATTACTCTTAAAGAGGAAAAACTATCTTTGGGAAAAATACCTTGATAAGCGGGTTCAGGTATAAAATGAAAATATGGGTATGACCAGAAGCTCTAGCAAAATAAGGTAAACTGCTCCATGTGAAAACTTAAGAGGAAGACAGAGGGCTATGAAGGCATGGGCAAAGAAGGAGGGGATGAGGAAAAGAGTCAAGAGGAGGGAAGTATGGATGGTGCAGAGTGAAGGGCTAATAGGAAATCTCTGCTGATAGTGTGGGAAAGTGGATATATTAAAGAACAAGACTGTTGTATAAATAAATTTTAAATTTACTTTTCTAAATCTTAAAATCCCATTCAACCTTTGTGTAAATGAGATTTTATAGAAATTGAAGTGTGGGACCAGCAGATGGCATAAATTACGTTGCTGGACTCCCACATAGTCAACCGCAATTCAAGTCCCGGACCCTGTGGCTTAAAACTCACTTCAGGTGTGTGTGCATGTGTACCCAAAATCCTGAGAGGAGACTGGAGGAGAAAGGATTGTGGCATGGACATCCCCCCAGAGGTGGGGGAGGGGGTGATTTCTCTCTTTCTGTCTCTCTGTGAGCGCATGTACCCTGTAGCAAAAATCTCTCTTAAAAAAAAAAAAAGAAAAGAAAAATTAAGGAAGTGACTAAATTGAGGAAGTTGTAACAGTAAAAAAATTGAGCACACATAGAAGCAGTGGCTCAGAGTTGGAAAGGATAAAAGAAAACAAACCCTTTACAAATTATTGGTAATCTGGACTGGCCCGGTAGTGCAGTGGTTAAGTGCAATGTTTAGGAAGCTGGATTCCATGTGGCTATCTGTAGTTTGAATCCTGCCAGGCACATGTGCATTCATGCCCAAAATACTGATGAGTTGGAGAAAAGGAAGAACTCGGAGGGATATATTCTCTTTCTCCATTCCTGTCTCTCTTTGGAAAGTACATGTACCCTCTGGCAATAAAAAAGAAAAAAATAATTGGTAATCTTGGGAAGGGCTAGGGACACCAAAATGGGATGTTTGGGGTGATCTTAAAGGAATGGTGGTGTAGTGATAAACACAGTGCTCTTCAAGGTTGACCCACCTGGGAAGGTTCCAGAGACACACCCCCCTCCCCAGTACAGAAGCATGCCCATGATTTGGGGCTGACTGAAGCAGGGGGTAGGGGAGAAATCATTGCATCAAGACACCATTGGGGACCAGCCCTATAGAGTAGAGGTTAAAGGTGCCAGATTCCATGTAGTTAACCACACAGTTTTAATCCTGCCCTGGTAGCTTGAAAATACATTGAATATATGTGCTTGGGTGCCCCAAATCCCAACAGGATGGAGAAATGGAGAATGGATTGAGACATGACCATAAGCCATTGTAAGGTGCTCTCTCTCTCTCCCCCCGCCCCACCCCAGAGTGCACATGCCCTCAGGCAGTGGGGGAAAAAAAGACCCTCTTGGTAGTGCTGCCTCTTTCCTTTGCTTATGGAGGATATAAATAATCAATAAACTTTTTTTTGAAGATTGCAAAGGGGGGACCAGCAGATGGCGTAACAGCTACATCACTGGACTCCCATACAGTCAACTGCAGTTCGAGTCTTGGACCTAGCAGCTTAAAACACACTGGGGGTGTGTGTGTGCATGCCCAACATCTCAAGAGGAGAATGGAGGAGAAGAGATTGTGGCATGACCATCCCCTCTGGGGAGTGATTTCTCTGGGGGATGATCTCACTTTCTATTACTCTGTCTCTCTGGTGAGCGCACAAGCCCTCTAGCAAAAATCTCTCTTAAAACAAAGATTGCAAAGGGAAGGGAGGCTGTGGCTGACTTTTGCCTTGCAGGAGGATAAGATAACGTGATATAAATGTAGGTGTTTTAAGTTTACAAGAGGTTTAATTGTATGATTAAAAAAAAATTTCCGTTTGTTCTAACAATACTGATCTCTGTTCGTTGACCACAACAGATTGGGTGGTCCCTGGCTAAGCCTCTGCTGCAGCAAAATACAGTGTAGTGATGTTCAAAGGCACCCTGGAGAGAAATGGGAAAATTAATAACCTCTTTATTAACAGCAAGGTTGGAAGTTTAGTTAGACTGTCCAAAGGAAAGTAATTTTAACATGTTCTGCATTAAAATGTTATCAGAGGACCAGCCGGTAGCATGGTGGTTTAGGCAATTGGGTCCCACATGGCTGACTGTGTGGATCGAGTTCTAGACCTGGCAGATTGAAAGACACTTTGGGCGTGTGTGCATGCATGCCCAAAAACTCAAAAGGAGGGAGGAATGAAGGAGAAGGGATTGCAGCGTAACCATTCCCCTATGGTGCTTTTTCTTTCTCTCTTCCCTAATCCCTTCCCCCTAACCAGAAAGTGCATGCACTCTCTGGGAAATTTTTTTAATGTTGTATAGCTCCTCCCCAAAAAGAAAAGTGATCAAATGTTCAAGAAGGCTGTTCTGTAAGGAAATTCAAAAGAATGAATATGCAAATAGAACTTTCAGTGAGCATTTGAAGTTCTTAATTGCCCAACTCCAGAATTCATGACTTCCACTAACTTGGCCAGAGGAGGCTTACTAACCAGCCCTAATTTACAGACGTCAGGTCTGTGGCACAGGGCCTAGAAGTTATTTTCCCAAGGTTATAGAGCAAGCCAGAGGGTGAGCTGAAAATAGAACTGCACCTCACACTCCCATGCAGGCTATATGATAACTTGTGTACTGTCAGCAAACAGTTGAGGAATGAATGTCCTGCAGAGGTTGGCATAGTTTTATGGCTAAAGGAGTCTTGCTCAACAATTGCAAATGCTACTTGACAACAGCAAATGACCTACCTAATCCTGTAAACAGTATCACCCTGGCACTTAGGCAACATTTAAAAAAAAAAAAATCCTGTTTGACAATTTAAGAAGTTTTAAAACGCACAGCTCCACTGTCATGAAGCCATTGCTGTGTAATGCTCAAACCTACAGAAATAGTCACCTTTAGCCCTTCCCCTCTAGAGACTGAACTTCCACATAGTGACTCCTCAACACTGCAAAATCAGCAAAGTTGCTAGGTCGTGCAGAAGTATCTAAATATTTCCATAGGTACAGGATTTTCGGGAGACAGTCTTCACTGATAACTTCCTGTAAATTTCCTTGCTGAATTAGCAGAACTAGAAATAGAATGAGTTAGACTGATAGTTAGAACCCAGGGCTCAACCACTAAATTGAAGTCCCTAAGTCCCATACTCAGCTATGGAGGGAGTGCCCAGCTGACTGTTAGGCTCATAGCTAGGGATAGTCTAGGAAACCAAAAGTTAGGACTGCTGTTCGCTGACTGTTCCCTTGGGTAGATTTTCACAGTTCACTGATCTCATCAACAGAAAGCTTAAAATGTTATGTTTTTCAAGAGTGTTGTTAACTCCATTCCCATTCAGTTGAAAAAGGGTTCTTTTTGTCGATGACCGTGTAGAATGAGTTCATGCTTTTTCTCTAGCCTGGATCGGACTATGACAATCACAGAGGGTGCTGCTAGTTCCATCCCCTTCATAAAAGACACCGCTGTTATCCCTCTGCTCTGTTCTTCAGAGTCATATTTTCTACAAGACCCTGATCAGAAATATAAAATCCAAATGCATAGTGAAAGAAAGAAAGTGATGGGTCTGGCACCTGTTTTTCCAGTGAGCTCTCATTTCACTGGTAATAATGGTAGAAGTCAATGTCCTTTCCATAACATTGCCTCCTATCTGAAAGCGCCTTTCAGAGGTTCCATAAAGAGAGCAGGGACTACAGAACGACCTGGGCTAGACTTAGGTAGAAAGTGTTCCCTAGAGGAGCCAGGTGGTGGTGCAGTGGTCATACTAGTAGATTCACGTGGGAAAGGCCCTGGGATCACATCCCAGGACCTCCTTGAACATGCCAGTTGGCTGTGATCATGGTGTGAAGATTCTGTTGGGAGCCCTCCACCTGTCTTCTTTCTCTCTCATGGAAGAAATAAATAAACTTTATAAATTATCTACCAATAAAATGGGATTTATTTTACAGGCAATGTTTTATTAATATATGAATAACTCCACTCTTTCTTTCTAGCATCACAGCAACATTCATCAGGATTTTCTGGGTTACATACACATAAATATACAAGTTAAATACCTTTGGGGTGGAACATAGATAGATCTTTATTCACAGTGTCTTCTGGGCATTCTTGACCATTCTGCCGTCTGAATTCTGACAACACACATGATTTGTCTCTACTCACCATGACAGAAAGACCGTGTTTCACACAGAAGGAAAAAGAAATTTGAAAGACTCCATGGAGTCAAAAGCCTATCCGGGTTACCCCTTTGTTCTTTTGTCTTAGTTTGACCCATGCTGTATTTTACACTCCTGGCTTTTTATTTTGAACTCTGATTTAGCGATTTCTGTACTCACATGTCCAACATGTAGACCATTTTGATTCATGTATTCATTCATTTAGTCACCAATATTTTTGCCAATAAGAGACATAAACTCCCTACCCTTAATAATTCTTAATAGTTGAATGGCAGAGATAACCACAATGGCAGACAACGTAAGGATGCTGAAGTGAATGTAAAGGTAGGTTTTAGACTCATAAAGACTTCAATTCAAATCTAGTTCTGCCATGTATTAGATGAGTTACCTTGGCTGAATTACTGACTCATGTTGAGTTTCATTTTCATGATCTAGGAAGGTATTTTTTAAGGTGGTTCTCAATGATCCTGGTAATTTGTTACGCAGCAACAGATGACATGGGATACAATGGGTTAACATGTTCCTTGCAGAATTATTGTGGTGATCAGAATATTTATAAGGATTAGAATAATGATGGTAGTGGCGGTAGTGACAACAGGTGATCCCATTGAAGCTTAAATCAAGGTTCAGAATCTGGAAGAAGTGCTAACTCTTATGAAGAAACTATTCTTAGTTCTCGAACCACTGAGGAGTGTAAGAGATGAAAGTACAGGAAATAGGGTATGGTATTCTTCATTCAGACCCAGACTATCTAAGTGATAAAAGGAACTTGTAAGCAAAAATTAAAGTAGCAAGTTTGTGAGATTTACTCAACAAGAAATGTTGCTTGGAAAGTGGCCCCGTGGCCTGGTGATTAATGGAGCCAGAACCCACATGTCTAACCACAGTTCAAATCCCAGCCCTGGCATCTTGCTGAATGCATGTGCATGAATGCCCCAAAATCCTAACAAGATAAAGAAATTGAGAAGGGATTGCTGCATGACCATGTCCCCATTCGGTGCTTTCTACCTGTCTCTCTCTCTTGTTTCTCTCTGGTGAGCGCACATACCCTCTGCCAATTGATAAAAAAAAAAAGAAAAAGAAATGTGGCTTGAGGGTCCAGGAGACAAAGTTCGACAAAGAATTCGGGAGAGGATTATTTCCCACCTTTGCTCAGATTGGAACGTAGCTATCACTACGTTTGTGGTTGGTGAACAATAAGAAAGAGATTATGAGAAAGGCGTAACTTCGTTCTAGGCGGCTTTGGAGAAGGCAAGCTAAGGACCTATTGTCACCATAAGCCAGTGAAATTGGGAGTCCAGGTGTCTTACAGGCTGTGCAGACTTATGACAGGCAAAGAAATATAAGCAATTCTAAACTCAGGGAACAGCTCAGCCAAAAACCAGATCTGTGAATATAAATCATTTCTTTGGAGCAAAGCAAGTGGTCTTGTGTGACCATCGAGAGGAGTACAGACTAGTTAGCACTTCCTGTTCTGATTCAGTTCCTAGAGCAGTGATTCTCAAACTTTTTGGTGTTAAGTTTCTTTTTATACGTTTAAGTTTTATTAAAAACTTAAAAATGCCCTTTTAAAAATTATTCAAGACCTTTTGTTTATGTGGGTAGTACCTTTTGAATATTTACCATATTAGAAATTAAAATAGATAGCTTTTTAAATATTTGGTTTGCATCATCTAAAATAAAGATAGACCTATTAGATGTGACATAAATAAAATATTTCTATGAAAATTTCCCAAAGTTCCTAAAATGCAACAAAAATGAGAAAAAACGCATTCCTTTTCACTTTTGAAATCTCTTCTAAGTCTGGCTTAATTAAAAAACAGCAAAGTTTTCAATTTTGTTTTTACATCAATATTATAATATCACATTGCTTCTGAAAACATCATTCTACATTTGTGAAAGATTGAGAGTCAAAAAGATAAATCATGTCTTTGTATTATGAAAATAGTTTTGATTTCCCAGGTCCCCTGATAGAGCTTTAGGGACTCCCAACCATCCCTGGATCACACTTTGAAAATTCTTGTCCTGGAGCAAAAATAGTAGATATTAATGAGGGGGGAAAAAAAAAGCCAGAGTTTACAAATGAAGTAATGATGATGATGACAGTAATAATATTGATAACTTCCACTTACTGGGTGCTTACTCTGGTCTCTTCTAAGCACCACAAAACCCGAAATAGTTACTGTTATCTTTTACAGATGAGGAAACTAAAGACAAAAACATTCAGTAATTTGCCCAGGTTTACATAGCTAGTAAGTAGTGGTGAAACTTGCCACAAACGCAGGCAGCCTGGCTCTGAAGACTGTACTCTTAACCACTGTACCACCCGGCCTCTCTAATGGACAAAGGCCTGCAGTCTAATTGACAAAGGCCTGAGTCATCCCACTCACCCACCCCTTCTCCCTCCTCTCCCTGCCAGCATTTATCATTTTTAATCCCTGCCTAGTTAGGGAACTCATGTTTCTTTCACTCTGCAGTAAGTCCTTGTCCATTGCCTGTTGTTCATTATTCCCACCACTCCTTGGAAATTGCTCTCTCCAAAGTACCAATGACCTTATAATTACCAGATTCAATGGCCATTTTTCAGTCTTCATCCTCCTTGCTCTTTGAGATATGGGATATTATTGGCCACTTTTTTTTTTTTTCAAGAGAGATTTTTGCTAGAAGGCGCATGTGCTCACCAGAAAGACAGAGACAGACAGACAGAAGCAAGAAATCACCACCCAGGAGGGATAGCCACACCGCAATCCCTTCTCCTTCCATCTCCTCGGGATCTTGGGCACGCACACACACGTGCCTGGTGTGTTTCAAGCCTCTGGGTCCAGGACTTGAACTGCAGTTGGACATATGGGAGTCCAGAGACATAACCATTATGCCATCTGCTGGTCCTGATCACACTTTTGTATCAAAATATGCCAGCCACGTGTGCATGTGTGCCCCAAACCCAACAGGATGGAGAAATAGAGAGGGGATTGTGGTATGGCCACGCCCCATTGGTGATGGTGGTGGTGGGAGGGGTGCTTTCTCTCTCTCTGTCTCTGTCTATTTTGGGGGGAGTACATGTGCCCTCTGGCCAAAAAAAAGGAAAAAAATAACTCAAGAGTTATTTACTGAAGGCAGGCTTAGGCAAGCATAAATAAAAAAGAAATAATCTAATAAACATTCAAGCAGAAAAACAAAACAGGTGACTTTAAAAGGAGTTAAGCCAGGGAACCAGCAGTTAGCGTAATGGCTATGTCGCTGGACTCCCATGTAGTCGACCACGGTTCGCATCCCAGACCCGGTGGCTTAAAACTCACGCCGGGCGCGTGTGTGTGCATGCCCAAGATCCCGAGAGGAGAATGGAGGAGAAGGGATTGCGGCGTGGCCATCCTCCCTGGGGGTGATTTCTCGCTTTCTGTCTCTATGTCTCTCTCTGTCTGTCTGGCGAGCACACACGCCCTATAGCGAAAATCTCTCTCAAAAAAAAGGAGTTAAGCCAGCATCAGCAGTTAGTGTAATGGCTATGTTGCTGAACTCCCATGTAGTCAACCACGGTTCGAGTCCCGGACCCAGTGGCTTAAACTCACGCCAGGCACGTGTGCGTGCGTGCCCAAGATCCCGAGAGGAGAATGGAGGAGAAAGGATTGTGGTGTGGCCATCCCCCCTAGGGGGTGATGTCTCATTTTCTATCTCTCTGTCTCTCTCTCTCTTTCTGGTGAGTGCACGCGCCCTATAGCAAAAACCTCTCCAAAAAAAAAAAAGGAGGTAAGCCACATTTCTGAAATGGCAAAATAGAAAAATCACTCAAACAGTAGAATACAAAAAATATACACAAGGGGGTCAGCAGGTGGTGTAATGGTTAAGGTGTTGGACTCCCACATAGCCAACCACAGTTCTAGTCCCAGACCTGGTGCCTTGCTTTCTTGCTCTCTTTCTCTGTCTCTATCTGGTTCATGCATATATCCTACAGGAAATTTAAAATAATAAATAATTAAATTATATATATATATATATGTATATATATATATATATACACACACACACACATACACACACAAGGATATAATGAGATTTAATGTTTAACGTATGAATGGCTTTTTTAAAAATAATTTTTAATTTAATTTTATTTATTATAATTGCTGTTTTTTAATTTGCTGTAGAGCACACATGTTCACCAGAGAGAGACAGAGAGAGGGAAAATGAGAAAGCAAGCCACTAGGACTCGGACTCAAATCACTGTCATCCATTTGGGAGTTCAGTGCCTTAATCGCCACAGCACCTGCTGGCCCGGCTTTAAAAATACATTGAGGACATGTGCCTTTTTGCCCCAAATCCTGACTTGATGGAGAAATGGAGAAGGGATTGTGATGTGACGACACCCCATGGTAGCATGCTTCCTCCTCCTTTCTCTCTCACTCTGTCTCTCTCTTATGAGTGAAGGTACCCTGCAGCAATTCAGGAAGGAAGGAAGGGAGGAAGGGAGGGAGGGAGGAGAAAAGGGAGTGAGAGGGGAGAAGGAGAGAAAAGAAAGAGAATGAAAGGAAGGAAGGAAGAAAAGCATGACAGAGGAAGGGAGAGGGAGTAGTTGTTAGCTATAAGGAAAAGAGATTTATTTGGTTAGCATCGTTAAGGTGATCTGAAGAAGTGATATTCCAGAGAGGTTTAATGAAGTGAGGAAATAAACCTTACAAATATCTAGTGAAAGAATATTCTTGGCCAAGTACCTGAAGCAAAAATGAGCTCCACAACAGAATTACACACGGTGGTCCCTTTCCCCCTCCCCACCTATACTCACTCCCCTGATGATGTCACCAGTCTTGTGGGCTTAAATACCATTTTTAAACTTTTTTCAGTTTGTGCCAGAGGACATGTACACTCTCCAGAGAGAGAGATAGGAAAAGTGAGACGCACCCCCATGAGAGTGATCATGATACAGTCTCTTCTCCATTTCTCTTTTCGAGATTTTTCAGCAAGATGCGCACACAGGCATCCAGCATATCCTTCAAGCTTTCAGGTCCAGGACTCAAACTGCAAGGTCAGCCGTATGGGAATCCAGCCTCCATCGCCGCCACACCACAGGCTGGCCCCATCTATATACTTTCAACTGTCATGGTCTTTTTTTGTTTTCTTTTGGAGAGGTTTTTACTACAGGGTGCATGTGCTCACCAGAGAGACAGAGAGAGACAGAGAGACAGAAAGTGAGAAATCACCCCCCGGGGGGATGGCCACGCTGCAATCCCTTCTCCTCCATTCTCCTCTCGGACATGCATGCACACGTGCCTGGCGTGAGTTTAAGCCACCGGGTCCGGTACTTGAATCCCAGTCTACTACACAGGAGTCCAGCGACATAGCCATTATGCCAACTGCTGGTCCCATATTTTTTCTTTTCTTTTCTTCTTTTTTTGGAGAGGTTTTTTTTTTTGTTTGTTTGTTTTGTTTTTTTTGCTATAGGGCGCGTACGCTCGCTAGACGGTAAATGATTTTATGAAAAAAATCTGTAGCACAGAAAAGCGTGCCATCCTTCTACTTTGCACACACACATATGTACATCTCTATGCAATGATTCATTTTATATGACTATTTGGCCAAACCATGGTACCCAGACATTTTGGCAAATGCTAGTCTGGATGTTGCCGTGAAGGTATTTTTTTTTTAAGAAGAGATTACAATTTATATCATTAGACTGAATAAAGATGATCTTCCATAATATGGGTGGACCTTATCCAATCTCTTTTTTTTAAAATAATTTTTAATTTAATTTTATTTATTATAATTGCTGTTTTTTAATTTGCTGTAGAGCACACATGTTCACCAGAGAGAGACAGAGAGAGGGAAAATGAGAAAGCAAGCCACTAGGACTCGGACTCAAATCACTGTCATCCATTTGGGAGTTCAGTGCCTTAATCGCCACAGCACCTGCTGGCCCGGCTTTAAAAATACATTGAGGACATGTGCCTTTTTGCCCCAAATCCTGACTTGATGGAGAAATGGAGAAGGGATTGTGATGTGACGACACCCCATGGAAGCATGCTTCCTCCTCCTTTCTCTCTCCCTCTGTCTCTCCCTTATGAGTGAAGGTACCCTGCAGCAATTCAGGAAGGAAGGAAGGGAGGAAGGGAGGGAGGGAGGAGAAAAGGGAGTGAGAGGGGAGAAGGAGAGAAAAGAAAGAGAATGAAAGGAAGGAAGGAAGAAAAGCATGACAGAGGAAGGGAGAGGGAGTAGTTGTTAGCTATAAGGAAAAGAGATTTATTTGGTTAGCATCGTTAAGGTGATCTGAAGAAGTGATATTCCAGAGAGGTTTAATGAAGTGAGGAAATAAACCTTACAAATATCTAGTGAAAGAATATTCTTGGCCAAGTACCTGAAGCAAAAATGAGCTCCACAACAGAATTACACACGGTGGTCCCTTTCCCCCTCCCCACCTATACTCACTCCCCTGATGATGTCACCAGTCTTGTGGGCTTAAATACCATTTTTAAACTTTTTTCAGTTTGTGCCAGAGGACATGTACACTCTCCAGAGAGAGAGATAGGAAAAGTGAGACGCACCCCCATGAGAGTGATCATGATACAGTCTCTTCTCCATTTCTCTTTTCGAGATTTTTCAGCAAGATGCGCACACAGGCATCCAGCATATCCTTCAAGCTTTCAGGTCCAGGACTCAAACTGCAAGGTCAGCCGTATGGGAATCCAGCCTCCATCGCCGCCACACCACAGGCTGGCCCCATCTATATACTTTCAACTGTCATGGTCTTTTTTTGTTTTCTTTTGGAGAGGTTTTTACTACAGGGTGCATGTGCTCACCAGAGAGACAGAGAGAGACAGAGAGACAGAAAGTGAGAAATCACCCCCCGGGGGGATGGCCACGCTGCAATCCCTTCTCCTCCATTCTCCTCTCGGACATGCATGCACACGTGCCTGGCGTGAGTTTAAGCCACCGGGTCCGGTACTTGAATCCCAGTCTACTACACAGGAGTCCAGCGACATAGCCATTATGCCAACTGCTGGTCCCATATTTTTTCTTTTCTTTTCTTCTTTTTTTGGAGAGGTTTTTTTTTTGTTTGTTTGTTTTGTTTTGTTTTGCTATAGGGCGCGTACGCTCGCTAGACAGACAGAGAGAGACAGAGAGACAGAAAATGAGAAATCACCCCCCCCAGAGGGGATGGCCACACTGCAATCCCTTCTCTTCCATTCTCCTCTCGGGATCTAGGGCACGCACGCACACGCGCCCGGCGTGAGTTTAAGCCACCGGGTCTGGGACTTGAACCACGGTTGACTACATGGGAGTCCAGTGACATAGCCATTACACTAACTGCTGGTCCCCCATGTTTTGTTTTTTGCCATGGGACATGTGTGCTTGCTGGAGAGAGACAGAGAGGGAAGGTAAGAAATCACCTCCCAGGATGAATGGCCATGCCACAGTCCCTTCTCTTCCATTCTCCAGTGGGGATTTTAGGCACACTTGCACACACACCTGCCTTGATCCTCAAGCCTCCAGATCAGGGACTTGCACTGCATTCGGCAACATGGGAATCCAGTGCCTTAACTGCCAGCCTCCTGCTGGCCCCCAACTTCCATAGACTTGAATCCAGACTAATGAATCTAATCATTTATCAATCTCTATTTGGATGTCTAACAGACATCTCAAATTTAACAATTTCAAAACCCAAACCCTATCTTTTCCCTCAGATTTCTTCTCCCAGAGTCTTTCTTCATTCCAGTAGATAGGTAGCTTCATTCTCTGTATTTGTTTCTTGCAGGCCAAAGTTACTGGGGTCATCTTTGATTCTTCTCTTAACCTCTCACATCCAATTCTGTAGCAAATCCTTTTGATTCTGCCTTAAAAATACATGTACATGGGACCAGCAGATGGCATGATTACCCTGTGTGCCCAAGATCCGGAGAGGAGAGTGGAGGAGAAGAGATTGAAGAGTGGCCATCCCACCTGGGGGGATGGAGAATGGGGGTGTGGGGGCAGAGGATGGTGATTTCTCACTTTCTCTCTCTGTCTCTCTGGCAAGCGCACACACCCTATAACAAAAATCTCTTTAAAAAAAAAATACATGTACAATCCATTTAGCTTTCACCAACCTCACTGCGCCTCTTGGTCCAGGCCTTCATTCTCTCTTGCCTTACTGGTGTCATGTGTTCCCGCTATATTTTATTTCCACGCACCTGAAGAAATATTTTCAAAATGAACTTAGGTCTAGCTACAGTCATGCTCTACTCAGCAGGTTGAAGCCATGTGGGACATTTGGGTTTGATTCTGTCCCATCCTTAAAAAATGAAATGCCAGAGAGAGGCTGGCAGGTAGCATGGTGGTTGTGATTGTTAAGCTTGGAAGTCCCAGCTACTCAGGATGCTGAGGCAGAAGGACTGCAACATAGATCCTGTCTAGAAGAAACACCACACACACACACACACACACACACACACACACACACACACGAAGTTAAACTATCTTACTTAGAGAAGAAGCCAAAGTTCCTGCAGTGGCTTACCAGATGCTACACTGTCTGTATTCCCAGTTAACCCCTCTTACCTCACTGCCTGCTACTCCCCTTTCCTGCTCACTTTATTCTCACCATGAGAGGTTTTTTGGGGGTTTTTTGTTTGTTTGTTTGTTTTGCTTTTCCTCAAATATGCTAGGTATACTCCCATCTCAGGTCCTTGGCATTTGCTGTTCTGTCCTCTGAGAATGGTCTGCCAGCCATTATCCATGGGCTAGCTTTTTTACCTCCTTCAGAGAGTTGCTTAAGTGTCACCTTCACGATTTCTCCCCTTGCCCTGGGCCACTGCATATAGTCAGGGACCTGCTAAGGGGACACACACACACACACACACACACACACACACACACACACACACACGACTCCTAATTTAGTATAAACATTTAAAGGACATTTCTTAACGTTTTCATCTAGAGCACTCTCATTCTGGCATCAGAACTTCGCATTATTATGCAAAGCACAGTTCATTTCTTTCCTCTTCCTTGGCTTACAGGTTGTGCCCATTCTGGTTTGCTGGAAAAAAGAAGCCTGGTGGCTCTTTATGACTCTTTCCTGGTTGCACAAAGACTTGGTTCAGCTCTGGGGATTATTGTAAAGTTCTTAATAACTAGATTACATTCTTAGCCCAGAACCATGTCTTTTCTATGTGGGAGCAGGGAAAAGGATTGTATTATCCTTACTAAGGAATATAGATTATTCAAAACCATGCTTCTGGGGCAACTGGTTAACCATCTGGGGAAAAAAAAAAATAGTTGGATTGCCCCTCAATGCCTAAATCAAATGGGTAAACTCCAGATTTTTTCTGTACTTAAATGTAAAAAGTTGAAACTGATACTTAAAATGCAGTGAATATAGATATACAAGAAAGACTTTTAAAAACAAAAGTCATAGGGACCAGCAGGTGGCGTGGTGGTTAAGGCGCTGGACACTCCCACATGGCTGACCAGGGTTCAAGTCCTGAGTTGGGTGGCTTGCTTTCTCACTTCCTCTCTCTCACTCTTACCCTCTGTCTCTCTCTGGTCAAATTAAGAAATAAATTAATGAATAGGGGAACCGACAGCGTAATGGCTATGTCGCTGGACTCCCACATGGTCGACCGCAGTTCGCGTCCCAGACCCGGTGGCTTAAAACTCACGCCGGGCGCGTGTGTGTGCGTGCCCAAGATCCCGAGAGGAGAATGGAGGAGAAGGGGTTGCAGCGTGACCATCCCCCCTGGGGGGTGATTTCTCGCTTTCTGTCTCTATGTCTCTCTCTGTCTGGCTGGCGAGTGCACGTGCCCTATAGCAAAAACCTCTCCAAAAAAAAAAAAAGAAATAGATTAATGAATAAATAAAATAAATATTTTTTAAAAGTCATAAATTATAAAGGATAACAGATAAGTTTACCCTACATAAGAATTTGTAAAACATCTGTATGGGCATTTATAAATAAATGCAGATGGAATAAATTGTAAAGAAAACCAAGAGAGTGATTAGCACAAAATTCTATGTAATGGTTACCTTTAGGGGAAAAGGCAATCCAGCAATTTTATCCTATGGCGTACAAATGTTTAATGATACATATGTGTTTAATGATATATATGTGTTTACAGACCATTTATATTTTTGTCTGGATGTTATCTTCATATTCTTGTTCATTTTCTCCTTTATATTTTATTGATTTATAAGAACTATTTCTATGTCATGCTAAATCAGTAATTTATTTTTACAGGAAGGACCTGAGGAATTTGAGAGAAAATATTAGAAACCATAGTTCAGTAGTAACTGGGTTGTGGAATGGAATTTGCTTTCATAAGATTATTCTCTCAGAAACCAGAATCGAGCCCATGTGCCCATCAAATTGCCTCCTGGATGGGCCCAGTTGGTGATGGGCTTTGAGGTAGTAACTAGGCCTTACAGCTCCCATCAAGACCTGAAGCTTGCTGTCTTTTTATTATTATTATTCTTTGCTGAAAGACACCTGTGTTCACGGTGTGGGGGCGGGGCACAACTGCCTCCCCATAATGCTTTTTCCTCTGTTTCTTCATTCTGTCAGGATTTGGGGCATCACATGTGCCCAGCATTTTTCTCCAACTACAGGGACCAGGATTCAAATCGCAATAGGCCATGTGGGATCCAGCTCCCTATGCACATTGTTTAATGACTGTGCTACATACAAGGTCAGCCCTTGCTGTCTTTGTAATACCTGGCCCCTGGTTCTTGACTCTTGGGTGATCTGGCCATATATTGCCTTGATCTACCTTCAAAATAAACACATGAGTATGGACAGGGAGTGCAGAGCGCTTATAGCCCACTCAAAAGGAAAAGCAATAAGGAGCAAATTGGTTAGATGCCACAAGCATTTGGGAAGGGAAATCAAGAAACGGTCATTCGCCTAAAGGACAAATGGCTTCTCACTAGGTTCCACGACCCAGGTGTTCCTGCTTTCGGACTGTGTAGCTCAGAGAGCCTGTGATACCTGTTATTCTTGCCCACCCAATATTCCTTTTTCATTTGGAAACTTTCCGTTCCCCGTCTTTTATGCTTCTGGTAGTACCAATCCAGAGCCTTATCCGCCTCCAGGTGCACGCACGTGAAGGTCACCCAGGCTTAGGTATTGTGTGGCTTTCTCCTACTGTCCCCAGGAGTTAGTCAAATGAGTGGACATGTGACACAATTGTAGCCAGTCAGAATCACTGTGAAAGATGTGCTGGAATCATGGTTGGTGGGCAATGCGCTGCCGTTTTCTGCAGTTGAAAAATGTGAGAATGGTAAAGTGAAAAACTGTGTGTGAGAGAACCTACTTGACAATGAAACAACCGCAGGGGAGAGCAGAACTAAGAGAGAGAAAGAGAAATAGGGTCTAATGACAGCCATGCTTGAAAAATACACTAGCCATGGGGCTTTTCAGATAAGTGAACCAAAAATTCACTCTTATCTTAAAGTAATTTGGAGTTGGGTCTCTGTCAGTTGCACCTCAGGAGCCCTGTCTAGCAAAGGGCACACCCCTGACTTTTTCTGTCTATATATTGACTTCTGTGAAAGGGACAAGTGATCAACACTAATTCCTCACCTTTGTCCAGACAGAACATATTTATTCTTTAGAGCCCTCGATCATCAACTACAGGCATGGTTAAGGAGAGCAAGACAATTTTATTTTTTAGGTAGAATATTTGAGAGTTAGAAAAACGGACAAAGGACCTTGCCCAGTGGCCACAAGCAAGTTAATATCATAAGTATTCTTGTTAAAGTTCAGGCCTTCTAATAAAGCAGCAACTAGTCAATTAAAAAATGTATTTGATAATTATTATATAATTAACACAATGCTTGCCATCATGGGAAAGTATAGCATAATAACCACAGTCAAGAAACCTATCTCAGGCACAAGATTTAAACACATGTAACACCCAAATAGCTATCCGAATAGCTATCACAGGCTCAGCATGTTTTACAGACCAAAATAAAATGCACAAATAGCATATGCCATAAAAATTTGAGATGAAATTGGAATTCCTGGTCAGATGAGGGAAAATCGAAAAGAACTAGTGTGCTGAAATGGTTAGGAAATTTGACTCCTTAGGGCAAAGGGGCAGGTGGACACTGTGGAGACCCACAGCTTATTCCATTCCTACATATTTGTGCTCCCCATACTCCATAAAATCTAAATCCGTGTGTAGCTTTTATTCACATTTTGGTCTTTTCTGCTAATGGTATGCCCTTCAAGGACAAAACCATGTCATATTCACCAGCGAGTTCCCAACACCAAGCTCAATAGCTGGTATGGAAAAGAGTCGGTAAGTGGGTGTGAATGAAGGGATGGGTGGATGAAGCAGCTTCACTTAGATTTGAGCCCGTGGAGACCCACAGACCACTCCTGCACTTACCTCCTTCCCACACTTCCTGCCTAACTTCCCTCTCCACCATGTAAGGTTAATACCTATGTCATTAGCCAAGGTATTAGATGCAAATAAATAGGTGCTCGGGAAGTGACAAATTAGAGCCACTGTCCTACCTGCTTCCCCAGGCCTTGAAGTCCTGGCTCTGCCAAGGGCTCCCTGCCCAGGGACAGATGCTGCACTCTCTCTTGCCAACGTGCTGTGCTGACAGCTCTAATTGCTAAATGAACAGTCTGTGTTTCTAGTGGGGAGAGAGGTTTTCAAAACAGTGTTTGAGCTCCTGCAACCCTGGAAAGGGAACACAATATTGTGCAATCAGAAACTACCACCTCAGCAGGAGAGGTCAGCACTGGATTTTCCATTACAGGAGGAATAAATTTGGAACCTGGAGGTATTATTGGAATTTGGGTTCCTAGGATATAGTGAGATCCTTCTGATCATTGAGAATGTGCATGAGTTTTGCTTTCAGTGTGCAAGCCTCTGTAGAAAAATCATGGTTTGCAAAAACTAAATTGGATGGTGGAAGTGTGGTTTATGGGCTCTGCAAACATACTCACTACCTGGATGTTTAAAAGTACACCTATAAATAAATTGGGCATGTACATGTTGGGTAGAGGAGTTTAAAATTCTGAAAACTGACCCTTTAAGAGGTATCAGTTTTACTGGTGAATAAATCAGGCAGTCATGAAAACATCAGGAAAAAAACTAGAAGGATCACATATCAGATATGAGTACTTAAAGGAAGAAATCACCACTCCCAGCACCCTGAGAATAGATGAATTTTCAAATGAATATTTAGATTAATGAAATCAGAAGAAACTGTAGAAACTGCAGGATATTTGGAAATTATCAGCTGCTATAATCTCAGATGTGCTCTGCAAAGTCTCTTTATGTTAAAGACCTTTTGCCAGATGTTTCTAGTCAACATTGATCATTGATAACTTGTATTTTTACCTACATAGTCTTGATTTCTCATTAGTATACTCATTTATTACATAGTTATATTTTAATTTCTGATATATCTATTATAAAAGCTAATGCTTTAGTTTTTTTTTTCATTTATAACTTTGATTAAGAAAAATATTTAAACAGGGAGCCAGCAGGTGGTGTGGTGGTTGAAGTGCTGGACTCCCACGTGGCCAACCATGGTTCAAGTCCTGGATCTGTTGGCTTGCTTTCTCTCTCTCTCTCTCTCTCTCTCTCTGGTCAAATTGAAGAATAACAAATAAAATTAAATAAATAATTATTTTTAAAAGAAAAATATTTAAACAAAGAAAACAGAAAGAATAATACGCTGAACAACCATATAGTCATTATCTGCCTCCAGAACTAGTTAATATTGTCATATTTATTTCATCTATACGTATGTGTATATGCAATGCTAAACTATTTTGAGGTTAATTTCAGTTATCATAATGGTTCATCCTTAAAATTTTATCTTATAGTTCTAAAATAATTAAGAATATTCTCCCTACTAACTACAATTCCACCATAAAAACCAACAAAATTAATAATTATTCTCTATGCTATCTAACATCCAATTATTTATTTTATATGTATGTTTTCCCAACTATTCTAAATGTATTTTATAGCTATTTTAGCTTACTATTTAAATGCTCATTGAAATTATCACTCCTGGAGACCAGCAGGTGGCTTGGTGGTTAAGGCTCTGGACAGTCCCACATGGCTTACCACGGTTCGAGTCCTGGACCACGTGACTTGCTTTCTCACTTTCTCTCTCTCTCTCTCTCTCTCTCTCTGTGTGTGTGTGTGTGTGTGTGTGTGTGTGTGTGTCTGGTCAAATTAAAATAAATGAATGAATAAATTAAAATTCAATAAAATAATTCTTTTAAAAAAATAAATTATCATTCTCATTAAATAACTACCATAGCCATCACATATATTCCTTTTTTAAAGAATTATTTTATTTGGGGCCAGCAGGTGGTGTGGTGGAGAAGGGCGCTGGATTCCCACATGGCCAACCATGGTTCAAGTCCTGGACCTGGTAGCTTGCTTTCTCACTTTCCCTTTTCTCTCTCTTCAAATAAAGAAAAAAAATAACAATAACAAATAGAAATAAATAAATAAATAATTCTCTTTTTTAAAAGGTTATTTTATTTAACTTTATTTATTTATTTTAATTTGACAAGAGAAGGAGAGAGAAAGAGAGAAAGCAACCTGCTAGGTCCAGAACTCGAACTGTGGTCAGCCATGTGGAAGTCCAGTGTCCTTAACCACTATGCCACCTGCCAGCCCCCACATATATTCTTAATACATAATGTTCCCTCTTATCCTGTGCCTTTAAAGCTGATCAGCCTACTCAAACCTTGAAGCTGAAACTCAGTACAACGAAGCTTTAGGTGTCTCAGCCATCTTTGCAAATCTTGGATAGACTCTTCTGTTTTTAATTTTTTATTTATTCTTATTTACTTTCATTTTATTTTTTACTATAAGGCATATGCATTCACTAGAGAGAGACGGAGAAAATGAGAAATCACCCCCAGAGGGGAATGGCCACGCCACACTCCCTTCTCCTCCATTGTCATCTTAGGATTTGGGGCACACAAGCACACATGCCCCTCTTGTTTCTCAAGCCTCTGTGTCCGAGATTCAAACTGTGGAGTAGGCCACATGGGATCCAGCACCTTGACCACCATGGCACCTGCTGGCTCCCATTTTTTTAAATTTATTTATTTACTTATAAAGAATTATTTTATTTAACTGTTTATTTATTTATTTTAATTTGATCAGAGAGAGACAAAGTGAGAGAAGGAAAGTGAGAAATCGAGCCACCAGTTCAGGACTCGAACTACAGTCGACTGTGTGGGGGTCCTGTGCTCTTCATCACCACGCCACCTGCCAGCCCCCCATTTTTATTTTTTAATTAATTAATTAATTAGTTTGTTTCTTTGTTTTTGCCATTGTTCCTAACCTTCTACCTTATCTACTTTTTGTCACCCCCTCAGACCTGGCACTACCTTATCTCTTTAGTCTGGCCTTGGCTCTTTCCTGGAAGTTTTTGGACCCTCCCTCTAGATCTCTTTCTTTCAACTATTTTATCCTAATTGACTTAACCAGTGCCAACATCAGCCAAACTATGTCTTTGAGATCCACTGGGGTCCCCATGTGGGAGAATGGGACATTTTTGCATTTAGCCCTCCGTGGGTGGGGTGGAGCTGGAGTTTAGGTGCCATGGAGGATCTGTCATAGTTCAGCCATACCAGTCTTTCCCTGCCCTGCTGTATGGAGGACCACTGTGTCATGGCTCACTGTTGGCCCCTGTGTTCTCTGCCTGACATCTTTCTATTGATGCTTCACTTAACTAGCTCTTTGGTGCTCTTCATCAGGACTTACCTACAAGAAGGACTTTTTTTTTTTTTTTTGCATTCCAGTTGAACCTGAGCAATCTCTTTCAAAGGCAGGTAGAAAGGGGCCAGATCAAGACATGCAGGTATTGGGGGGAAATTAATGACCTGATGCTTTGTTAAATCAATGCTTAAAGAATATTTGTTTACTATCTTTTTTTTTTTTTTGGAAAGGTTTATGCTATAGAGCATGTGCACTCACCAGCCAGACAGAGAGAGACAGAGAGACAGAAAGCAAAAAATTACCCCCCAGGGGGGATGGCCACACCGCAATCCCTTCTCCTCCATGCTCCTCTTGGGATCTTGGGCACACATGCACACGCGCCCAGCGTGAGTTCAAGTCACTGGGTCTGGGACTCAAACTACGATCGACTACCTGGGAGTCCAGCGACATAGCCATTACGCTAACTGCTGATCCCATTATCTCTTTAGAAAAAGAGTTAAGCGCTTTATGGAGAAGGGCCTTTGGTCTTGCATTTTTGCATACTCAGCTCAGCAAAACAAAGCCTTGTGGTTAATTGGACCCACTCTCTTTCAAGAAAAGTTGGGGAGGAGAGAGAGTGTTGAGATTGAAATGGTGGCAGGGGAGACAGGAGAGAGGGCCGTGACCCAGAATACCACTTTATTCCAGCTGTTTGTGGTAGCTACTGTGTCCAGAGCCAGCTGCCATCAGGCACATGCTGCCAACATTGTGTTAGGTTCTTGGCCTCTTTGAGCTAAAGCCAACGAACAGAACATTGCGTGAAGGATTCATGACTACCACTTGCCAGCACTGCTTGGGCCCAGAGCATCAACTCTTCTACTACATCAATGCCAAAGGTTCCAGATGTACATCATTTTCAGGGAAGCTAAGAGACTGCCCTGCTGTCACTACCACCACCCTCTACCCCCAAGTACAATCGTCCACTTGAACTTCTACCCAGCCTGAGATTTATCTAAGAAGCTGCACTCCTTATTCTGAAGATGAAGCTCTTTGCACAAACTGTAACATCAATTCTTCAGACCCCAGTAACTTTTGTAAAGAACTCCTATCAGAATACTAAGGCCTCAGCATAACTCATTGCCATATTTCAGGGCATTGAATATTACTAATAGTAGTTTATTCACTCCTTTCCCCTCCTGACAGCATTATTAATTGATTTATCAAGAAGGTGAGGCAATTTGTTAGGTCCCCAGAAATTGCTTCATAATCTAGAGGCTGCTCTGACCTTGTCTGAGCCAGCCTGGTGTTTTATAATCTCGAGATCTTGTTTAGGCAATGTTATGGGGCAGTTGTGCCCTAGAAGGATGTCAGATCTGTTAACTGCACTCCTTTGGCCATTTCTCATGGGAAGCTTACCCCAGTGAAGGTCACATACTATCGCAGAGGGTGGGAGTTCCAGCTTTCAGATACCTTTTCCTGAGGGCTCAACATCTGAAGCCAGAGCACACATCCCATCGGAGCCTGTAGCAGTTGCCATATTCAGGGTAGCTCTGTGCACACCAGAAAGGCTACCTCTTTTGAATGTTCTGAGTTTTTAATCTCATATACTCTAGACAGCTTAAACTTCTTGGTGAGCACACTCCCCTAAATTTCAGGGAACATGTGCTTAGGTTGATGTTCTGTCCCCATGCTTCCTGACTAGGTATAACTAACCCTGAATATGGTCTCCAAAGCCCAGAACCAAAAGACATCCTACACATTACTATTACACGAGACTTTTACACCGAAGGAATGCCTGGGAAACCTGAAGAATTCGTGCTTCCTCTCCAACTCTCAGTGCTCCCTTGAATGTTTCAACCTCCCAAAAAAGACATTTCTCATATTAACCTCTGTCTATACTTCCATAGCCAATCACATCTTCCTCCACAGAGGACCTTC
This sequence comes from Tupaia belangeri chinensis, assembly GCF_000334495.1. Classification (NCBI taxonomy): domain Eukaryota; kingdom Metazoa; phylum Chordata; class Mammalia; order Scandentia; family Tupaiidae; genus Tupaia; species Tupaia belangeri. The sequence continues at coordinate 6,972,525 of NW_006159809.1, forward strand.
TGATATAGCCCCTAGTTCACTTCCCAGTTTAGAAGACTGCATGCTTGTCCAATCGAACACCACCCACCCCACGGTGATGATCAAATGGAGCATCTCATCAAAAGCTCAGAGAACTTACCAGCATCGTTGTGCCGCTACAGAACGCATCATCATTGCAGGGTTTGCGTTCAGCAGTTTGCTGCTTCTCTCTAATCAGGGCGCCTGTACCACGTTCCTTCCCTGTACCACCATCTCGAAAGCTCCACAGGCTCCGTAGTCATTTCAACCACCTTTGTATCCAGGTGGCCTTGAGCCTTTTTTAAACTCACCAGACAAGCCCGTGGATCAGAACTGAGAGAAAAATGAAGACAAGTATTGCTCGCTTTAATTTGGTCCCCTCTCTAGCCTCCACTGTGTTTTACCTCCAACCTGCTCTCATGCCAATTCAGCTTTCCTCGGCTCTTGACTCTTGACTGTCATTGTTTGAGATTCTGTTCTTGCCCTTCGAGTTTTCTGAGTGAACTTGGTTTTCTGGGCTTGACCCATTTCATTTATAAGGACTTTGCCTTCACCGCTCTAGCACCCATCTCAGTCATGATGGGCTAGGCCAGGCTGTTATAACAGGCAACCCCAAGATCTTAGAGTCTTTTTTTTTTGGAGAGGTTTTTGTTATATGATGAGTGTGTTCGTCAGAAAGACAGAGAGAGACAGAGAGATAGAAAGTGAGAAATCACCCCCCAGGGGGTATAGCCACACCGCAATCCCTTCTCCATTCTCCTCTCGGGATCTTGGGCACACATGTACACATGCCAGGCGTGAGTTTAAGCCATTGGGTCCAGGACTCGAACCACGGTCGACTACATGGGAGTTCAGCGACTAGTCATTACGCTAACTGCTGGTCCCAAGATTTCAGAGTCTTAATACAACAAAAGTTTGTCACTCTGTGTGTTTGATGTGATGCAACAGAAGCTCCATTCTCTGTACTTGGGTGAGAGACCCCATGTGATGGAGGCTCCATCCAACACTCACTCAATACTGGTAGGAAGAAGTGGTATGTAATGTGCTGGCTTTTCAAACACCTGTCCAGAAATGACACACCCTTCCACTTATATTTCACTGGCCAAAACAAATCACATGTCTCTAACTAACTTCGAAAAGGGCAGAAAAGTACCATCTACCAGGAGTCTAGAAAAAAATATTGGAAGATTTGTTTTCTAATGGTCCTAATGACAGGCCTAGGACCCAAACCTTAGTAAAACCCATTCAGGGTCACACCCCTTCAGAGATCACCCAGTGCCCCAGTTCCCTCCCACTCCTATTTTCAGAAGGAACTTCTATTCTTGGGACCAGCAGGTGGTGTGGTGATAAAGGTGCTGGACGCTCCCACATGGCTGACCATGGTTCAAGTCCTGGACCTGGTGACTTGCTTTCTCACTTTCCCTCTTTCTCTCTCTCTCTCTCTCTCTGTATCTCTCTGATCAAATTAAAATAAAATGAATGCATGAATAAAAGTAAATAAATAATTATTTTAAAAAAAAAAAAAGAAGAAGGAACTTCCATTCTTTCATCCCTGCCCACTCATTCTACATTGCCTTTGCAGCCTGGCTCCTGTTCTCTGCATTGGCCCTAAGATTAACTCCCTGGCGGGTGATCTATACTTTTGCCTTTGATTCTGATCTCTGCCTCCTGGGTTCAGGCCACAAGAACATGGAAAATAGGTGCTTTGTTCACAGCCATGCCTAGAACCTGCCAAAGCCAGCTATGTCCTTGTCTAGTCTCCTTTTGACTGTGGAAGTTTAGACACCCAGAGTTCCAGGACTTGTAATTGAAGGGCAAATACCAAAGCTGTGTCCAAGGGAGGGTGCTAAGGCTGAGGTAATTCAGCCAAACCTAGCCCTCCTGCAAAGAGCCAGAGGCAAGTAACAGGATCTTAAAGCAAGGTCAGGGACTGAGAAACATGAGAGTCAAAACCAGCAGGAAAGACCTACAAACAGACTCCATAACCAGAGTCCTCTATTCACACCTTGGGATTTTCTGATCCAATGTGTTTAGTCAAAGGAATATATACACATGGTTTATAAAAATCTGTTGGTTTTGCAAGGCTGATAGAAAAATGACCAGTCCCCCTTTTCCACTCCTCAGATAATCGCCTCCTGGGATCTTGGGCGCACACATGCCTGGCGTGAATTTAAGTCTCTGGGTCCAGGACTCAAACTGCAGTGACTATGTGGGAGTCCAGTGATGTAACCATTACCCCATCTGCTGGCCCCTAACTGCTTTTTATGATACATATGTCCTCCTATATAACTTTGTTGTATATAACAAAGTTTATTATACTCACAAATCCTAGAGAAAGGATCACCACATGCCACATAGGGTCACAGGGTAAGTGCCAGGTCTTAGGTGACAGAAAACAGGAGCATGAGGAAAGCTTAGACTAGAGCCTGCTTATCTGGGATTTCATGGAAATGGCAGGGTGTGATAAACACTTAAGGAATAGCAAATACGAATAATTTTGACAGGCTTTGAGCTACAGGGTTGGTCTCTAGCTGCTTGGGCTCTGGATCTTTAAAAGAGAGGAATTGCCTCCTGGGGTAAATGGGCCAGATAAAGAAAGCACCTGGATTGGTTCGTTTGCATATCAAAGGTGTGCTCTTATCTCTAAGAATTGTCTAGAACCAGGAGGAGCAGTTTCTCCCCAGCCAGGTGTTTACAGATGTCAAACATAATATACAAAAAAATTGGAAATATATACCAGGTGCACATCCTCCAGTAGCTTCTGATAAAAGGTACCTGAGGTAAATTTCTTGTTATCTTGCTTGTATGAGAATGTCTTTATTTCACCCTCACACTAATTTATAGTATGGCTGGGTACAGGTTTCTTAGAAATAATTATCACTCAGAATTTTGAAGGTATAACTCCATTGATTCCTTCTTCCGGTGTTAGCTTTGGAAAATCTGCTTTTCTCCTGATTTCTGATATTTGTTTTATGTGACCTGTTTCTCTCTGGAAACAGGATCTACTTCTTATCCCTGCGGCTTTGCAAATACTTTGACATGAATTGCAGATTATAATGAAGAGTCTAAGTTTTTTATATGTGGTGGCTGACAGCTTTCAATCCCCACCCTACCCTTCACACTCTTGCCCAACAGGTTGGCAAGCCAAAAAGGACATAGGCTTCTCCCTCCTTGGGAAGTTCAAACCTTTCAAGTCCAGGCTTGTCCCTGAAAACTCTTACCCTAGCCCTACACACTAACCACAATGAAAGCCAAAGCCGGTCACCGCTCCTGCCTCTCTCAGTACTTTCATTCTCTGACCTGCTTGGGAGCCTGAGGCGTGGAGAACCTCATTAAGTGCATAGTCCATCTCTTCGGTGCCTTCTTGTTACAAGTCCATTCCTTCTCTGCAGGAACAGAGCATTACTATTTAACAGCCGAATGCCTGCCTCATTTATCTGTTTGTACAATGGGACTAATAACAGTAATCATACTGTCTTTTGAAGATTAAATGGGTTAACATGTTAAGTACTTAAATGGTACCTGGAACATAGTTAACATTCAGCAAATGCTAGTGGTTACTGGTGTGGATCCTTTTTATTTAAAGTGCTGGACACTTAACAAGATCTTTCAATGAAGAGACTCAGATTATTTCAGTTATATGACATATTTTTGATCTCATTTAATATATATTTCCTTTTCTTGAGAACTATTTTCCACTAGAACATTTCTCATTCTTTTCTCCTATATTCCCTAATTTTCTTTTAAATTTTGCCTCGGGAGACATTTCCTCAACTTTAACTTTCAGCTCTTCTGTGAAATTTTTAAGTTTCTTTCTTTCATGAGATTAGAGACAGAGAGACTATGACAAACACCCTCAACAGGGTCCCATGCCGTTGTCCTTTCCCCTTTCCTTTCCGGCCAGGCACCCAGGATCATGGGTACCTAGGTGGCATGTACAGGTTGACTAGGGATCCAAACCTGCAGTCTTCCATATAGATCCAGTGTGCCTGAGCTGTGCCACTGAGCCAGCCGTCTTCTGTAACCTTTACATCCTTTCTCCTCTTTCTCCCAATAGTAAAATCCCGTGTTTTAAATAGTCACTTGGTCACGTGTAACTCATTTCCCAGTCCCCTCTTGCAGCGAGGTTTGTCCGTATGACTGAGTTCTAGACAGTGGAATGGAAATGGAGATGCTGAGTGAAACACTTCCTGAAGTTTCTTAAAGGGAAGAGACCTCCCCCTTCATTGCTTGCTCCTGCCTGCTGCATAGAGCATAGAAACCCTGGTTTTCTTCTAGGCTTCGTATGCGTGAGAGCAAAATAAAACTAAATTTTGAAGAGTTTTTGTTTTTCATGTCCAAGAACTATTTCTTGTCCTTTGAGTGTTTCTTTTTCAAAAGCGGCGTTTTGGTTTTTGAAGATGCAGTGTCTTATCCTTAAAGGATAGTTATTAAAGCGTGTTTTGTCTGTTGAATTTTCCTCTGCTTCTTGTATCATCTCCATTTCCACTGAGTTTCTGAGTATTCTTTACAATAAGCAAATGGTGGAAATAACCCAAATGTACATGAATGAGTGGGGGAAATGTGATACATGTGCACAATGGAATACTATAAGAATTTTTTTCCCCAGACGGTACATGTGCCCGCCAGAGAGACAGAGGAACAGAGAGAGAGAGAGAGAAAGGGAAAAAGTAACCACCAATAGGGCATAGTCATGCCACAATCCCTTCTCCTCCATTTCTCCATCCTGCCATAATATGGGGCATGTACACACAGCACCAAGTATGTTTTGCAAGCAGCTGGGTCCAGGATTTGAACTACACAGTCGGTCCTGTGAAATCCAGCTCCTTCAATCAACAGACCATGGTGCCAGCTCTTACTCATCCTTTAAAAGGAATGAAATTCAGATACATGAACCTGGAAGACATTAAACCTAGTGAACTAAGTCAAACACAAAAGGACAAATAGTGTGTGATTCACTTATATGAAGTACCTACAAAAGTCAAATTCACAAATGCAGAAAGTTCCCAGGGCCTTGGGGAAAAGGGGAATGGAGAGTTATTGTTTAAGAGAGATAAGTCGTTAGGGATGAAGAAAATGTTCTGGAGATGGAATGTTGATGATTGCACAACAATATGAATGTACTTCATGTCACTGAACTGTACACTTAGAATAGCTAAAAAGATCAATTTTATGTATATTTTATAAGAAGTTAGATCCAAGGATGAAGGTTTATTTCCAGGACAGCAGCAGGATGTGAAGAAGGGTAACAGTCTCCTCTTGTCTCCCTCCTTCCCATTGAGACTGTCTCCTATCACTTTTTGAATGGTTATTCTCTCCTACCTCTTCTTGCACACCACCACCAAATGTTCACATGAATGCTTTGTTTCTTTCTTGTCTTTGTCTTCCATAGTTTCTAATGTGAAATCTGCTTTAATTCTTTTTCCCCCCTCTTGTGTATATAATGTACTTTTTTCTCTTTTTTTTTTTTTAAAGGTTTTTGCCATAGGGCACATGTGCTGGCGAGAGAGAGAGAGAGAGAGAGAGAGAGAGAGAGTGAGTAATCAGCTCCCAGAGGGGATGGCCATGCGGAAACCCCTTCTCCTCCATTCTTGTCCTGGGATTTGGGGCATGTTCACACACACAAATACCCAGAATGATTTTCAAGCCGCCAGGTCCAGGACTTGAACTATAGTCAGCATTCTGAGGATCCAGCACATTAACCACCATGCAACCCAATGGCCCATTCTCTGTCTCCTTTTAAGATTTTCTCTTTACTACTGGTAATAGCCAGTTATGATGTTATATTAAATGATAGGGACAGGTGATAGGGAGTGAGACAAAAAAATCCTACCAGCCCTTAGTCACACCCCATTGCTAGTGTGGTGATAAATTTACATACTGAAGAATATTTCTTTTTTTGGAGAGGTTTTCACTATAGGGCGCGTGCGCTCGCCAGGCAGACAGAGAGAGACATAGAGACAGAAATCGAGAAATCACCCCCCAGAGGGGCTGGTCACGCCGCAATCCCTTCTCCTCCATTCTCCTCTTGGGATCTTGGGGCACACACGCACATGCGCCCGGCGTGAGTTTTAAGCCACTGGGTCCGGGACGCAAACCGCGGTCCACTACGTGGGAGTCCAGCGACATAGTCATTACGCTAACTGCTGGTTCCCAAGAATATTTCTGATTGCACAGGACACCATGTGGATCTGAAGAGCTTGTTTTTCAAAGCTAGAAGATTATGTAAACCCTCTCTCACCTGAAACCTAATCGCCACCCTAGGGAAAGGAGTAGTGAAGAGTATATGGAAGCTACCTTGGAGGCAGATTTTTTAAATAAAAAAGGTAAGTGTTTCTTGTGTTACCCATTTAAATTATTTAATCAAATAAAGCTTTAAGTCAGAGCTGGCAATTATAGTGACTGTATACCTAAAAAAAAAAAAAAACAACTTTGAAATACATATAGCAATGCGGATAGTGGCCCTGGAGTTGTGTGATGTAGTGGTCCTGCTTATTAGCCTTCTTTCCACTCACTCTTCACGTCTTCCCATTATTTGTGGCTCTATTCAATACTTTTTCTACAAACAACTCTCACTATTCCACTTAACACAGCCATTCCCTCAACTCTGCTTTATTTCTTTGTAACACTTAGTGACATGTATCATTTATTGGTTACTAGTTGTCAGTTGCCTCCACTAGAAAATAAGCACCATCCGGGCATTTTCATTGTCTTATTCATACCATCTACCCAGAATCTATAGCAAAGCCTGAAACATCACAGAAAATGCTTAACATTTATTGAGTGAGTGAATTTATTTCACTATTTATCTGTCTTCTTAATTACTACATTAGTTAATATAGTAAATACACACTTAATTTAGTTATTCAATTATTGTTATTTTATCTGAGTTTATTCAGTAGTCTATTTTTATTGTTTACTCAGCCATTCTGCAATCATTTACTAACCTCTGTTTTATCTCATGCACAAGGGGGGGGGGGTCTTCAAAAAATTCGTGGAAAATCCATATTCTGAAAAGACCATGCCAGGCTTTCAAAAAAATTTTTTTGGATTAAAATACTCTTCTGGGACCAGCAGTTAGCGTAATGGCTATGTCGCTGAACTCTCATGTAGCCAACTGCGGTTTGAGTCCCAGACCCAGTGGCTTAAAACTCACGTCGGGCACGTGTGTGTGCATGCCCAAGATCCCGAGAGGAGACTGGAGGAGAAGGGATTGCGTCATGGCCATCCCCCCTGGGGGGTGATTTCTTGCTTTCTGTCTCTCTGTCTCTCTCTGTCTTTCTGGTGAGCGCACACGCCCTATAGCAAAAACCTCTCCAAAAAAAATTTTTTTAAATAAAAAAAAAACTCTTATAACTTGCTATAACATATCTGAACAGAATCTAGTTTGAGGCACTAAGAAGAATAGGCTATTAGGCCAGAAGACTGTGCAGAGATTAAGGTGACTGGATCCCATATGGCCAACAACATGGTTGAGTCCCAGACCCAGTGGCTTGAAAAGCATGTTGGGTAGTGGTTTAGGTGCCAGACTCCCACAGGGTCAACTGCAGTTGAGTCCGGGACCTGGCGTCTTGAAACTCACACTGGGCGCATGTGTGTGCATGTCCAAAATTCTGAGAAGAGAATGGAGGAGAAAGGATTGCAGCATGGCCATCCCCCTTGGAGGGTGAGTTCTCACTTTTTGTCTCTGTTTCCCCAATGAGTACACAAACCCTATAGCAAAAAAACTCTCTATAAAGAAAGAAAAGAAAGAAAGAACATATCAAGCACATGTGCATGTGTGTACAAAATCCCAAGAGGAGAATAGAGAAGGGATTGTGATGTGGCCGTTTCCTGTGGTGGGGTATGGGGATGCAGGATGATTTCTCACTTTCTCTCTCTATCTCTTTATCTCTCTCTGGTGAATACACATGCCCTATAGCAAAAAAAAAAGGGGGGGGGATAAGGTTCAGTTTGAAAGGAGCCCCTGATCAGAGCAACACAAATTCTACTAAAATTGAAGCAAGAATAACCATCAAATTTATGGTGAAGCTTTGGTGTAGTAAAGGTGAAATCCCTGCTGCTTTATTATGGAGACAGTGCCCCAAAGAAATCAGCAATGATCTAAAGGATAACTAAGAAGGAATAAGATAGTGAAGATGACATCCTCAGCAGCCGGCTATCAACATCAATTTGTGAGGGAAAAGATCACTCTTGTTTATTTCCCAATTGAAGAAGATTGACAACTAGCAGCAGAAACAATAGCCAACCCCATAGACATCTCAACTTCTTCAGCCTACACATTTCTGACTGAAAATTAAAGTGGAGCATATGTTCTGCTCAGAGAGTGCCCAAATTGTCACGTCTGTATAAGCTTCAGACAGACCAAAGTTTTTCATGGAACTTTCAAACTACTGGGGTCAACATCCTAAAGCATTGCTTCAAAGAATTATAACAGGAGATGTCACATGGCTTTCCCAGTGTGATCCTGAAGACAAAGCACAATCAAGGCAATGGCTACCAAGAGGTAAAAGGTCCATTCAAAGCAAAATGAGTCTGTCAAGGGCAAAGGTGATGGCAACAGTTTTTTGGATGCTCAAAGCATTTTGCCTGTTGACCTTCCAGAGGGCCAAAGGATAATACCACCTACTTATTAAGAGTGTTTTGAGAAAGTTAACTTGAAGCGTTAGCAGAAAGACACCAGGGCAAGCTTCACCAGAGTCTTCTCTGCCACAACTATGTTCTGCCCATTCCTCTGATCAAACAAAGGCAATTATTTTGAGAGTTTCAATGAAAAATCATTAGGCATCCACATTACAGTTCTGAGTCAAGTCCTGACTTGAATCTAATCTTTAAAAAAGAAAAAAAAATCTCTAAAGGGCACCCATTTTTCTTCAATTAACAGCATTAAATATGTGTATATATATATATAGACTAGCATGGTTAAGTTCCCAGGACACTCAGTTCTTTAGGGATACACTAAATGTTTTTACTTACAAAATTGTGCTGAATATGCTAACAGTTATATTGAGAAATAAAATTTATATTTTTAAATTTCATTTTCCATGAGCTTTTTTTTTTTTTTTTGAAGCTCTTTAATTTATTCTTTTATTTTTAGGGTAAGAAAGAAGGCACAATACAGAACTTGAACTGAATGTCTCCTTATGCAGTTAACCTAGAAAGTGTATTTATACATAAGAGTCTTTTTTTTTTTCTGAATCAATGCAACAAGCATTATTGAACTTATGCAAATAACCCTTCTCCCATAAAATAAGAATATTCCCAAATATTTTCCAATTCCAGAGGGATCATGAAAGAAGAAAAGTTTATGTTTCCATTTAGAGAAACAAACAAGAAAAATATTTTAACTTATTGCTAAACCTATTAGCAACTGAAAAGAAATTATATTGTTTAAATTGGGAAAACAAAGTATAATTTAAAAAATCAGTAATGTTTTACTCAAAAGTCATAAAATTCTATTTTGCCAGTTCAAACTCTCTTCTGTTGAATATGCAGTGTTGCTATGGTCCAATCTTTCTATTTAAATCCTGGAAGTTAACATTCTACATTGTGGGAACCAGCAGGTGGTGTGGTGGTTAAGGCACTGGACACTCCCACATGGCTGATCACGGTTTGAGTCCTAGACCTGGTGGCTTCCTTTCTCACTTTCCCTCTCTTTCTGTTTTTCTCTCTCTGGTCAATTTTTTTTTGTGGGGGGAGAGGCGGGGGAGAGTTGTTTTTTTGTTTCTTTGGGGTTTTTTTTGCTATAGGGCGCGTGTGCTCACCAGACAGACAGAGAGAGACAGAAAGTGAGAAATCACCCCCTAGGGGGGATGGCCACACCGCAGTCCCTTCTCCTCCATTCTCCTCTCGGGATCTTGGGCACGCATGCACACGCACCCAGCGTGAGTTTTAAGCCACCGGGTCCGGGACTCGAACCGTGATTGACTACGTGGGAGTCCAGCGACATAGACATTACACTAACTGCTGGTCCCATCTCTCTGGCCAAATTTTTAAAAAATGAATGAATAAATAAAACTAAGTAAATAATTCTTTTAAAAAATTCTACATTGTTATTGATATTTCTTGTCCCTAGCATTGAATTAGTCATTTTCTTGGTTGCCTTTTGTTCTCTTATTTCTGTATGTATCTTTAGTTTTACTGGTCAAGCACTCCTTTCAGAATTTCTTGAAGAGTGGGTCTGCTACTGGCAAATTCTTTCAAGTCTTGTTTATCTGAAAATGTTTTTATTCTTTCTTTCCATATGAAAGATAATTTTGCTGGGTATATTATTCTTGGTTGAAACTGTTTTTTTTTGTTTGTTTTTTTTGTTTTTTAGAGATTTTCACTGTAGGGCGCGTGCGCTCGCCAGACAGACAGAGAGAGACATAGAGACAGAAAGCGAGAAATCACCCCCCAGGGGG
>NW_006159809.1:6982981-6995268 GCF_000334495.1 Tupaia belangeri chinensis
TTGTTTCTGATGAGAGGTCTGAGGTTAGCCTGAAAGGATATCCTTTATAAGTAACCTGATGTTTTTCTCTTGCCAATTTTAGTATCTTCTCTTTGTCTGTAGATTTGACCAGTCTGGCTATGATGTGCCTTGGAGAAAATCTTCTTGGGTTGATTATATTAGGGGTCCTTTGTATATCTTGGGTCTGGATATTTGAATGCCTCTTTAGATTTGGAAAGTTTTCTTCCAAGATTTCATGGAATAGATTATCAATGTCCTCACTAGTGTCTTCACCTTCTGGGATACCAATTATCTGAATGTTTGGGTGCTTCATGCTGTCTAGTATTTCTCATATAGTATTCTCATTTTTGGGGGTATTTTCTCAGTCTTTTTGGTTGTTTTTTTCCTAGATCAGAGGCTTCACCTTCAACATACGAGATTCAATTTTCTGCATGGACTAATCTGCTTTTAATACTTTCAAGGGATGTTTTGATTTCCTGAAGGGCAGCCTTCATCTCTAATAGCTCCATTTGATTCTTTTTCATGGTGTGTATTTCCTCTTTCAGATCATGAAAGAACTTCAACACCTCCTGGAACTCGTTGTCTCTATTTTCCTTCATCTTCTGGAGTTCATTATCTCTCAGCTCTTGTATCTCATTTAGTTTTGTCAATATGAATATTCTGAAGTCTTTATCAGACATTTCCAAGAATTTTACTGTACTGTTTGTAGGTAATGAGGTATTGTTCTTTTCCCTTACAAGAGAGGCATTTTCTTGGTTTCTCATGTTTCTTGTACCTCTGCAGTTGTTTCTGGTCATTCTGTGACAAAATTTCTCCTCCACAGTGCTTTATAAATATGGTATAGGGAACCAGCAGTTACCGTAATGGCTATGTCGCTGGACTCCCACGTAGTCAACTGCGGTTCGTGTCCCGGACCTGGTGGCTTAAAACTCACGCCGGGCGCGTGTGCGTGCATGTCCAAGATCCCGAGAGGAGAATGGAGGAGAAGGGATTGCAGCGTGACCATCCCCCCTGGGGGGTGATTTCTCGCTTTCTGTCTCTATCTCTCTCTCTGTCTGTCTGGCGAGCGCACATGCCCTATAGCGAAAAAAACCTCTCAAAAAAAAAATATATATATATGGTATAAACAGTAAGATTAGTTCAGATTTATAGAAAGAAATTTCTTCGTTAAAGCAAGAGATTCAATAAGCATTGAGGATTTCAATGAATCTAAAAGGATTCAGATACTTGGCTCCTGTGCACGTAGGCCTATGTAGACATTAAGGGTCTGGAGAGTGAAGCTTATCTGAATATTTTGGGAGTCTAGGAGGCAGATTTAGAGCATGGCTTCCTGAACACATGGACACACCTCAGCTTTAAAATGGCTTCTTGTCTGAATATTTTGGGAGTCTAGGAGGTGAGTTTAGAGCATGGTGTCCTTCTTCCATGAGCTTTTCGAAGTCCTCTTATAATCAGTCAGCATTAGAACCAGCAGTTTGCATAATGGCTATGTTGCTGGACTCCCATGTAGTCAACCGTGGTTCAAATCCCTGACCTGGTAGCTTAAAACTCACACCAGGTGCCTGTGTGTGTGTGCCCAAGATCCCGAGAGGAGAATGGAGGAGAAGGAATTGTGGCAAGGCTATCCCTCCGGGAGGTGATTTTTCGCTTTCTGTCTGTCTGTCTCTGTCTTTCTGGTGAGCGCACATGCCCTATAGCAAAAACCTCTCCAAAAAAGTCAATAAATAAAATAATAGGCAACATCAGAGGTGGATGGAAACAAAGAGATACAATGCAAATGTTTTGTAAAGAGGGCCAACTGGTGACATGGTTAAGGCAGCTGGATCCTACAGGCCCGAAGCAGTTTGAGTCCCAGACTTGGCAGCTTGAAAAACACACCAGACATGTATGTGTTCATGCCCAAAATTCCAACAGGCAAATGTAGAAGGGGTTGCAGCATGGCCATCCCCACTGGGGGTAATTGCTCACTTCCCCTCTCTCACTCTTTCTCTCTCTCCCTCTATCCCCAGAAAACACACTTGCCTTATATGCTAAGAAAATTTGCATAATGAAATCTCCCATTTACTGAAGAGTAAAATACAAAGTTTCAGTAAGGAAAGGTTGGAAATCCTAAATGAAAGGGGGGAGATAGATTTTTAAATGAATTTTAATTATTATTTATACATTTAATTGCTATAGATCATTTAGATTGTAAAGAGACTTTACCCAGCATGTTATACACCCCAGTGCAGCCCAGCTGAGAATACTATACATGTCCTCATCAACAAGTAATAGACTATATCTGTGTCCCACAGATGTCTTACCTCTCTATTTTTCCCCCAAATTTCCTTTCCCTCCCACCCTCTCCACTTTGGCTCTAGTGTCCATAACCATTTTTAATGCTTATGTGCTCTCCAGTCTTTTAGTCTCTGCCATAGAGTGCAGACAGTTGGCATATGTTAAGTGGAGATATACAATGTCTCTCTTTCATAGCCTGACTTGCTTCACTCAGTAACAAATCTTCCATATCCGTCCACTTTCTATCAGATTCCAGGGCCTTGTTGGTTTTTATGGCTGAATAATATTCCATGAGTATATGTACCACACTTTATCAATCCATTCATCCGTTTGTGGATATTTGGGTTGTTTCCATGTCTTAGCAATTGTGAATAAGAGTGCAATGAATATAGATATGCAAGCACTTTTCTGCCTGAGCATTCTCCTGTCCTTTGGGTAGATACCCAGGAGTGGAATTGCTAGATTATATGTATGGTAGTTGTATTTGAAGGCCTTTGAGGAATCTCCATATTGTTGTTCTCCACAGTGACTGGACCAATTTACATTCCCACCAATAGTGTAGGAGTGTTCCCCTTTCACTACATCCCCTCCGCACTTATCTTTTTTTTTTTTTTTTAAATTTTCACCCATTCTGACTGGAGTTAGGTGGTCTCATTGTGGTTTTGATCTGCATCTCCCTTATGATGAGATGAGCATTTCATTTCTTCATATGCTTCTTGGCTGTTCATGTCTTCCTTAGAGAGTTGTTGATTCAGCTCATTTTCCCATCTTTTAATTGGGCTTCTCCCCCACCCCTCCAGGCGCTTGAGTTCCCTGGGAAATAGATTTTTTTAAAAGCACTCAAGAGGTTAGGTTTGTTACTAGAAATGTGGAAGCCTCGGATCAGCAGATGGCGTAATGGTTACATCACTGGACTCCCATGTAGTCGACCCCGGTTGGAGTACAGTACTTGGCACCTTAAAACTCAGCTGGACGCATGTGCATGCTTGCCCAAGATCCCCAGAAAAGAATGGAGAAAGGATTGCAGCGTGGCCATCGCCCCTGGGGGGTGATTTAGTACTTTCTGTCTGTCTCTCTCAGTCTGTCGGGCGAGTGCACTCGCCCTATAGCAAAAATCTCTCAACTCCTTAATTTTCCTGGCAGAACATAGCTTTTTAGCCAACCTCACTGAACGCTCCTCCCCTGATTACTGACAGGTGGGGAAATCCCACCGAGGCCCGGCCCCGCGCTCCTCCTCGCTAGCGAATGGCAAAACCTAGTGGGAGTGGCCCCCAGCTCAGCCAATAGACTAAGCAGTAGCCAGAGTCTGTGTAAACAAACCCAAAGGTGCTGCGCCTTCAGATCCTCCCCCTCGTTGGGCCGGATACATCCTTGGCCCAATGCCTATCCGAAAGTAGCGTCGGGTCCTTGCAGCCAATCAGAACAATGTCTCTCGCAAGGGGGCGTCCCACCCTGAGGGAAAGAACGGAGGAAGCGAAAAGACAGAATTTAAAACCAATCAGAAGGTGGAACTTCTAAGGGAGTGGGTAGGCACTGCTTCACATTTGGACCAATAAACACCATATATGCCCTTCTAGGTGACTGAGCAGCATCGTCTTCGGTCCAATAGGCGAATGGGGCGGTGCCCGGCAACCAATGGCTTGGGTTCGGGGGCGGGGCGAGGAGCCAGTGTGCAGTGAGAGGTAACCTGGCGAGTGGTAGTGGGGCTTCTCTGGTGCTGTAGCTCACGTTTTGGTACTAGAGGCCGAGACTTTTGGCGACGACTACTTCTGCGGCGACGGCTCAGGCTCTCGAAGAAGTGGCAGAGTACGATCTGGAGGAGGGGCTTCTCGTCAGCCCAGGTGGGCTTGGGCACCAGGACTGCCGGAGAAAGGACCCGCGGGAAGCGCCGCTCTCCGGGTCAGGGGGTGCCCTACGCCTCCTTTCAATAGCCGTCAGGGCTGAGAGGGGCGGCGCGCGCCTACCTGAGCGCCTGTGGGGAGGGAGGCCCGCGGGGTCCCGGGTCGCGGCCGTCTGCTAGAAGGGATGTTCGCAGGGCTCAATCCCCGCCCTTCGGGGACGCTGGAGAGTCTTAGTCTTTTTCCCGCACAGGTGCTCTGTTACCCCCCTACCCACCCAAGTTCGTGAGTCAGTCTACCCCCTTTACTCCCCGCCACATTCTGACACTCGGACAGGATTCTCCGACTTGTGAGTCCTTTAACTACTCCGGGTCAACAGTGCCAGGCAAATCCACCAGGGCGGCATACCCCCGCTCCCGGGCCGAAGGGAGAGGAGTTGCGCGTTTTGCCCCTCCCCCACTCGCAGGTCCCCGCGCATTTTCTGCGTTTCTATACTCCCTCCGCCGCCTCCTGTACTCCAGCCCTCATTCTTCATATCTGCTTTGACTTGGAGACCTTGGCTGGCTGCTTCAATTCTGCTTCAATTCTTCCCTGAGTGAGTCCATCACCTCCTCCTTCCCCCTAAATTTCATCCTCATCTTTCATGGAAACTAACATTTTCCACTTGCGTCTTCCAGGCGTCTGGAAGGTGAACGCAAGAGAGGCAGAATACGCTGAATAGGGAGCTTTACAAGGTTGGGAACTTTAATCGGTTTTGTTCTTGGTAAACTATTTTTGCCTTGCTTAAGATGGCATTTGATCACTATACCTTCTCTAGAATGTTTATCTCAATGCAGTTCTTTTGGTGATAATTGCTGGAAAATGTAGGTGGAAAGGGTTTACTGGCAGCAAGAGATTTACAATTTATTATTATTTTAAGTAGGTGGATTATACTTTAAGCAGTTTAGCTGGGGAGGCTGACAGTTTTCAGTGTAAGGGCCTGATCACCTTATTTTGTCATAACATTTAGGACACACCTTAGCTGTATAGTACAATGTGATTTGATCACACGCGACCTATGAATGGATAATAACGGCATTGAATCTGTTTTAAAACAACATTCCCTATTTTCTCTTCAGAGGGTTTGAGTTCACTTGTATAGAATATCTATTCGATTTCCAGCAGGGCTGACTCTAGCCATATGTTTCTAAATAATAGTGCAAACTATATTGTGCCTAAACAAAATATGCCAGGAATTTTATGGGGGAAAACTCACTACTCCTTCATTGAGATTCTAGAGGTCTGTAGATTTTAATTTAGATATTGGATAGTAAATGTTTCATCTTGGAGGTTGGAAGAAATTGAAGTATTGTGATAAAACTAATCGGATCCCTAAGGCTGTGTGTGTGTGTGTGTGTGTGAGAGAGAGAGAGAGAGAGAGAAAATACAAGTGTACTGAACTTTGTGAATTCACAGAGCTTAGTTTTTTGACTTTACATAAGGTGGAATTGTTTTTCTTAGTTCTCAGTGGAGATACAT
The DNA here is from genome assembly GCF_000334495.1 of Tupaia belangeri chinensis. NCBI lineage: Eukaryota > Metazoa > Chordata > Mammalia > Scandentia > Tupaiidae > Tupaia > Tupaia belangeri. The sequence goes on from NW_006159809.1 coordinate 6,988,615, forward strand.
AAGGCATGGGTTTAACATCATGTTCATTGTGTTGGGGCAGGATTTTTGTAAGCTTTTGTTAAAAAAAATTTTTAATCCTATTTGTAAGATACACATCAATAGACTTCACTGTATTTTATTATAATAAGATTATATATTATGTAGAGAGAAATAGGTCTGTTAGAGTGAATTAAATGGAATCTTTAAGGTGGCAGCATTGTCTAATGAACCATATGTTTGAGCCTGGTTAATAAATCACAGTAAAAAGAGAAAGATCTTAAAACTGCTCTAACAAATGCCCAGATGTCTAAAACAATATAAAGAATTTATGACAGAGTTATAGCAGTCTTCAAAAAAAAGTACTGGACAAATTGCCAGTCTATGAGTTGGTCACTTTTGTAAATTGGTGTAAGGCTGCAGTTGAAAACCAAAGTCATTTTTGTGCAATCTTTTCAGGTATGTTTGTGCTTAGTAATTGTTATTCAAATTTAGAGGACTTTATCTATGATTTCTTCCCAGAGATCTTGACCTTGAGGAGCTCACAGTTTAATGGAAGAGAGGCCTAAAAACCAAGAATTAAATGCAAAGAGAGAGATTGTCTAGTCCAGGTATATAAAGGGTACAGAGAAGCCCTGTGGCACCTGTTCTGGCTTCATCTGCACTGCCTGAGACTTCTCAGTGCCATTTTCTGAACCTACCTGTTATGTTCCACATACCTGGGCCCCTCTTAGCAGGTTCTGTTTTCTCTCAAAAGCCTTTTCCACACATTATGTGCCTAATAAAATTCTGTTTCTTCAAAATCTTCTTGAAGACTACCTCTGTATCATCCAAGGAATAATTTTGCCTGTCTCTCTATTATTTTGTTATAAATAATTATAGTATATTCTCATTATTCACAGTAGTTATGGTCTATAAAGTCTAGGACACTGAAATATTGAATATTAAGCTATTGCTCCTAGGAAAAATATGTACATATTTACATAATTCACATAAATGATCTTAAATCCTTAAAACATATTTGCCCTGGTAGTCTTTTTATTTTTTGGTTTTTGCTATGGGACATGTATGCTTGCTAGAGAGAAACAGAGAGGGGAAGTGAGAAATGTCATGCTATAATCCTTTCTCCTCCAGGGATTTTGGGCACACAGGCATTTCAAGCCCCTGGTCCAGCTCCAGGACTCAGATCATGTTTATGGCCATGTGGGATCCAGTGCCTTAACTACCATACCACTGGCTGGCCCCATTGTGGTAGGCTCTATTTTCTTTACAAAAGAAAAAAAAGGAGGTTCAGAAGTGTTAAATGATTTGCCTAAGGCTATCTCACTAACAATTACCAGAGTTAGGATTCAAACCCTCTCAGGTTAGCCTAGAGCCAGAACTTCTTGCATTGTACCAAACTACCCCCTACTGTCTTTGTCCACTGTTCATCTCTGTATGAGAGCCGAATCAAGTACACCAAATGTAGTTTTATTTGACCTTAACTTGGGACGTGTGTAAAGATTTTAGCTATTATGTGCGTATACATGGCTGACCTCAAAAGCTAAACAAATATTAATTTTGAATTACAGATAAATTTTAGTAAGTAGGCAAATTCATAAATATGAGATCCACAATTAATGAGGATCAACTATACTTGTAAGGGACCCCTAAAGTCTGTTTCATGGTGACATCCTCTTCCAATGCTCTGTTCCTCTAGCTTCTTTGATAATTCATTCACTTTATCCACTCATTCAAGAAATATTTATTGAGTACTTACTATAAGCCAAATTTTGCCTTAATCTGTGGTGAAAAGCTAGAGATTAAAGTTCTGCCCTATTGATCTGATATTTAAGGAAGAAAGCTAAGTCTGGAGCTCAGGAAAGACATCAGGTTAGAATTACAGATTAAAAATGTATTCATGTTGGAAAATTCACTTTACAAGCTAAGTGATGCATAGTGATTGAATGTATAAAAGAAATTAAAATAAAATAAAATATATTACAAAACACACACACATTGGGCACATATGTGTGCATACCCAAAATCTTCTCAGGACAGAGAAATGGAGAAGGGATTGCAAAAAAATATTAAAAAAATACAGATTAATTTGACCTGGCATGTCCCCTCTCCCACTTCACATTCCAGCATACTTCTAGAACATTTCTGTTCTATTTTTGTGCGTAAACTCTTCCCTTTGAACCCTTCACAATGGACCTATGTCAACTAATACTTGTCTTTTGTTGATTTTGAGGCCACTTGCCCATGTAACTGGCAGTATCTTATAGAAGAATCTTGTTAATGTGGTCTTTAAATTCTGACTGTGCTACCTACCAACTGACTTTGATCAATCTTTTGGACTTTTGAACCTGTTTCCTAATTTCAAAAGTGGTAATATGATGTGTTGAGCCCTTACAGGTTAGAAGGAAGAGGCACATACATGCTACCTTTGGTGATGAGGGTTGAATGGGAAATCATCTCATCAACCACATTGTTTCTTGGTCCCAGTGAGTTCAAAACCTTATAGAACAATAACTTAGCAATACTTAAGGTAGGATTTGAACTCTTCTTTTACTTTGTTCATTCAACTTTTGTATTTCCAAAAAAAAATATCTGATTGGATTGTCCTGTCACCTAAAATGGTGGCCTTCTACTGTGCAGAATTTTGAGCCAAACCATGTTCATGGAGAATGATCTTCTTAGGTTCACCCTCTGTGTTGTTCTTAGCTAAGTCATTGAGCCCTGGTCTGGCCACTTGTAGCCAAAAAGTAGAGTTGGCTTCTTACATTATCTGTCCTACAGGTTAGAGCATATACTAAAACAACCCTTCGGAGATGGTTTCTTCAGAAGACAACTCGGGGGATAACAGTCCTGGAATTTCATAGCCTTCTGTCCAATTCAGGTAGCTGTCTAACATAATCATAGAGAATATTTAACTTTTCTTGGAGGGGGGTAGTTAGAGAAGGGAATTTGAATATCTTTTACCTACTCCTTATAGACTAATTTGCACCAGCTGTAGGCAGAGGGAGAGAGAATCTCTCTAAGTCTCTTCAGGTTAGAGAGGAAGCTTTCAGAGGATCTAAGAGAAAAATGAAAACAAACTACCATAGAAATTCTGGGTCCTGGGTGATAGAAAGAACCATGATAAATATATGGAAATGTCTTGGCCTAGGGTCAACAGTCACAGAGACTGATTGTTATCTTTAGGAGGAACATTACCCATCAATGAATGAGAGAAAAGTCTCAAGAAGGAGTAAGGAGGGGAACCAGCAGTTAGCATAATGGCTATGTTGCTGGACTCCCACGTAGTCGACCGCGGTTCACGTCCCGGACCTGGTGGCTTAAAACTCACGCCGGGCGCGTGTGCGTGCATGCCCAAGATCCCGAGAGGAGAATGGAGGAGAAGGGATTGCGGGATGACCATCCCCCCTGGGGGGTGATTTCTCACTTTCTGTCTCTATGTCTCTCTCTGTCTGGCAAGCACACATGCCCTATAGTGAAAATCTCTCAAAAAAAAAAAAGGAGTAAGGAGGAATCTGCTCTGTCCGGGCTGACTTCAGATTCCTGGGACCTTCAGGATGCCCTAGAGAATAGCCCTGGTATGCACCGTCAGTTGCCCCAAGAGCATTCACATTCCCACGTGACAGTTAAGATTCCAGAAGGGGATTTCAATTTTAGGAACAAAAATGTCCTGTCCCAGGAAAAAATAAAAATAAAGTCTACTTTTCTTACCTATCCATTGAGTTGCAAGAACTCCCAGATTTCTGCATCAAGTCTTGCTCAGAGATGTCAGTGTGATCAGGCCCAACACCTGAGCTGCTTCTTGTCTGGGGTTAAAGAAGAATTAGAAATGTGGACAAAGAGAGAGGTTAGTAAGCAGAGTTTAAATTAAGGAGGAAAAGCTTCCAATTCATGGAAGGGGGTGCTGAGCAAGTTGCCTGAGAATGTTTAATTAAGCATATAAAAAGTCAATGGTGTGTGTTCAATATTGGTATATATTCCTTATGGTATTCCATTTAATATTATTATCATGTGATTATTAGTTTATGTGCTATCTCCTTTTTTTTTTTTTTTTTTTTAAGAGGTTTTTGCTGTAGGGCTCCTGTGCTCAAAGGAGAGACAGAAAGTGAGAAATCATCCCCCCACCCCCCGGGAGATGGCCACACCACAGTCCCTTCTCCTTTCTCTTCTTGGGATCTTGGGCATGCACGCACACGCGCCCGGCGTGAGTTTTAAGCCACCAGATCCAAGACTCAGACCATGGTCAACTACTTGGGAGTCCAGTGGCGTAACCATTATGCTATCTCCTAGTCCCTGTGGCTATCTCCCGTACTAGACCATGGGCTCCCTGAGGGCAGGGTCCACAGCTTCATCTTTCTGTCCTTGGCACTTCGTTCAGTGCCTGATAATGAAGTAATAGATACAAACAAACATCTCATCTGAGGGATTCTTAACTCTTCCTGCATTGATGGCAGAGAATGTAAAGGATTCCCACAGAAGGCAGTATTTAGGCTGATTCTTAAAGGATGAGTAGGAATATTTTCCAGGTGAGTAAAACCTAGAGACAGCATTTCAAGCAGAGACCAGCAGGAACAAAGGCAGAGGTAAAAAAGATGGTGACCTTTACTGAACACCCCTGATAGATTTTTAAAATTCCAAATAAACAAAAAGCAAACAATCAAAAATCACCTAAGGGAAAATTGACAAATGGGCTAGGCCAGAGGGTACATCCCCATTGAGTTAACCTTGCTCACAACTACTTAGTAATGGATGCAAGTTTTAGGGAAGAGAGAATAACATTCGTATGTTACTGACAGGATATCTCTAACAATTTAGACATACAGGTATTGAATACTGGGAACTGTTACATCATAGTGAAGTCATTTACTTCACCATATGTGAAGATGATTTGTGTCACACTATTTGAGGTGCTAAAAATGTAGACAAACTTACTCTCAAGGAGCTTATAAGCAAGCAAGAGAGACAGATGGATGAACAACTAATTTAACATTGACAAGTGAGGTAATAAGATATGAGTTTAATGCCATCTACCATGAGAAGGGATAGTAAAATACATAGTGCTGGGCAAAGATTTCTCTAGTAAAATGATTTTTGAAGCACTACACAAATACAAGACATACTGAAGGGTTGCATCCAGCTTCATTTGAGTTAACATTTTATTTTTGTTTTTGATTTAATTACAAAATGGTACATATTTACTGTTGTAGAGTTAGAAAGCATTGGGAGTCAAGGGTGGGGGCTATAAATTACTCCATAGATCCACCACACTGAGACAATGGTGAAAGTTTTGGTTATATTTTATTCTTTCTGTAAGTATCCATATATATATATGGGGGGTATACTTTTTTAAAGGTTTTTACCATAGGGTGTGTGTGCTTGCCAGAGAGAGACAATGAGAGAGAAAATGAGAAATCACCCGCTTGGAGAATGGCCAAACCACAATCCTTTCTTCTCCATTCTCTTTTCAAGATTTTGGGCATGCATGCACAGGCATTCAGCATGGCTTTCAAGCTGCCAGTTTTGGGACTCGAACCATGGTCAGCCATGTGACCAGCACCTTAACCACCACGCCACATGTTTGCCCTATGTGAATTTTTATAATAGAAATCATTTATCAGGGACCAGCAGGTGGCATGGTGGTTAAGGCGCTGGACAAACCCATATGGCTGACCACAGTTCAAGTCCCAGACCTGGTGGCTTGCTTTCTCGCTTTCTCTCTGTCTCTCTCTAGTCAAATTGAAATAAATGACTAAATAAATTCTTTAAAAAAAAAGAAAGAAAGAAAAATCATTTGTCCTGGGCGTTCTGGTTAGTCCTTTCTATAAGATAAATTTCTTAATAATACAGGTGCTTTGTCCAAGGAAGTCTTTCACTATGTATTGCTATACATAATAACTAGAAGAGGGACTAACTTTTCAGCCTAATGGTGAACATGTGACTTGTGGTGATCTAATCAACCCCCTGCCCTACTTCAGAGGCTTCATTAAAGGTGCATTCAGAAATGAAGTTGGTATATGTAGGAGTTATGCTGGTCATTATTGTTTGTAATAGCATGATAGAGATGACTTCAGTGTCCACCAATAGGACACTGGTTAGGTAAACTATGAAATATCCAAATCGTGGAATGTTGTGTTGTCGTAAAGAGCAATGAAGAAGATCCATATACTAGGGACCAGCAGTTAGAGCAATGGCTATGTCACTGGATTCCCATGTAATTGACCGCGGTTCGCGTCCCGGACCTGGTGGCTTAAAACTCATGCTGGGCGCGTGTGCTTACGTGCCTAAGATCCCGAGAGGAGAGTGGAGGAGAAGGGATTGCGGTGTGGCCATCCCCCCTGGGGGGGTTGATTTCTCGCTTTCTGTCTCTCTGTCTCTCTCTGTCTGTCTGACGAGCGCACACACCTAAAGCCAAAAACCTCTCCAGAAAAAAGATCCATATACTAGTGTAGAAGAGCTCGGATAAATGGTCAGTTTTTAAAAAAGAAATAAGTTGGGCCAGCAGGTGATGCAAAGGTTAAGGCAGCTGGATCCCTTATGACCAACTTCAAGTTTCAAGTCCCCAGTCCAACAATTGGGTGCCCAAAACCCCAAGAGGAGAATGAAGGAAAAGGGGTTGCAGCATGTCTATCCTCCAGGGGCGGGGGGGGGGTAGGGAGGAGGGGGAAGGGGACAACTTCT
>NW_006159809.1:6995306-7022601 GCF_000334495.1 Tupaia belangeri chinensis
TAAATGTGCCCTATAGCAAAAACTTAAAAAAAAAAAAAAAAAAAAAGGAAATAAGGTATAATATAGTGTGTATACTATGCTATTTTTTGTGTTGAGATAGAGAAGAGTATAAGATTATGCATATTTGCAAAAAGAAATTATCAAATGCCAACACAGTATAAGAAATCAATTATATGGGAACCCGCAGTTAGCATAATGGCTATGGCACTGGATTCCCACGTAGTCGACCGCGGTTCGCGTCCCGGACCCGGTGGCTTAGAACTCACGCCAGGCGCGTGTGCGTGCGTGCCCAAGATCCCAAGAGGAGAATGGAGGAGAAGGGATTGCGGCGTGACCATCCCCCCTGGGGGGTGATTTCTCGCTTTCTGTCTCTGTCTCTGTCTGTCTGGCGAGCGCACGCATCCTATAGCAAAAACCTCTCAAAAAAAAAAAAAAGAAATCAATTATATATGAGTAGTAGAAATGGGATTTTGCTGTATATCCTTATGTAAATCATATTTAAAAATTTTAAATCACATGTTTGCATATCTTTTTTAAATGAATGAAATGGGATTATGGGAAAGATATAACAAAAAGATCTGAGGGACTGCCTCTCTTTTCAGTAGCAGGTGCAGCAACAGCAGCAAAGATTGGAAGACTAGCCCTAGGAAAAGTAGACACTGCCCTTTTTTTTCCTTCCCTGTTTTCTATATCTTTAAGACAACTGAGAACAATGGGGAACCAGCAGTTAGCGTAATGGCTGTCACTGGACTCCCACGTAGTCGACCGTGGTTCGCGTCCCGGACCCGGTGGCTTAAAACTCACGCCGGGCGCGTGTGCGTGCGTGCCCAAGATCCCAAGAGGAGAATGGAGGAGAAGGGATTGTGGCGTGACCATCCCCCCTGGGGAGTGATTTCTCGCTTTCTGTCTCTCTGTCTCTCTCTGTCTGTCTGGCAAGCGCACGTGCCCTATAGCAAAAAACCTCTCCAAAAAAAAAAAAGATAACTGAGAACAATGAAACAGTTTGAAACAAAAGTGTTTCTCTAGACTGCATTTCCTTTTATTTTTTAGATTTATGAGAGAGTGCGTGTACTTACGAGAGAGACAGAGGGAAAATGAGAAAATACCACTGATGAGGCATGGTCACACTGCAATCCCTTCTCCTCCATCCCTCTCTCCTCTGGGAATCTTGGACATGCATGCACATGTGCTTAGTGTGTTTTTTAAGCTGCCAGGTCAGGACTTGAACTACACAGTTGATGTGTAATCCAGCTTCCTTAACCACCATGCCACAGGCTGACCTTCTGCTTTCTTGCTCATATTCATTTGTAGTATTTTTTTTCACATGCATACATTGTATTTTCAATTGCAATCACACTTTTATCTTTTTAAAATTAACCTAGTTGTGTTTTGTCTATGGTGTTATAGGAGGACCTATTTTTTTTTTTAAGGAAGGTAGGGAAGCCTCGTGTAGTGCACATCTCAAAAATAGGGTGATCTACCTCAAGAAGCAGGAAGGAATTCAACCTTCTTGCTTATGTACAAAGAGACTTTTTAAAGTGTCTGGATAAATGGATTTAAAGTATGAATTTAATTTGGTGCAATACATTTTTAAATCTGTACATAGTTTTTTATAATACACCTTTCCCTTCCTTTACTTTTCTTTCTTTTCACTTATTTCTTCCAAGAATGCGGGAGTGAAAAAGATAGCATCCCCAATAGAGTCTTTGTGCTGTGACCAACCTCCAGTTTCAGCCAGCTTCAGATCATGAACACACTCACACCGCACACCTTGAATAATTAGAGAGATCTCTGGACACGAACCTAGAAGTGTCTTAATGTGTGTCATCCTCAAAGAGCGTAGTGTTTTGGGAACCAGCAGTTAGCGTAATGGCTATGTCGCTGGACTCCCACGTAGTCAACCGCGGTTCGTGTCCCGGACCCGGTGGCTTAAAACTCATGCCGGGCGTGTGTGCGTGCGTGCCCAAGATCCCGAGAGGAGAATGGAGGAGAAGGGATTGCGGCGTGACCATTCCCCCTGGGGGGTGATTTCTCGCTTTCTGTCTCTATGTCTCTCTCTGTCTGTCTGGCGAGCGCACGCGCCCTACAGTGAAAATCTCTCAAAAAAAAAAAAAACAAAAAAAAAAAAAACAAAGAGCGTAGTGTTTTGCTTGCTACCCCATAGTGAGCATTTTCCTTGAATTTCTTGAAGCTCCTCCCTCAAGCCTGTAACACATACATAAGAAATAATTAGAAAAATGAAAAGATATGTAAATAAAAATAACATTTCTCCCTGATTATAAAAGAAACCAGGGGGTGCCAGTAGGTGGCATGGTGGTTAAAAGTGCTGGACTCCAACATGGCTGACCGTGGTTCAAGTCCCCAACTTGGCGGCTTGCTTTCTCGCTTTCTCTCTCGCTCTATCCCTCTCTGATTAAATTAAAAGAAGTAAACAAAGTTAAATAAAATAACTATTATAAATAAATAAATAAACCAAGGCTGGGCCCTTGGCCTTGTCATTAAGGGAGCTACCTGACTATGTGGTTTGAATCCTGGCCCTCGTGCCTAGAGTAACACATTGGGCACATGTGCATGCATGCCCAGATCCCAATGAGATGGAGAAGAGGAGGAGAAGGGATTGTTAGACCATGCCCCATCGGCGAGTGTTTTCTCTCTCTCTCTCTCTCTCTGTCTCTGTCTGTGTTTTTGGCAAGTGCATGTGCCCTCTGGCAAATCAAAAAAAAAAAAGAAAGAAAGAAAAGAAAAATAAAATAAACCACACTCTTTTTGTAATAATTTGGAGTACAGAATAATTAAAATAATGTTTAATTTTGCCATCCAAAAGCATTTTGGTTTTTTGCTTTTCAGATATTTTTATGCCTTTTATTTTAAGATGTAGAATCATAATATATAGCCTTTTTTGCTTATTATATTTTGTGTATATTTTCACAGCGGTAAGTGTATTCTGGCATCATATGTCTAAAGCTGAGTATATGTTAGCTATTGCCAACCCTGTGGTGGTGTATTGAGGACATCCCTGTGTCCTTGTATTAATACATACATTTTAGTGAACTTGGAGAAGTATTTTTGGACTGAATTTCTAGAAGTAGAATTTCTGAAGGGAAAGATTATAAAATAGTTTTAAGGCTTTTAATATAAAATTTGAAATTATGCTGCAGAAAAATTGCTTTACGTTATACTTATACCACCAGTGGGAGCTCCAGTTTCCTCCTACATTTGTCATCTTTGCTGATCTTTTTTTCTTTTAAAGATTTTTGCTATAGGGCATGTGCGCTTGACAGAGAGACAGAAAGTGAGAAATCCCCCCCCAGGGGTGTGTGTGTGCAGGGGTGGCCACACTGCAATCCCCTGTCCTCCATTCTTCTCTATGGATTTTGGGCACGCGTACACACACCCAGCATCAGTTTTAAGCCTCTAGATCTGGGACTTGAACCATAGTTGACTACATGGGAGTCCAGCAATGTAAACATTATACCATCTACTGGTCCCACTGATTTTTTTTTAAAGTTTTATTATTTCTGTTTATGATGGTGTATGCATATATATGCACGTAAGAGAGAAGCCCTCTCTATTCTGTCTGGTCACACTGTGATCCTATTCCCCTAGTCCTCCATATCGTCCAGATCGTAGGCATGCACATACTGTGCCTTTCAGGTCTGTGGGGCCAGGGATTCAAACTCACAGTCAGCCAGGTGGTTTCTAGCACTGCAGTTCAGTATGTTACAGATTGTGCCTCCTAGACTGTGCCATCTTTGCTGATCTTTAAACAGAAACATCTCCTTGTTTTAATGTACATTTCTTCAATTTCCATTACCTTGCATATTTTTTATATGCTTTTAGTTATTTTTATTCTTGTAGAATTGTCTATTTCTCTTTTGCCTATTTTCTATTGGAGCATTTGTCTTCTGAGTAATTTTAAAGATTTTTTTTTAAGATAGATTTTTGCTAGAGGGCATGCATGCTCACCTGCGAGACAGAGAGAGACCGCAAGTGAAAAATTATCCCCCCCCCCCCCGTGACCATGCCTCAATTCCATCTCTTCCATTCTCTTCTTAAGATCTTGGGCTCACATGCCCGGCGTGAGTTTTAAGCTCCCAGAACCAGGACTCGTACTGCAATTGACTGCGTTGGAGTCCAGCAATGTAACCATTATACCATCTACTGGTCTCTAAGATTTCTTTATAGACTGAGAATAAAAACGTTTTACCTATCACTGAAGTTACAAATACTTTCTTCTAGTTGTTTGTCATTTCACTTTATTTTATTTTGCCAAATGAAAGAATTTATGTTTCTTGTTTTCCTCTATTTATACTCAAATCTATCCAGTTTTTTGTTTCTTTTATGACTTTTCACTTTGGTGTCTTATTAAGAAAGATTTTGTTCCTCATCAAAATTTAATCCTGGGCTGGCTCCATAGCACTGTGGTTAAGTGCTATGTGTGTAATGAGTTGGATTCTACGTGACTGACTGCAGTTCGAATCCTGGCTTGGGTAGTATACATGTACTTGCATTCCCAAAATCCTGACAGGAATGAGAAATGGAAAAAAATGGGATCGTGGCCTGACCCTGCCCACTAGAGAGAGGAGAGGAGCTCTCTTTCCTTCTCTGGTGAGCATACATGCTCTCTAGCAATTTTTATAGTTAATCCTGTTTTAAATGAATTTTTATCAAAACTGGATATTAAATTTTATTAAACACATTTCTGGCAACTGTAGAGATGATCATGTAGGTGTTTTTCCCTTTACCTGTTAATATGATAAAATGTATTTATATATATGAGTGTGTGTATTTTGCCTTGTATGAGTGAGAGAGAGAGCAGTAGGAAGAGAAAGAGAGACTTTTGATAGGGTCCCAGTGTTGTAATCCTCTGCCCAAGTCACATACAGCCTGTTCAGGTTGGTGCAGGATCTGAACACAGACCTCCATGTGGCCCTAACCCTTAGCAGATGTGCCCTACTTGTGTCACTATAGCTGGACCTTTCAATATTAAACCATCCTTGAATTTCTGAATCCCATGTGATCAAAGCATTTTGTCTTATTTTTAAATAAATTGCTTGATTTTATTTGCTCATGTTTTATTTACAATTTTATGTTTGTAACATAGAAAGTGGTCTGATTTTCTTTTGTGTTAATTTGACTCAACTTATTGTATTGAGCTACCTGTATACACATATGTAGTAGGCTTTCTTCTTTTCTTTGTGCTTTGAAACAGTTGCATGGAAATTAACTGTTTTTTGAAAGTGGATGCTATAGGTTTGTCAGCTCTTTAAAGTGCAATTATCTCAGTGAAGGGAAGTTTTAACTTACTGGTTTCCATGTAAATAGGAGCAGAACAGAATGTAATTGTCTAGTAAGAATTGATTTTTTTATTGCTGGAGCGTTCTTGGTATCTTTTATTATCTAGACCTTGGTGCTAGTGCTAAGGTTTTTTACTCATCTTCTGAGAGTTTACAGGACCTTTGCTTTAATTGAACAGATGTACCTATTTAGTTCTGCAACCTTGCAAATATACAAAACATGTCTACCAGGGCTTTCCTTTATCCAACCAAAAGCAAGAAATAATGCCATAGAACTTGATCGGGCTAGAAACTTTTAAAGAATAGTGTATTCAGGTTTAATTCTAGTAACTTGGATATATAAGGAAGTAAAAAAAATGAAACTTTAACTCTCTGTTGAATGCAATTCTAAAATATGGCTAATGATTGCACTTTTCTTTTCTAGCGAGTTAGATATATTCAGACCTAGTTGATGTTTTATTATAGAACTCCAAGAGTGCCTTAGACTTACATTATGAAGATCCTTTTTTAGAACTTTAGCTGTAAGAGGATGTAAATGGTACTGCAAGATCAGGATGGATGGGAACTGATGCCTATAAATATACTCTTCAGACTAAATCTCTGATTGCAACTTGTTTTTCTTATTTAACTTATAAAAATAAAATACACTGGATGGAGGGAAAGAGAATTCAGGAGATTATGTCTTTTAATTGGATATTTTTATTTTAAGTCAAGATAGAATAATGGAAGGTGGGAGAGAAAGTGGCCACAGTGGTAAAATACCACATTGTGTGAGGCGAACTCATTTGAAAAGGTTGTTGATTAGAGTCCAGAGACCTTCCTGAGTATGTTGGGCACACCTGTGCCCATGATCCAGACTGACTGAGGCAGAAGAGTAAATCTTGAACTCCGTGAGGGTGTCGTAATTTCTTTCTCTCTCTCTCTCTGTCTGTCTCTCTAAATAAATAAATTAACTTTCTTTAAAAATGTCATTAAAAAAAAGCAAATGACTTTGACTTTAGGAAACATGTATTTCTACCTGTTGTAGAGCGGAGGTTCTTCATCTTGAGCCATGCTTCAAAATCACCTGGAGAGCTTACAGCAACAGAAATTTCTAACCCTACCCTAGAGTTCTGATTCCTTTTTTTTTTTTTTAAGAATTATTTATTTAATTTTACTTATTTGTTCATGTATTTTAATTTGACCAGAGAAAGACAGATACAGAAAGAGTAGGAAAGTGAGAAAGCAAGTCACCAGGTCCAGAATATGAATGGTGGTCAGCCATGTGGGAGTGTCCAGCACCTTAACCACCACTCTACCTTCTGGCCCCAAGTTCTGATTTTTTTTTTTTAGAGCTTAGATGGAGCCTAAGAATTTGCATTTTCTAGTAAATTCTCGGGTGATGCAAATGTTGCTGGTCCAGAGACTAGATTTTTTGAGAAACACTGCTATATACCAACTATAAGTTGAAGAAATCTAGTTATAAAAGAAATTTAGTTTCTGAGGTAAATAGTTTATAAAACAAATCATGAACGATTCAATCCTTGATGCCAGTGTAGTGCTGAGTTTAGGTAATGAGAAATAGGCAGTGAAGAACACAATTCTTGTTTTTCATGATTAGAAGCCCTTGCCAAGTATCAAGTGAGAAATTCCATTCATTTGCAAGGCTTAGGAGAGTCTAGTCAAATAGGATTTAGTGATTAACCCCATGAGAATAGGAGTTACTTAGAAATCCCTTTGTCTTCCCATTACTTAGGTTTTAGCTTTGCTTTAGAGGGGTCTAGTATTTGTTTTTAACTGGTAAAGGGCTTAGAGTACTTATTAAATCAAAAGATTTATGTGTTTTTAAAGATATTAGCTGTGCTTATTGCTAAGATTTTGTTTTTAAACAGTAACTTAATAAGATATTTTCCAAAAGAGAGAAATCACTAGGATTACTTTATTTTATAGGGATGTTAGAGAATATCATTTGCTTCATAAGACATCAAGTGGCCTGTGGATTTTCCATTTTTTTAGTGATTTATAATCATGTTTTTTGAGGTAATACTAATAATTCTATAGTCCATTTGAAGATGAAAAATAAAGACCAAAATCATAGACTTGGCCTAGAAACTGGACATTGGTGATAACTATGAAGGTATATCTATACATATTCATATATATGTGTGTGTGTGTATGTGTGTGTGTGTACACACATTTTTTAAAAATTACTTTTTTTTAAATTTATTGTTAGCTAAAAGTAAAGATACCTGTGCTGAATTTAGCATCACACATAGACTCTTCAGGTTGAAGAGAAGGGAAACTCTGGAAGAGACACACCTTTTCCTAGAGGAGTTTTGCTTCAGCAAGTTTTTCTTGCTTGTCAGCTCTCTGATTTCTGTTCCACTGCTAATAGCCTCGGTGTTCAGGTTGACCAGCTGGTCGAACTTCGACTGTTTAGAGGAATAGCTAGTATTTCAGACAGAGTTCCCACTCAGGAATACTCTTGTTTTGCCTCCTTTCAGAGGAGAGTTTGATGAGGAAAGGAAGGTAGAAGTAGATTCTACAGACTAAACCAATTCTGGTTCTGAAGCTTGAATGCATATAAAAAAACAATTCAGGCATTGTCTGAGAAACAAAAAAATACTTTGAGGGCTCCTGCTTCTACACCATCTGAATCATAGTCTCCTAAAATGGAGCCTAGAATGGCAGAGGTCTGTATTTTTAACAACTTCCTCAAGTAATTTTATGTAGCCAGCTAGGTTCTATGTGCCTCAGATCAGACCAGTGCTGGTCCCAGGTAAATTTTAACCAGCCTGTTTTAAAATAATAAAAATAAGGACCATATTGATTTTCATAAAACTAAAATTATCCCATTTAAAGAATTGCCATTTGTTTATATACATATGTTGTAACACTATACTGTGTACTATAGAGATGTAAAGTGTTGGAATCGAAATAATAAGAATAATTTTAGAAATCACACTGTACCAGGGCCAGCAGGTAATATGGTGGTTAAGGCACTGGACTCCTACATGGCCAACCACCATTGGAATCCCTGATCCCGTGACTTGAAAATCACATGGCGCACATGTGCTTGTGTGCCCAAAGTTCAGAGAGGAGAATGGAGGAGAAGGGATTGCAGTGTGGCCATGGGGGTGATTTCTCACTTTTCCGCTCTCTGATAAGCACTTGCACCCTATGGCAGGCAAAAACCTAAAAAAAAACAGAAAGAAAGAGAAATCACACTTTACCTATAAATATTTTTTTAATTGTCCTTTGCATTGAATTAAAGCCTTCCTATGTTTTTTATTTAGTCTTCTGTTAAAAAGGATGTTTTTGCCATCTTGTTTTTTTTTTTTAATTTTTAGTTTATTTAAATTAAAATTAAATTTTACATTTAATCACATATATCTTTACAGTGTACAACATTGCTTTTTCCAGCTTGAATACTATGCATATCAGTCAAGATGAAGACATTACTATATACGTTATCATCAGCAAATAGCTTTCCATTTTTTTGTTGTTTAAACGTATTGTTTTCTTCTCTGTTCCCCTCCCTCCCTCTCTATTACCCACCTCCATGCTATCTTTGTCCTTACTATCTCTAGTATCAACAGGTGCCTTCCCTGCTACTATACCTTCAAAACTTTCCGTTTCCACTATAGAACGCAGACAATCAGTATATATTAAGTGGGGACATACAAAGTCTCTTTCAGTCTGACTTGCTTCACTTAGCATGAAGTCTCCCATATTCGTCCACTTTGTATCAAATGTCAGAGTCTCATTGTTTTTTTATGGCTGAGTGGTATTTCGTAGAGTATATCCGCCCCTTTTTTTTCAATCCAGTCATCTGTTTTTGGACATTTGGGTTGATTCTGTGTCCTAGCAATTGTAAATAATACTGCAATAAACATAGATGTGCAAGTGTTTTTTCTGACTGAGGATTTTTCTATCCTTTGGATAAATACCTAAACGTGGAATTACTGGGTCATATGGTAGTTCTATTTGTAGGTTTCTTAGGAATCTCCATATCGTTCTCCCAAGTGGTTGTACTAATTTGCATTCCCACAAATAGTGTAGGAGAGTTCCCTTTTCACCACAGCCTCACCAGCACTAATCATCACTTTAAAAAAAAATTTTTTTTAGCCATTCTCACTGGGATTAAGTGGTATCTCATTGCAGTTCTGATTTGCATTTCCCTTATGATAAGAGATTTGAGCAAGTTTTCATATGCTTTTTGGCCGTTCATATATCTTCGGAGAATTTTTATTTTTTAAAGAGAGATTTTTGCTATAGGGCATGAATGCTCACTGGAGAGACAGAGAAAGTGAGAAATCACGCACATACAAACACACACCCGGGAGGGATGGCCACGCTGCAATCCCTTCTCCATTCCCCTCTTAGGATCTTGGCATTCATGCACACACACCCAGTGTGAGGTTTTTAGTTTTTGGTTTTTTTGGAGAGGTTTTTGCTATACACCTGGGTGTGTGCGCTTGCCAGAAAGACAGGTAGAGACAGAGAGACATAAAGTGAGGAATCACCCCCCAGGAGGGATGGCCAGGCCGTAATCCCTTCTCCTCCATTCTCCTCTAGGGATCTTGGGCACGCACGCACACGCACCCGCCGTGAGTTTAAGCCACTGGGTCTGGGACCCGAACTGCAGTCAAGTACTATTGCACCCCCTGATACATATAAAAACATAATTCTGGTGACCAGCAGTTAGTGTAATGGCTATGTCAGTGGACTCCCGTGTAATCGACCGCGGTTTGCGTCCTGGATCTGGTGGCTTAAAACTCATGCCAGGTGCGTGTGCATGTGTGCCCAAGATCCCGAGAGGAGAATGGAGGAGAAAGGACTGTGGCGTGGCCATCCCCCCTGGGGGGTGATTTCTCACTTTCTGTCTCTCTGTCTCTGTCTGTCTGGTGAGAGCACGTACCCTATAGCAAAAACCTCTCAAAAAAAAAATATATATATAAAATTCTACATTGCCCTTATAGTTTTGAAAATGTATGGGCTTGTGATGTCCCACAGGCTGAGTATCTCTGATCTAATCTTTCTTGGAAATTATTTTAAATACTTTGGAATACATGTCCACAGAGGGTATGAAACTCTTGGGGCCAGATGAGTTTCAGAATTCAGAATTATTCAGATTTTAGAAAGATGCTACCTCTATGTTATATAATGTCCCATTGGGTCTGGTGTAGCCCCCTTAGTCACATACTTGATATTTCAGAGAGAAACAGGAGTTTTCACACTTTGTGAGATAAATAGGCTATACATAGCTTCCTATCAGTTCAGGCCAAGTTTCACTGTTAACTAAATTATGAGTTGAAGCATATGAAAAATGTTTAGTTTTAGAACTTTTGGATATTGAGATTATGCATAAGGTATTTTATATGATATGGAGGTCTGCTTTCTCATCCTAAAAGTGCCAGCAGGCTTCTAGTTAAATTGAACTTTGTATATATATGGTAGAGAATATATTTTGATTTAAACATGCTAGCATGTGTTTTGACCTTATTCATATTTTCTCTCAAAGACCTCAGTCTTGTCGAATAGCATCTTTCTTCAGTCTGGTTCCTCCACACCTATTTACAACATTTGAGGAAAATCAATTTTCTATCATATCATAGTTTTTCTGAAACTAAGGTGGAAGTTTAAGAGTATAGGGTAGTGGTTAAAAGAATGGGCTTTGGGGTCAGAAAGACCTTAGGCAAGGGACCAGCAATTAGCATAATGGCTATGTCACTGGATTCCCATGTAATTGACCACGGTTCGCGTCCCAGACCCGGGAGCTTAAACTCACGCTGGGCATGTGTGCGTTCGTGCCCAAGATCCCGAGAGGAGAATGGAGGAGAAAGGATTGTGGCATGGCCATCCCCCCTGGGGGGTGATTTCTCGCTTTCTGTCTCTGTCTTTTTGACGAGTGCAAGCCCCTATAGCAAAAACCTCTAAAAAAAAAAAAAGACCTTAGGCAAGATGTTTTATGAATCTCTGAACTATCGGGGATTCTTTTACAGTTAAGATAATAAAAGTCCTGGTCTCATAGGATTATTTTGAAAATTAAAAAAAAGAATGTTAGCGAGGTACTCAGAAGAGCTATTATTTTATTCTTGTCTTTCCCCCTTTTATTTGAGTAGATTGCTTGTTTCTACTATGTAACTTGATTGTCCCATTGGGCCGCCTTTTTCCCGTAGATTTCTGCAGAAATTTGCCATAAATGTTTTCCCAGTTCATGACCTACTTCAGTCACACCCCTGCAACTTAGACATAAAATCTTGGATCTTCAATAGTTTCCACACCAAAAGATCCACAGGTTCCTAAGCTTTATATGGAAATTGGAGGTCTTACAGTGTCCATCCTATGATACAGCATGAGGCCTTTCACTCTGAGTGTACCACTCTTGATTTACTTTCTTCACTCTGTTCTAGCACTGTGACCCATTAGCCAGAGAAGAAATGTTCCCTTTTCTCCCAGGGAACAGTTGTATCCTTACCCTGGTCCTTCAAGACTGTCCTCTCCCAAATTAACTTTCAGAGTTGCTTTCACCCAAAATGGTACCTTCCTGTGAAGATGTCTTATGAGTACGGTTTTCTCAGCCTCATTACATATGTATTTAGACCACTTGGCTCCCCTCTCCCCGCTCTGCTATGGCAAACAATCCCTTTTCCCAGAAATATATCAAATAAAATGAACATGTGGTCCATTTTGTTGGCATCTGTGGTATGGATTTCTTCCAGTGTAGATAATTCCACTGAGGCAAGCTTTTATGCCTAGCCTGCAGCAAATAAGGAGAATGTCATAGCCACTTGGTATTATTAAGTGCTAAAATAGTAAACAAGAACACATTTAAAATTTTCTAGAATAGAAATGGATATTTTTCTCCCCCTTGAATAATTTAGCCTGTCAAAAACAGGATTCCAGCGTAGTATTGTCACTGGCTGTGAGCAATAGCCATTCATACTCAATCAGGAGTGCTCAGTCACAGACCCGAGCCCCTAGGGCATGGACTTCCCACACAGGAAATAAGAACTAGGATACAGCAGTCTAGAAATGGCAGTTGGTAAACAAACTGTTTATTGAGAACCTGGTGGTTAAAAACACCAGCAATGCACGTTGTGTGTAGAGACATGCTTAGAAGCTGTAAAAGAATTGAATCCTACTCTCAAGAAACATCAAAGGTATAGACTATTCCCAAAGCAAATCATGAGTAATGCTCTCTCAAGTATGTGTAAAATCAAACGTGAAATGGGATGAAGGTGGGGCAGGCCTTAGGCCTGTGACAAAGATTGATGTCAGGTTTCTGTGATGGCATTTCTAAAATAATGATGCATTTAACTTGTCAGCAGACCAGTCGAAGACATTTAGAGATTTTTGTTTTGTTGGTGAGAAAAGTTATATATTTTTTATATTAATAATTTGCTCATAAGCATGCTATTGGTTAATGCCATCTGTTAAAAACTTCAGTTCAGAGTTTTCCCTTGTTAATAGTACATAATACCTATTTGGAGTTGATCTGGAGAAGTTAATGTCCATGTGCGGACCTCTGTAATGGTATTCTAGAGGAAGACTGGTTGTTTTAACTGGGGTGGGGGGACTTGAAGGCAGGTCTGTTGACAGAGATCTTGGCGCTGTTGGTAAATTTGTTGATTCTACTTTTAGAAGTGCATTTAAATACCTTCTGGAGTGCATTTTATGACTATTTACATTTCCAATAGAAAAATAGTAATATCACAGAGCGTCCTTAAAACATTGTTCTAGAAAAATAGTAATATCACAGAGCGTCCTTAAAACATTGTTCTAAAAGTTTGTGGACTAAGCCAGCAAGTGGTATGGAGATTGAAGCAGCTTGATCCCACATAGCCAACTGTACAGTTCAAGTTCTGGACCCAGCAACTTGAGGGTCATGCGCAGGAGAGAAGAATAGAGTGTGGCCATCCCCACTGGGGTGATTTCTCATTTTCCTTCTCTCTCTCTTTCTGTCTCTCTGTGGCAAGCATATATGCCCTATGGCAAAATAAATAAATAATATAAATAAATGACTAAAATAGGTAAGAAATAAATATAATTAATAAAGGTAATTAATTTAGGAAAGACTTGGTAAATTAAAGTCAAATAGGACTTTTCACAGCAATGAATTTACATGGTATAGATTTTTTTTTTTTCAAAGAGCATTTATAAGACTCAGTGCACAATTGTGCATTGCTGGTGTTTTTAAAACACCAATTTGGAAACTGCTGATGTAGGAATTAAGGAAATTATATTTGGACTGTTTCACATAGAGTTTGCCCTTATATTGGAGGGAACGTTCTTGGTCTTTAATCTTTCTATATTTCAGAATTAGCTATAATAAATTAACAAATAAAAATAGAAATGCTGGGCCTTGGCTCAGGCCTGACATCAGAATATCTGCAAGCAAGATATAGTGGTAGAAAAGCTTCCAGGAGATTCTGATGTACTCCTGAGACTAAGAACCACTGACTCGGAATATGCTTTCTTACCACTTGCTAAATGCATTCTTAATCCTACTTGGGTATGCTTTGGTTTTGTTTTCTTGGCTCTGGTCCAGGAACTAGACTGTTGCTGTAATTAAGTTCAGTGTTGTCATCCTTCCCAGAGTGTCTGAATCCAGATTTTTAGATTCCATTTCTTCAGGAGACCAAATTTATAGATTAGTATAGGACATATTTTAAACAATACTAAAAAAGACAATTGTACTTATATTGTCTTTCTAATCTGGCAACCTTGAATTTATTTAGAGCATACTTCTATTTGCAATTTACCTTTGTTTTTAATATATTTTACTATTGGGGATCACATAAATTATTTCCTCTTTTTATTTTTTTAATTTTCATGCCAGGGAATGCATGTGTGCACACAAGAGAGTGCCAGGGAGAGATCCTGTCAACAGGGCCTGGTCACACTGCAGTCCTTTTTCCTCCAATTCTCTACCCTGTCAGGATCCTAGGCACATGTACATGCATGCCCCTGGCATGTTCTTTAACTTGATGGGCCTGGGACTCGAACCTTGGCCAGCCTTATGTGATTCAGCTTTCTCTACACAGCACTTAACTGCTATACTATGAAAACAGACCTCCTTTTTTTCTTGACTTCTTTGTCAACTAATAAGTTTTTAAAATATTTTTGTCAACTTCTACTTGCAGATAAATTCAATTTTCTCTGTGCTTAAAAAGTGTTTTGGGGACTAGCAGTTCGCATAATGGCTATGTTGCTGGACTCCCATGTATTCGACCTGCCCAGCATGAGGTTCAAGCCACTGGATCTGAGACTCAAACCATGGTCAACCACATGGGAGTCCAGCACCTTAACCACTACGTCACCTGCAAGCCCCTAACATTATACAGTTTCCTTGAGTTCATGTATGTATGTCTAAAAAATTAGAAAAGGAAGTATAAAGGGAGTCGAGAAGTTGGAGAGTTGGCATTTAATAGGTTAATCCAGCAGCAATCCTTGTAGGCAGACTTGTGTTTGGGAGACTTAAGCATTTCTGCCACCAGGGAAGTGAAATCTCCGGCCATGGGATAAGGATGCTTCATTCTTTGTAGTAGATAAACCGCTCCCTTCTTCCTGCTGCTCTGATTTCATGCTCACCATGAGCTATGTATTACTAATGAAGAACCCTGGCATTTGGATTTTGGATTATAACATGTATTAACCATTCAAAAATAAACAAATAAATATTCCCCTCTCACCTTCCCAGGACCTGCACTAGCAATTATCTCTCTCCTGTATTTGTAGCCTCTCCTTCTCTACTGGACTTTTGCTCTGAACTTTGAAGCATGCACTAGATTCTCTGGTCTTTAAAGATAGTTTCTGTGGACTTTTCACTCCTGCAGTTTCCGTCATTTCCTGTCTCTTCCCTTGGCAACTCAACTCTTTGAAGAGTTATCTATCATGTACAATTCATCCTACCTCCATTTGGACTTCACGCTCATCTCTATCCATGGAAACTGCTCCCAGTAAAGTCTACAGAGACTTCTGTGGTATGAATTCTGCAGATACTTCTGAACCTTTCTGTTGATCTTTCAGTAGCCTTCAACATACCCACTTTTCTGGAGAGTATTATTTTCCTATGATCACTGGAACAAATTACCACAAAATCATGGCTTAAGACAACAAAATTTATTCCCTCCCAGTTCTAGAGGGCAGGAATCCAAAATCATATTGCGGGTAGGGCTACTCTCCCTTTGAAGGCTCTGCGGAAGAATGTGTTCTTCGCCTCTTCCAATTTATGGTGGCTGATGGAATTTCTTGACTTGTGGTTTTACCACTCCAATCTCTGCCTCTGTGGTCACATCTCTTCCTCTTCTACTTGTCTTAAATCTCCCTCTGCTTTTCTCTTGTACTTATCACTGGATTTGGGGTCCACCCGGATAATTCAGGATGATCTCTTTATCTCAAGGTTCTTAATTTAATTATATATGCAAATATCCTTTTCTGAAATAAGATAGCCTTCACGGGTTCTAGAGGTTAGGACATAGACATGTCTTTATTGGTGGCTCCCATTCAGGCCACCACACTGGAGTTCTGTGCCCCCTTGATTTCTGTGGTTTTCTTCTCAGCTCTCTGACTTCTTCTCAGTCTCCTTTTCCTATTACGCTCTCCTCTACCTGACTTATTTAAATGTTCTTACATGTCAAGGCAGGATCTAGGACTCTCTTCTCATCTTTGCTCTTTCTCCTGAGGCAGTGACTTCCAGTCCCACAAGTTCAGTTACCCTTTATATAAACAACTACTCTAACTTTCTATACTTAGCCAGATTCTCTATTCTTGATACATGTAGCCAACCTACTTTTACATCACCATTTGAGTGTTTCAGAAGCATTGCAAATTTAACATGTCCAAAATAGAGCTCATCCCCCTTCTTACCCTCACCCCTTATCACCCAAGAAAAGTTTGCTCTTCCCACAGACTGCCTTAGCTCAGTGAATGACATTACCATCCACCCAGTAGCTAGTGCCAAAATTATCCTTGGTATTTTCCTCACCCTGACTCTCCATACCCAGTTCATCACCAAAAACATTCTAAAATAGCTTTGTAGTCTGCCTGCTTCCCACTGCCATCGTCTTAAACCACACAGCCACCATTTCTTCATCTGAATTAGAGCACGAGCTGCACTAGTGGTCACTCCTTATCCACTCTTGGTCTCTCCGATCCACTGTCCACATGGTAGCCTAAGTGACCTCAAAATATAAATTGAATCATGTCACTATGCTCCCATATAATGGCTTCCTTGGCTTTTAGGATGAAATCCAAAATCCTTCATGTGGTTTCTAACCTCTGCATGATCTGGCCTTATTTGCCTCTTTGACCTCTTCTCTCTTCCTTGTCATTCTCTAGCTATGTGCATACGTAGCTTTTTTGAGTTCCCAAAAGTTCTCTTAAGTCTTTGCATATGCTTTTCCCTTTCCTCTGTATTGCAGCTAAATTATATTCTTCAGATGTCAATGAGATGTTTCCTGTTCAAGGAAAACTTTACTGTTTCCTATTTCTGGGCTAAAATGAGTTCTCCTGTTGTTTTCTAATAGTCCCTTTTACTTCTTTTTTATAGCATGGATAATATATATTCTTAATTATTTGCTTTTCTCTGTCCTGAAAGAATATAAATACCACAAGACTGTATACTCTGTTAAAGCAGCAGTGAAGTACAGTACCTAGCGTAATAGGCACCCAGATAATTAATGAGTGAGTGAAACTAATGTCCCTAATGCTAAGATGTAACTGAGAAAAGGCAAAATCTGAACCCAGTGGCAGCATACCTGAAGTAAAATAAAGTTTAAAACTATTATTCATAATATTTACATTTTTAAAGATTATTTATTTATTTATTATTTTTTAATTTGTTATGGGGCATGTACCAGAGAGAGACACAGGAAAAGAGAAAAAGCAAGCTACCAGATACAGGACTCAAACCATGGTCAGCCATGTGGGAGTCCAGTGCCTTAACCACTATGCCACCTGCTGACCCCCATAATATTCAGATTTTTAAATGGAATTAAACAGACTGAATAAAGTGATGCCACTGCAGGAAACCAAATAGGAGAGACTAGTTTTTATAACAACTCTTCAATAGACTTTTTCCTGGTAATTCAGGTAAAAATCCCAGGTATTCTTTGCAGTCAGACTGTTATCATGGGCACAGTACAGGTTTATAACTTCTAAAAAAATTTTTAAAAAAACCCAACTCATTTAGTTTCAAAAAATAGCTAGTTTTTGATATGAGCATGCTGGATCTGAAAGTTGTGGGTGTTCAAAGTGTTGAAGTGATGAAGCGTGTATTCCTGAAATACCCAAGACACATTCAGAGTCCTGAAGTTCTTTATGGCTGGGAACTGAGGTCCCTATTTCCAGGTCCCTATTTCCCTATTTAAATATTTTAAATACAGA
Source organism: Tupaia belangeri chinensis (assembly GCF_000334495.1). Lineage (NCBI taxonomy): Eukaryota > Metazoa > Chordata > Mammalia > Scandentia > Tupaiidae > Tupaia > Tupaia belangeri. The sequence continues at coordinate 7,012,976 of NW_006159809.1, forward strand.
CTTCTGACTGTGGTCAAGTATGAAAGTAAATGCTTACCAGGCCTTAACACCCCTCTATTGACTATTCACAGGGCTGTGTGCTTTCCCACCTTTAGCCGAGATAACAATTCTTATTTCCATCTTCAGCCTGTTGCCATACATGATGAGGAAAGCTACAATAGTCAAAGGACGCATGAAGCACCAGTTCACTCTCACCCAATAGCCCCACGCAGTGGTGTTCTTGGCCTGACAGCAATGCTGAAAGGTTGCTTAACTCCTGAATCTGTTCCTTTGCTCTTACCATAGCACTTGCTGAGTGGTTTTTTTTTTGAAGTGAGATTGGAAAGATTACATGCGTCAAATCAGAGCATTAAATGAAAAAGGACTTTATTACATTTTTGAGGTGTTTTTGCTTTGTTTTGTTTTAGTTTAGTTTAGTTTTTTGCTATAGGGCATGGTCACTTGCCAGAGAGAGAGTGAAAGGGAGACGTCATCCCCCCCCCCGGGGGGGCGGGGGGTTGGCTACACCACAATCTCTTCTCCTCCATTCTTCTCTCAGGACTTTGGGCATGCACGCACCCAGTGTGAGGTATGATTTTCAAGTGGTCAGGTCCAGGAATCAAACTACATGGTCAGCCATGTGGGATCCAACAGCTTTAATTTCCATACCACCTGCTGGCCCAGTACTTTATTAATTTTTAAACATCATACAAATTAAGGTGTAGGGTTACTGCTGTTAGAGAAACCAAACTTTCCAAATGTGTGGAAAACACAGGTTGAATAATTAAAAAACAAAAAATCCTACAGATAGACACACCTACTGTGAGAGAACCATTTTCTTAGGATTGGCAGTACCATATAAATGTGCTTATAAGCGTTTTTTGAAGTATTAGTGTTAAATTTGGTAATATCCCCATGTTGAGTTCCTGGTAATTTTCCATTCCCTTTCTTATGAACAAGAGCATCCTGCAGTTTGCTCTCTGTGCTCCACCCACTCATGAATTATGAGGGTGATTCTGTTCTTTTTCCTTCTTCTTTCCTTTGTTCCTTAAGAGTACGTATACACAGTATTTGTTTTTTAGGCAAAAGCAGATGTTTTAGAAAACTAATTCTCTGTGGATGTTTTCTGTATTGATGATTTAAACTCACTGTGCTGATTGTGAACAACTGCCAAATAAGTCTTGGAAATATAACGTAGTATGACCAACTACCCAGTAAGATTTAGGAGCTCTAAGCATCTCTGTGCTGGCTGGCCCTGTAGCCTGGAGCTTGAGGAAGCCAGATCTCAAATGGTCACCCATGGTCTGAGTATTGGACCTTGCAGCCTGAAAAACATGCCATGCACATGTCCATGGGTGCCTAAGATCCTGACAGAATGGAGAAATGGAGGGGAAGGAATTGCCGCGTGACCGTGCCCTACGACAGGGTGTTCTTTCCCCCATTCTTCTCTGTCTCTGGCAAGTACACATGCCCTCTGACAATTAAAAACTAAATAAAATAAACTTTTAAAAGGAAAGCAAGACCTACTATCCAGCAAGAATTAGGACTTTTAAGAGTCTCTTTGCTAGACTGTCCTGTAGCCTAGGTAGGCTGTAGCTTCCCATATGCTTGACCACAGTTGGAACCCAAGCCACAACAACGTGAAAAACATTCTGCGCCCATACCCCAAATCTTGACAGGATGGAGAAATGGAGAATAGTGTGACTATGGTGTGACTGTGCACCATGAGGGAGATTACTTTCTCTTTCTCCCTCTCTCTCTGTCTCCCTATCTTTCTATGGCAAGTGCATGTGTCCTCTGGCAATTTAGGGGGAAAAAATAAAAAACCCTGTATGTAGGAATACCCCACTGCATATATAGGTGCTCTGACTTTTAGAGCAGTTTTACTTCTGTCACTGTTATGCTGTAAGTAGAAGTGGTTAAAAATAACTGGTGTTCTCCCTTCCATAGTCTTATGGATCCATATTTAGAAAAGACATTGATTTCTTTTGTCTCTATCTAAAATATGTTAAACATGCATTTCACAAAAGGTGCTCTATTTAAACCTACTGTGGAGAATTAAATGATTTCTGTTGTAAATTAAATTCTTTAAGGGCTATCAATTAGTTGTTCTTCCATATAATCTTTACTCTTCACACTTCTTTCTTGTCATTTTAGAAGATTAGATTTCTCATGTTTGTAACAAGTTAGGAAATTATAAAAAAACATTTTTGCAGAGGTTTTTTTGCTATAGGGCACATGTGCTCACCAGAAAGACAGAGATAGAAAGACAGAAACAGAAAGCGAGCAATCACACCCCAGGGGGGGATGCCACGCTGCAATCCCTTCTTCTCCATTCTCCTCTCGGGATCTTGGGTACGCATGCACACGTGCCTGGCATGAGTTTAAGCCATCAGGTCTGGGACTCAGACTGTGGTTGACTGCATGGGAGTCCAGCGGCCTAGGCATTATGCCATCTGCTAGTTCCAGAAATTATAAAAATTTTAAAGAGGATACAACAAGAATATTTTAGTGTTTTTTACCCAGAAGCAGAAAAGAGCTTGTTCGTAAGTGTTGCCAAGTTGGAAATAAGTGGGAAATCATTTATTCAAAGAAATTGTAAAGAAGCCCCAAAGGGTGTCAGAAGTGGGATGGTGAGGGAAAGTTGCCTTAACACAATTAAGATATGGTATTAGGGAATTTCTAATATTGTGGTGAGATACAAAATGCATAAACCTCAATCTTGCCTTTTTAAAAACTGAGATTCTAACTGAAAAGAAAAAAATATGCACATGAAACAGAGCAATTAAGTATTAACACTGTCATCATTAGATACGATAGCTTAGAGAAGAGAGGTTTCTTTTGGCTCTAGGGCGCGTGCGCTCACCAGACAGACAGAGAGAGACAAAGAGACAGAAAGCGAGAAATCACCCCCCAGGGGGGATGGTCACGCCGCAATCCCTTTTCCTCCATTCTCCTCTTGGGATCTTGGGCACGCACGCACATGCACCCGGTGTGAGTTTAAGCCACTGGGTCCGGGACTCGAACCACGGTCGACTACGTGGGAGTCCAGTGACATAGCCATTACACTAACTGCTGGTCCCAAGACTGTAATGGTTTTTGAAGAATGGTTAAGATTTAGATAAAAAACATAAAAAAGACATATGCCAAATGATAGTGAAAAAGTTAAAATTAATTTAGAGCCAAAGGTAAGCAAATTTTTGAGCACTTATGTATCTTTGTCCCCCAATTTTGTTATAGGGTGTGTGTATACACCAGAGAAAGAGAGAAGGGGAAAGTGAGAAAGCACTCTTTGTGGGGAGGGTCAGCAATGCCTTCTCCATTCTCCTCTCAGAATTTTGGGCACACACACACACACACACTCCTGGCATGTTTCTCAAGTGACCAGGTCAAGACTTGAACCACGCAGTTGGCCGTGTGAGATATAGTTACCTTAACCACACGACCAACTGGCCTACTACATATGTACTTTTTTTTTTTTATAGATTTTTGCCATAGGGTGTGTGTGCTCTCCAGAAAGACAGAGACAGAGAGATATCATACACACCCCAGGAGGGATGGCCACGCTGCAATCCCTTCTCCTCCATTCTCCTCTTGGAATCTTGGGCATGTACTCGGCGTGAGTTTAAGCCACCAGGTCCGGGACTCAAACCACGGTTGACTACTTGGGAATCTAGAGACATAACCATTATGCCAACTGCTGGTCCCAAGTACATACATACTTTAAAAAGCGACAGACCACACAAACTGTTGGCAAAAATTAAGACCAGCAAAAATTGTCACCAAAAAATATTAAGTGAATATAATAAACATTTATTTTAGTTATACATTTTTATTTATTATTTTATTTAAAAATGAAAATTATGACAGGTATAATAAAAGTTTCTACAAATGATAAGATATGTACCCCAATAGAAAAATAGACAGAAAAATTGTAAAATAAGAAACATAAGTGGCTGGGACCAGCAGTTGGCGTAATGGCTATGTCACTGGACTCCCATGTAGTCAACAGCAGTTCAAGTCCCATACCCCGTTGCTTTAAATCACGCTGGACGTGTGTGGCGTGCATGCCCAAGATCCCGAGAGGAGAATGGAGGAGAAGGGATTGTGGTGTGGCCATCCTCCCTGGGTGGTGATTTCTCACTTTCTATCTCTGTCTCTCTCTCTCTCTGTCTTTCTGGCAATCACACTTGCCCTATAGCAAAAAATAGAAAAAAAGAAATATAAATGGCCAGTAAACACATCTCAAAATATTTAACCACAATAAAAAATTAAAGAAATATGAACAATAAATGCAAGTTTTCTCTTAGATTGGCAGTGATTTTTAAAATATTAATACACAGATGTGGGGGAACAGGCACTGAAACACTACTGGTGGTAATTTAATTTTTTTTTTTTTAGGTTTTATTTTATTTATCCTTCCATGAGTGGAAGAGATTCAGAGAGATGTGAAGAGGCCCCCAACAGAGCCTTCATGCCACGATCTCCCCCTTCTCTCAGGCAGCCCAGACCATGAGTGCATGTGTGCACACCTACCCAGCATGCTCATGGACTGCAACTGGTGGAACCAGTTATGCTACTGTTGGGCCACGTCCTGGTTCTGGAAATTTAAATTCTTAAGGCAATGTGACCATGAATCAAGATCCTTAAACAAGTACTCTCCTGTGTATCAGTTCCATTTCTAGGAGCTATCCTAAGGAAATCATTAGAAAAGAGATTTCATGCAGTTGTATGCACCACATTGTTAATCATTCTTAATTCTCATTGATCAGACAGACAGCTGGTGACTTACTTTCTTCTTTTTGCTTATCAATATAATAAAAATGTATTACCTATTAAAATACATTCTAATTAAGTACAAAACTTGAGCATAAGGATAAGGAGCTGTGCTCACAATGTTCATTAAGAATGCAGTTCTAGGGAACCAGCAGTTAGCATAATGGCTATGTCGCTGGACTCCCACGTAGTCGACCGCGGTTCATGTTCCGGACCCGGTGACTTAAAACTCATGCCGGGCGCGTGTGCGTGCGTGCCCAAGATCCCAAGAGGAGAATGGAGGAGAAGGGATTGCGGCGTGACCATCCCCCCTGGGGGGTGATTTCTCGCTTTCTGTCTCTATGTCTCTCTCTGTCTGGCGAGCGCACGCGCCCTACAGTGAAAATCTCTCCAAAAAAAAAAAAAAGGAAAAAAAAAAAAAGAATGCAAAAAAAGGAAAAAAAAAAAAGAATGCAGTTCTATAGGACCAGCAGATGGCATAATGGTCACATTGCTAGACTCCCACATAGTTGACCACAGTTCGAATCCTGAACCCGGCAACTTAAAACTCACACCAGGCATTTGTGCATGCATGCCCAAAATCCCGAGAGGAAATTGGAAGAAAAGGGATTGTGGTGTGGCCATTCTTCTGGGGGGTACTTTCTCGCTTTCTCTCTCTCTGATTCTCTCTGTCTCTCCAACGAGTACACATGCCCTATAGCAAAAACCTCTCTTAAAAAAAAAAAAAAAACCTCACACTGGGCACATGTGTGTGCATGTCCGAGATCCTGAGAGAACAACCACACTGGGCACATTTGGGTGTGGCCATCCCCCATGGGAGGGTGATTACTCACTTTCTGTCTCTCTGTCTCTGTCTCTCTGGCAAGCACACATGACCTACAGCAAAAAATCACTCAAGAAAAAAATGTCAGCATGTGTGCATGCATGTCCAGTATCTCGACAGGAGGGAGAGATGGCAGAGAGATTACAGTGTGACCAAGCCCCCTGAGGGTTGGATCTTGCTTTCACTCCCTGTCTCTCTGTGGTGAGCACATGTGCTTTGTGGCAAAATTTAAAAGAAAAATATGCACTTTCTCTACCTATGTAAATGTGAAGGAAGCCATGATGATCTTGACTAGGTTCTAGGACCTACAGAATTTTGGCATGGGAAGATTTCATCTAACCCCATCCCTACCCACCCTGACACACTTTCCTAGAAAGACTGAGCCAATACGTTTTTTTCTTCTAACTCTTAAAAAAATTATACCCAAAAGAATTTTAGCTCTTGAGCCAGCCAGTGGCATGGTGGTTAAGGCAGCTGCATTGCACATGGTCAACTGCATGGTTCGAGTCCCAAACCCAGTGGCTTGAGAAAGACACCTAGCATGCATGCTTGCTTGCATGCCCAAAATCCCAAGAGGAAAGTGGAAAAGAAGGGATTGCAGCATGCCATTTCACCTGGGGAGTGTTTTCTCTCTCTCTCCCCCTCACTCCCTCTCTCCTGTGAGCATACTTGCCCTGTAGAAAACTAAAAGAAAAAAAGTTTAACTCTTAAAGAATTATACAGAATTGGGGCTAGCAGATGGTGTAATGGTTATGTCACTGGACTCCCACATGGCCAAGCATACATGCATGCATGCACAGGGGAGAATGGAGGAGAAGTGACTGCCATGAGGGATTCCCTCTCACTCTCTCGCTCTTTCTCTCTCTGGTGAGCACATGTACCCTAAGGGGGAAACCTCTTATTAAAAAAAAAAAAAGAATTATGCATAATTGTTAACTGCAGGATATGGTTGATTTTCTAACAGTTACAGGCTAACAGTTTCTGTTCATCTATAGTAAAAATCTTTGACTCAGCTTCTTTCAGAAGCTTCTAGACGAATCTAGGCATTTTAGATTTACATTTACATTTCCTTGATTCTTATAGTCATTTTATCCTTTCTTTTGTTCCTATTTAGGTTCTATCATAATGAATGTATCCAGTGTGGCTAATACATCACCCAGTGTAAAATCCATAGAGGACCAGGGGCTAAAGGGGCACGAGGAGAAGGAAAACCCATTTGCAGAATACATGTGGATGGAAAACGAGGAGGATTTCAACAGACAGGTACAGAAAGAAGCGAAGGGCTAATGTAACTCCACAGCTAAATATTTCACTGTCAGTTCATTACCAAAGAAATGGGTATACTTGGCTTTAGAATAACTTAAACATAAATGGAGGCCTCATCCAGGATGACCAAGAAGCATCTTCAGCTGTTAAGAAACCAGAGTGACAGTACAGAGGAAGCTCTTGATATTTTTCCACCATGTTAATTAAAAGAGGACACAAATACAAGTCACCAGCTGAGAGCCGCAAATCTTACATGATGTGTATTCAAATCTATTTACGTGTACCTCTACACTATGCTGTGTCCTCTAGGAGTAGTTCACATTACACAGTAACTACTGCAGAGAGGCCCCGCTATCAGCCTCATTCCAGCCAGCTTGGCTTGTTGGATTTTTCATGATTGCAAACCAACCGAGGAGATTCCCAGAATTTAAATTGTACTCTCTCCAATCCTAGAGGATTGACTTAAAACCCTTGAATCAAACTGAGGTAGCTGCAGTCCTTTATCTTGCCCTGATTCCAGCTTTCATCTTAGGATCCTCTGTGGTTTTTGAACACTAATAATGTGAAATTAATTGCTTGAGCTGTAGAACAATAAAAAACAAAACGATAGGGTTTTTTTTTTTTCCCCTATATTTCAGGGTTTGTTGGTTTCATTTTCTTATAGGAAATGAGAAACTCTGCATTTCATTCTGAAAATGCATGCATCCACAATAGAAATTTAACAATTATGAGTGAAGATAAATATTTTTTCCATGGGATTTTAGAATGGTTATGTTTGGATTCTGTGTTGACCAACCTATTCCACTCTGCCTTTATCTAGACTCCCAATGAAAAATGGATTGTTGAAAGTGTAAACAATTTGGCTAGGTTTGATAATACTCACTGACATGCTCTTACCCCTACTGATGAGGATTGCACTAGGCCTCTTAGGAGCCAGATGTCTGAGCTGTGGATCAGCTGTGAGCTCTGTATGTCGGTGTTTGGCAAATGAGGCAGGGTGCATGGAAGGTATTGAAAAGCTAGGGGCTGGCAGAAGCAGACACATTCAGAGAGATTGAGGAATTAGTTGAAAAGCTTTGAAAATTATAATAATTTGTTTTAGGCAAACTGGGCATGCAATGGCAGCTATATCCTTAGCAACTTCAAGGATGACAGTAAATACTGGACTCTAAGAAGGGCTGAGTAGATTAACAGTTGTTTGCTGAAATTCCCGCAACCCTAATATTTCATAGGTAATATTAGCTAGGCAACTTTGTTTTGAAACTGTTATATGATTTCAAGTCAGGGGAGTGAATACTTTAAAGAAGCATTATTTGACCTTCATTTGGGAGCACGAGGGTTTAGGAATCTGGGGTCTGGTTAGCACCAGCTCTCCCTGGACACCTGCCCCTTACTCCACTTCACCTTAGTGTACTGCACGGTTCTTGCTGTCACCACCCCCCTCCTATTACTGATGTAGCTGTCAGGGTCATTCAGAGGCTTCTGCAGATTATGCACTGTAAGTTGAACCTTAAGGAGGAAGAAACTGATTTTTGGCTAGCAACCCTGATACAGTATCTTCTGACTTTTCAATATAAATTCAAAGAAAATATAGACTAAGATGAAAACTCAAAACTAGAAGTGATAATTATTGGCCTGTTGTAAAGATTTTCATTGACTGTAAAGCTGATAGAACTGGATTGAAATATAGTTTTGAGGGGCCAGCAGGTGGCATGATGGTTAAGGCGACTGGACTCCCACATGGCTGACCATAGTTCAAATCCCGAACTTAGCAGCTCGCTTTCTCACTTTCCTTCTCTCTCTCTCTCTTTCTCTCTGGTCAACTTCAAAAAAATAAATAAAATAATGACAGTGAATAAAATTAAATGAAAATAATTCTTTTTTAAAAAAAGAAATGTAGTTTAGAGAGGGAAAAGGATTAAGTTCCAATAAAAGGAGTGTCACCCATTCAAGTTCTCAAAAAATGTAACTCAGGAAAGAAGGGAAGAAGTAAGATCTCATATACTAGTTATAATTGTGAGTGGTTTGTATACCTCCACACCTGTGCACACACACAGAATTTTTAAGAGAGAAGAGAAAAAGACTTAATTGCTTAAGGGGGAAGAAAAAAGGCACAATCTAATTATATACAGTTTGTAATATATACTTGCCCTTGCTGTCCACATTGTGGAGAAAAATTAAAAAAATTCTTGGTGAATTTTTAAGTCTTTTGGGTCTTTTGCATTAACATTTGTAACTAGTGTTTTTATTATTTTTTCTTTTGCCCCTCAAAGCTTCTACCATTTTCCCTTGGGATGTCTAGAAAGTATGTCAGGATAGGTATATTCCAGAATGTCAGGCATATTGGTTCAGGTATGGGTGTCGAGATTAGGGGTGACCTTTCTTTCCTCCATTTTGATTTTCTTAGTTCTAATTTTTTACACAAAGACAAGGATTACTTCTAAAATAAAGGGAACTAGTTCACATGTGAAGATTTATTTCTAAACTACAAAGTAAAATGTTTCAAAAAGGGAAAACGTAAAAGAATGGAAAGAGAAAATACCAGAAAATTTCAAACACAAAGCAATATCAATACTGGATAAAGTGGAAATTGAACGAAAAACATTGAGTTCTTAAGATAAGCTCCATAGGGGACCAGCAGTTAGCATAATGGCTATGTCGCTGAACTCTCATGTAGTCAATTGCAGTTCGCGTCCCGGACCCAGTGGCTAAAAACTCATGCCGGGCGCGTGTGCGTGCGTGCCCAAGATCCCATGAGGAGAATGAAAGAGAAGGGATTGCG
>NW_006159809.1:7022974-7039135 GCF_000334495.1 Tupaia belangeri chinensis
CTCAAAAAAAAAAAAAAAAAGATAAGCTAAATAATGGAAGTTTTCCATTTATTAATATTTTTTCAAACAACATAACAATAAAATATATAAAGAAAAAATTATTACAAGAAAGAATCCACATAGTAATGAGAGAACATAACTTTTCTTTTTCCATGCATGTGAAGGGAGTGAAGGGAAGAGGGAAAAAAACAGGTCCCCTTGACAGAGTCTCATCACACCAAAATACCCTTCCACTCCAGCCTTCCAGCCAGCCAGAACTGTGGGTGCACACAGTGTGTTTAGGGTGACCTAGCATCTAAACCCCAAGGGCTTTTCATATGGCTCCAATATGCCCTAATGCCTAGGCCACCCATAGGTGGGCCTTTTTTATTTTTTCCATGAAAACAGTGTCTCACTGTGACACTCAGTGTCTCACTGAGCCTCCTGCCTCAGCCTCCCAAGAAACTAAGGCCACAGGAATACACCATTCTACCCCAGCCTCTAGACCTTACCTAAATTTATTCAGCAAATATTTATTGAGCCAGATAATATACTAAAAGCTTTGACCAAGGGCCAAAGAGTAGTGTGGTAAAGGCAGCTGGATCCCACATGGCTGACAGTGCAGTTGAGTCCCAGACCCAGCAGTTTGAAAAGCATGCTGGGCACATATGCATGTGTCCCCAAAATCCTGAGAGGAGAAAGGAGAAGAGATTGTGGTGTGACCACCGCCCCCCAGGGGGTGCTTTCTTACTTACCCCCTTTCTCTCTTTGTCTCTGCAGTAAGTACACATTTCCCCTAGCAAATTACTAAAATGAAATGATGTAAATGTTTTGATTGATTAAGTAGCAATACATTATTGGGATATAAAATATTTATATAATCTTGATTTAATTAACATATATTGAATTTCGTATAGTATGGATAGCAAATATATTATTTTTAATACTATTAGGTCAATTTTAATAATCCAGAATCTATTGGCTTGTTGGAAAACTCATGATGCATTTTTGCATAGAAAAACAGAAGATTTGTCATGACTTTTTTGACAACCCAATGTTAAGCTATAGAAAAAGACTTGAGTAACTATAAAGTATATATTGTATAGTCATATTTTCAGGCCATGGAGAATTTAATTAATAAAAAATCTTGAACTTGGTGCACTCAGATGGTATGTTGGTTAAGGGCACTGGACTCCCACATGGCCAACCATGGTTCGAGTCCTAGACCTGGCAGCTTGCTTTCTCACTTTCCCTTTCTCTCTCTCTCTGTCCCTCTCTGGTCAAATTAATTAATTAATTAATTGATTGATTGATTTTTTTTTAAAAAAATCATTAACTTTTCAGAAAAAAAGGATTATTTTTAAAGTATTTCTCTTTCATGAGAGAGAGACAGAAGCCCCCTCAATGGGATCTCATGCCACAGTTCTGACTTCCAGCCTTTCAATCAGCCAGGATCTTGGACACAGGTGTTCACATGTACAGGTTGACCCAGGAACCAAATCCTGATCTTACAATGGCCTCCAGCATTGCAGAACATTGCATTACTCCTGTGCCACTATGACCGGGCCCAGAGAAAAATTTTAACTTGTAGTTGAACTTCGGTTAAAGAAGATAGTAAAACCCACAGTTACAAATGATGTAAAAGTTAATGACACTGAAAATATTTTTAAAGTTTTTAAATTTTATTCATGAAAGAGAGTATATGCACCTATACAAGAGATAGATTGAGAAAGAAAGAGAAGCATCTCAATGAAGTCTTGTCCCACCATGATCCCATTTTCCCAGCCCTCCAGCCCTCAGGATCTGGATGCACACAAATGTGCCCAGCCTAGGAATCTGAACCCTAGGCTGACTACATGGCCTCCAGCACTGCAATTAAGTTTGTTACCAACTATATTCCTAGACGGGGCCTGACACTGAGAATAGTAATATCAAACCCAGGATACTTTGGAAAATTCATAAAATACTTTTACAAAAGAAAAAAGCCATAAAAATAATATAAACACACACACACACATATATATATATATACAGTTTGATTGATTGATTGATTGTAAGTTTGAATAAAGTTGCATAAGCCCCAGTTTCTAATACTGGAGTTATACATACTCAAAAAAAAAAAAAAATACTGGCAGTACAGGCATTTTATATCTGTATACACACACATATATAGGTGTGTATATATGTATGCACATGTGTTCATAATATATATAGTATATTATATATGTACATATGCGTATGTTTGTTCTGTTTTTATTGCCAGAGAGTATGTGCACTCTCCAGAGAGAGAGAGAGAAAGCATCCCTACAATGAGGCATAGTCACGCTGCAATCCTTGTTTTCTTCCATTTCTCCTCCTTGTCAGAATTTTGGGCACACATCCTGTACCCAGCATGTTTTTCAAGCCACCGGGACCAGCATTTGAACTGAGGTTGGCCAATACATGTATAGATCCTAACCACTGCACCACAGGGAGATCCTAACCACTGCACCACAGGGAAATATTTCAACAAAATCCATGTGATCCATGTGCCTGCCTTCCTAGCTTGGTCTCCTGTATTCTGATGTTTTCTGGGCTCCCTCAGCGGATCACTTTCTACTAGTGCTGCCTAAGGCATCTCTTGTTTACCCGTATTGCTCCTCAACAATTAGCATAACTGCGATGTAATAAATACGTATTTGTCTTCAGCCCCAGTTCCTGGCACAGAGCTCCTAAAAATCTAGGAATTTCCTGAGTGATAAGAGTGAGAAGAGCATCTTTTGTTGTCCATAATAAGATACTTTCAAACAGATCTGAGTTTATACTAATGAGGTAAGTTTTGGAAGATGGAGGCTGATAGCCCAAGAAACCAACCATGTGATTTGAGGGTTAGGACTTTCACCGCACCTCACTGTCTCTGGGGAAGAAAGACAGGATGGAGATTGAATTCAGTCACCAGTGGCCAGTGACATAATCAATCATGTCTATGTAATAAAACCCTTAGGTCCGCAAGTGGTGTGGTGGTTAAGGTGCTGGACTCCCACATGGCCAACTGCAGTTTGAATCCTGGACCTGGAAGCTTGCTTTCTCATCTCTCTCTCTCTCTCTTTCTCTCTCTCTCTCTGTCTTTGGTTAGCACATGTGCCCTGTAGCAAGTTAAAAAGTAATAATAATGATAAATAAAATAAAATAAGCAATTCTTTTTAAAAAGTCCTTCAGTGAAGGAGTTCAGAGAGCTTGACACACAGAAGAAGGGGCTATGAGGGTGGTATACCCAGGGATGTCATGGGAGCTCCTTCCACCTTCTCTTCCCCCACCTTACCTATGTACCTCTTCATCTGGCTGTTCATTTGTATCCCTTATAATAAACCAGTAAACATAGGTGTTTCTTTGAGTTCTGTGAGTCATTATAGCAGGTTATGGACCCTGCAGAGGGGGTTGTAGGAATCCATCAATTTGTACTAAGTCAGACAGAGCGTGGGTACCCACGATTTGCAATTGACAACTGAAGTGGTGGTCAGTCATGTGGAACTGATCTCTTAACTCACAGAATTTGCTCTAATCCTAGGTGGGGTCCATATTCAGTTAAATTCTAGGACACCTAGCTGGTGTCCACAGAAATCTGGATCATTGTTTGATATGGAAAACCCACACGTTTGGCACTCTGTTCTGTGAGTAGAGAAACGAGTTTTTCCTTTAACGCTTTATAAAGACAGGCAGCTTAGAGTAACAAATGGGCATCTCTGAGCCACCTTGCGCCTGGGCAGGGTGGTTTATTACATCAACTGTTCTCTTCAAAGCTGAGAAAGAAGAGAAGGTAGGTGCTGGGAGAGCTCTTTCTCCTAATCTCTCCTCCCTGCCATCCCCCCACCCCTGTGCAGTCTCCGGTATCTACAGCTGTCCTCCGTACTTCTGTATCTTCAAGTCCTTCCATTTCTTCCATAGACATTCAGGATCCATTGAGAAGGGCATACAGGGTTTGTCTTTCACAGTCGGGCGTACTTTACTAACTGCATTGGCTATTTTGGGTGATCATGTTTTGTTTGACCTCCCTTCTGGTGGTGGCACTAGTGAGCTGTGAAGCTTCCTGTCACTAGGGAGCTTACATGAAAGACTTGGCCAGATGTGAAGCAGGAGGCCTAGTAAAGTCCCACTAAAATCTGCAGAGGAAATCAGTTTACTAAGAATTAACAAACCAAATAAATAAATGAAGTTAACGAAAATTCTTTTAAAAAATTAAAGAATTAATAATGTCTGCAAAGTAGTGTAAAATATCCTAGATATGAAGAGACTTTTTTAGTAAGCTTGTGCAAAAATGTAATTAAAAGATAGCGATAAAAAATAGAAAATGTAATTCTCAGCGTAAGCTCCATCAAGTTCAGGACACTTTTATAGGTAACAATACTAGCCTAAAGACAGAATGTCTCAGGAATTTAACTATGTCATTGTAGTCTCATTTACATTGTTAATGGGTACCCTTTAAAGATTTTTTTAAGATAAAGAAACAAAAAGAAGTCAGGAGGAGTCAAAGCAGAATTGTACCACGAATGCTTAATGGTTTCCCTCCAAATGCTCACAATTGCCTCTCCTGAGAGGAATTCACAGGAACATTTGTTGTAGTCTAATCAGCGAGTAATGAAAGGACATCCAGACACAGCCAAATTTATTGGAATTTTCTTGATTAAGCCGGTGGCATACAGGGGACTCATGTCTCTCAAAACCCCGCAGCCCCGAGTGCAAGGTGAGGGGTGATTCTAAAGGCAAAAATTACACTCTTTTCTGGGTTGATGTGGCAATCACTGTAACAGTGGAGGGCTTGAAATCTAGGGGGTAGGATTAAAAGGGAAAAAAGGCAAAGAAAAACAAGCAGGTTAATCATTCCTTAAGGGTATGTTCCATCCCTACCTAAACACAATGGAATCTTAATGGTCTTCATGGCTCAGGGCAAGGGGTCTGGGGACTGGCGATTACATCACTAAGGAACATCTTAGGGTAGGGACTTCTGGGTTATTTAGCAAAGACGCTAGGAGTGTTCATCACTCTGGCAAAAGGAGAAAGCAAGTTTCCAATATAGAGAGGAGTTCAAAATAGAGGTCTACTTCAGCTAGTCTTCCTTTTTTAATCTAAGAGTTAGATAGGGAGAAAGAGACAGACAGACACACAACACCCTAACAGAGACTTGACACCATGATCTGCCCACAGCTTCGCCCAGCCCAGATCGTGGACACAGGTGTGCCCAGCATATTCAGGGAGCTTCAGACTTGAACTGGCAGCCTTTCTTGCTGGGCCTGCCTCACAGAGCATCACGTTTTACTGCTGTGCCATTGCCCAGCCTATTTCTTTTAAGTTTATTTATTTCTTTTTTCTACTGTAGGAGTAAGACAGAGAAAGAGAGAGAGAAACAGAGAGATGGGTACCCCCTGGATCATGGGCACATGTTCACCCAGCATGTTCAGGGAAGTCTCCAGATGTGAACACAGAACCTCCCTATGTGGGTTAGCCTTGCCGAGTATTAAGTTACCACTGTGCCACCATCTGCCCCAGTCTTTGATCTTGGTTGATCAGTTTTTGCTAGGCTGGACCCCTTTCACCTCTGGGTTATGCTTTGTCTTCAGGATCATACAGGAAATCCACGTGTCATCTCTTATGTCTGTTTATGAAGAAATGCTTCAGAATCTTGTTCCCACTCATTTAACATTTCCACTGAGAGTTAGCCCTGTAGCCTAGTGGTCAAGGGAGCCAGATCCCACATGACCAGCCACCATTCAAATCCCAGGGCTGGCAGCTTGAAAAACACTCTGGGGGACCGGCAGGTGGTGTGGTGGTTAAGACTATGGACCTCCACATAGCTGACCGTGGTTTGAGTCTCAGACCTGGCAGCTTGCTTTCTTACTTTCCCTTTCTCTCCCTCTCTCTGCCTCTCTGGTCAAATTAAATAATATATAGAATAAGATATTTAAAAAGGAAAAGAAAAACACTCTGGGCACATGTGCATATGAGTCCTAGATCCTGATAGGAGGGAGAAATAGAGAAGAGATTCAGTATGACCTTTCCTCATTGGTGGTGGGGGGTTGCTTTCTCGCTTTCCTGCCTCTTTTCTCTCTCTTGCTGGTCAGCACACACACCCTCTGACAAGAAATTTCTTAAAAAGAAAGAAATCACTGTGGATGGCCTGCTGCTGCCAGTGTCATCGTCAACATTGTCTTGTCCCTCCTTAAGAGGAGTTATCCATTTATAAACTGCTGGTTTCTTTGAACATTATCCCCATAAACTTTTCATAAAGCATCAATGATTTCACCATTGCTCCACCATAAATTTGATGTTTGTTCTTGCTTCAGTTTCAGCAGAATTCAGGGTTCTCTGACAGGGGCTCTTATCCTTCTTAGTGCCTCAAACTAGATTTTTTTTTTTTTTCGAGATTGTTCAAACAAATTTACTTAATATTGATTAACTACAAATTTTCATGTGCAACACATGGCCACTATTACAGGATTTGGCCTTCTAGAGAAATACGTAAACAGGTATTCTATTAAGATTCTGCCTTCTTAGAAAGGTGAGAAATGACCCAAACTCCCAACCCAGAAAAAAATTATCTAAATTATCATATTCTTTAAAAAGTTCCAACAGGCTCTCCTCAAACTAGATTCTGTTCAGACATGTCATAACAATATAGTACAAGTTTATTTTGGTACAAAAAATTTTAGAAATCCATGCATAGTTTTGTCACAGTATGCATTCTCTATGAACTTTTTGAAAACCCTTGTACATATTGCTTTAGTTTAAGGCAATGTTTAAGAGAGAGATTTAGGCCAGATCTGTGGCCTAGTGGTTAAAGGAGCCAAATCCTACATGACCAACAGCGTGGTTTGAGTTCCAGTCCCAAAAGCTTGAAAAATATTCTGGGATCATGTGAATGTGCATGCATGCCTCAAATCCTGACAGGACGGAGAAATGGAAAAGGGAGAGAGGTGTGACCTCCCCCGACTGAAGGTATTTTCTCCCTCTCTCTCTCGTGAGTACACCTGCCCTCTGGGAAATTAAAAATAAATAAATAAATATGGAATTGCTTAAATATTCATATATTAGTTACCTTGAAAGAATACCAAGTTGTTGACATATTTTCTAGTGGGATGCCAAAAAGTGTTCTCTATATCTAAGGTTCTGAAAATTTTGTTTTGTTCTGTTTTGTTTTTCTTGGGGGGCTCATTGCCAGAAAAGCAGCTAGGTCAGAAGCTAAGAGTTAGTTTTGATTTAGCATCCACCATTAATGATTGTATACTACTACTTTTTTTTTTTTTAAGAATTACTTATTTAATTTCATTTATCGTTATTATTATTATTATTTAGTTTCTGTAGAGCATGTACACTCACCAGAGAGAGACAGAGAATGAGAGAGAGAGAGAAAGTAAGCCACTAGGTCTGGGACTTGAACCATGGTCGGCCATATGGGAATCCAGCTTCCCAACCACCATGCCACCTGCTGACCTGCCTGTATCTTTTTCATACTTCTCATAAAGTGGGAAATTTAAGAAGGATTACTTCTTAACAAAATTGAAAAAAGAATTTAAGCTCCAAAATGGTTTTTCTAAATGCCTTTTAAATAGAAAATGACTGTGTCACTTTTTAGAGATCTTGAAGATCTGTGAAGATCTGGAATTTCTGCTATTTTGACTTTTTCCTAAGTCTTACTGTTGATGGAGTTTGGCACAAAAAAAAAAAAACTCAAAATTATGTTTTCTCTAGCCAGTCATTAGAAGTGTCTTAATTCTGGGGACCAGCAAATGGCCTAATGGCTACGTCGCTGGACTCCCATGTAGTCAACTGCAGTTTGAGTCTCGGATCTGGTGGCTTAAACTCCTGCTGGGCACATGTTCGTCCTAAGAGGAGAATGGAGAAGGGATTGCAGAGTGGCTATCCCCCCGGGGGGTAACTTCTCTCGTTCTGTTAAGTGTCTTACTTTATTTATTTACTTATTTATTTTGGAGAGGTTTTTGCTACAGGGCGCATGCCCTCGCCAGAAAAACAGAGAGAGACAGAGAAACAGAAAGCAAGAAATTACCCCCCGGGGGAATGGTCATGCCGCAATCTCTTCTCCATTCTCTTCTCGGGATCTTGTGCAGGCACGCATGAGTTTAAACCACCGGATCTGAGACTCGAACCACAGTCGACTACATAGGAGTCCATTGATGTAGCCATCAGGCCATCTGCTAGTCCCAAAGTGTCTTAATTTTTAGCTCATACAAGATCATTTGTAATTACGGTGTAGTAACCCCCTGAAAGGAAAGGGGCAGAAGGGGGACTGGAAGGGCTGGGTCCCGCTGGGACAGTAAATATGAGCTGCCCCATTTCCTTTCTAGGTGGAGGAGGAACTGCAGGAGCAAGATTTCTTGGACCGTTGCTTCCAGGAAATGCTGGATGAAGAAGACCAAGACTGGTTTATCCCGTCACGAGACCTGCCTCAGGCTATGGGACAGTTGCAGCAGCAGTTAAATGGACTGTCAGTCAGCGACGGTCATGATTCTGAAGATATTTTGGTAAGAGCCATATGAGTCCCATGTGCGATGTAGTGAAGGTATGGGTTTGGAGTCACATGCTCTCGTTGTGGTTCCACAGCCTTGGCAAGTCCCTGGAGCCCTCTGAGCTGCAGTTCTCTCCTCATAAGGGCTTTGATAACAGGCTGTATTCAAGACGTATCGTTCCTTATAAAGCAGTATGGAAACAGTGTTGTTGCCAATGTCACCAACTTTCATTTTTTCCTAATGGGCTTTTCCAAGTATGATTGGGAATAAGGATAAAAATTGGAACACTGAAAGTTTGGTTTCAAATGATCATTTGTGGGTGTCTTTCTCTTTTACTGTTTCCTAAATCTGTATTTAATATCTTCCTGAATGATTCCATTATAAAAATTGCCTCTTCATTTTGCAAAAACCATACTCCTGAAAGCCCATTACCCATTTAGGAGCCCAGATCAATGAATCCCCTACCTTTTACGCGTTAACGACTCTCTGAGTGATGCAGCTCT
Source organism: Tupaia belangeri chinensis (assembly GCF_000334495.1). Lineage (NCBI taxonomy): Eukaryota > Metazoa > Chordata > Mammalia > Scandentia > Tupaiidae > Tupaia > Tupaia belangeri. The sequence continues at coordinate 7,031,955 of NW_006159809.1, forward strand.
CACCCAGCTGGCGTTCTGATGCCAGTGCCCTGCAGTTTGCAGGGTTGGGATGTAATGAGAGAGTAGTTAGCAAAGAGGGTATGGAAAGATGAAGTAAAACAGAGATTGCAGTAGGCTGACTCCATGGCCTGATGGTTAAAGCTGGATCTCACATGGCCAACCACACAGTTCGAGTCCTGGACTCAGCAGCTTGAGAAATATGCCTGGCACATGTGTATATGGGCCCAAAATCCCAAAAGGAGGGAGAGATGGAGGAAAAAGGATTACAGGGTTACTATACCCCATGGTGTGGTGGTTAACGAGCTGGGTTCCCACGTGACTGACTGCATGGTTCAAATCTTGGACCTAGTGGTTTGAGAGACAGCACCAGGCGCATGTGTTGTGCGTACCCAAAACCCCAAGAGGAGAATTCAGGGGAAAGGATTGCCATGTGGCCATTCTTCCTGGGGGATAATATCTCTCTCTCTGCCCTGTCCATCAAGTGCACACGACCTATAGCAAAAACTGAAACAACAACAACAACAACAAAATAAAAACAGGTTGTGGTAACCAAACTGGTTTGATGAAATACCTTGATTTTCACCAAGTTAGGGTACTCAGTGAATTGAAGAATTCTTTCTGGAGTTGAACTTCCAGGTCTCTGGTGAGACTTTGAAAAGCATCATGAAGGGGCCAGGAGTCTGAAACAGGAAGGAGAAAGTGAACTCAGTCAGGGCTGAGGACGTCAGGAGCTGTGGAGAGGCGCCCAGCAGTCATAGGTTGTTAGAGGCATTTTTTTTTCCTCTCCTTAAGGCTAAGGGGAAGGTATTGCTAATACTGAAAAGGGGGACAAAGTGAGTTTTAAAGAGCAGCTTGCCTGGGGATTTATTATCTCTTGGTTCTTATTTCAGAGCAAAAGTAACCTGAATCCGGATGCCAAGGAGTTTATTCCAGGAGTGAAGTACTGAGCCGGCAGAAAGCTTCAAGGAGGCTTTCTCTGTCCCCACATCTGGGAATGCTGATCACAAAATGGCCAAGCTGGGGGTGGGGGGTGAGGGGTGCAGAGTGGGGAAGGGGTGATGGTGGTTTAACTTGATACTGTGACTCTGAGTAACTAATGTGCTCAGTCTTAATCTCCAAGCCTCTGAGTATTTCTCTTCTGTTCTACTGCCTTTTCATTTGGAGCAGTTTCCTGTTTTGTATTTGTTATTCATTAGCTCTTAAGTTAAGGAAATTGCAGGTTTTTCCCCCTTCATCAGGAATGTTCTGCTGTGTGTGTTTAAACAAAATAAGCTGACCAAGAAAAACCAGGTGTTTAAGAAATGCCCTTCTCGCGCCACTATATACCTGCCAGGGGCAGCGAACACCTGAAGAGCCACCTGTGGAGTGTGTCCGTCTGGCTGGTTGGAAAGTGGAAGAAGCAGCCCAGAACATGGGCTCAGCCCCTGGAGCATCCTCAGATAAACTGGGATACAAGACCCACGGATCCCTGCCCTGAGCCCCATTCAGGAAAACAGACTTTCAGTTCTCGGTTTACAGTAAGTCTTGATAGTTGATGAAAGGTGTCAATCAGAAGGGGAGGACCATGATGGTGACTGTCACGTCACTTGTTACTGTTCTGTTCTTAAGCCTCTGTTTCCAGCTACCATCGGACTCATTTGCAAGGTAAAATAATAGTGCCAGGGTTCACTCTGCCCCTCACGTGTCATTCCCGTGTCCTTACCACCCCACCCCGACCCTTGCTCAGTTTTTAAGAAGAGTGTTAACCAAAGGTGTAAGAGCCAGCCTCACTGGCCATAGGCTTAAGCCTGGAGAAGTCATCTTTGAATCCTATTGGTTGTGTCCTAAATTTATTTGGACAAGATTTTTTTCCCCAGCTTCATCCACACTTAGTTTTCCTGGTATCTTAATTCCTTCAGAGATTTATGTACTTTTTCAAAGAAACATATTTTCAGAGTACTGGCAAGAAGCTCAGTTCACTCACAGTTTGGATACTTCTCCTCACCTTAGAGAATTATCCAAAGGAGCTCAGAACACCTAGCAGAGTGGGCCTTGCTTGACACACATGGCCACGAACCAGCTCGCCTATGTACTTTCAGCTACTACGAAATTTCATTGTTCCCACATATCAGCTGTGCAAATTTTTTAGATTGGCCTCTCTGGGTGTATTCCTTCTGTCTTTGGGGTTTCACTGGGGTTTTGTTGATAACTCACTGGGGTCTTTTGTTGCTACTCCTAAGGAACTGAGCCCAACCTCAGGAGCTGCCTTTATAGAGAGATGTGGGTGACAGTCGTATAGAAGAGGGCGTGCCTAGTCCTGGTCCTTCTTCCTGGACAAGGACTTGCAGAGGCCTGAGGGTGATGGTGGCTTCTGTCTGACTGCTGCTGTACTGTGTGATTTGCCCGTGAGGAAAAGGTCACGTAACTTGAAATAAAGTCAGTGTAGGTTCAGTATGTGAGTGTGGGACAGAGGTTGGAAGGAAAGGACTAGGGTCTGGAAAGCTGAAGGAATTCTTTTTCTTATGAAGTCCTTTGTTGACTTTTTGAATAGCCACAGGCTAATGTCAGATTTAAAAGACAAATTTACATCTTTTCCCTCATTCGAGTCTCTAGGGTGGTGTATTTGAAAAATGGCCTTCATGTTAGATGACATGTCACAGACGAGCGGCTTAGGGAACTTGTATTGCCAAGCATGCATATTAACTCCCAGAGCCTCTATGTCAGAAGAGTGGGCTGTAGACTTTACTTCAGGGAAGACTGTGCATGAAGCAGCATCTTTATTCCAGCTTCAGCTTTCAGCTAGGGGTTGTTTCCTCTATGGAGAAGACATGGAAGTAGATAAATGGAGGAAATCTCTTTTCTGGGGCTACTTTTTCACCTTCAGTCTCCATTAGCCTGTCTAAGCTGAGAATTCTGAAGACTGTTGGAAATGTGTTACAATTACAGAAAGAGCCATTTTCAACACTGGGCATCTCTGTCACAACCAGCACAATGGATTCTTGTTTGGATGCCCATCTAGAAACTAACAGGGATCCAAGATCGAGCCATTTATCCTAAAGGTTTGCTCTTTTGGTACCAAAGAGCAACTGAGCTACTAGGTCCTGTCCGAAGGGCCCCCCTTGCCTTCTGCTGTGCTGGTCCAACTAGGATGTCGGTCTTCAGCTGGGCTCACAGGTATATTTGGTCGGGATAGGACAGTGTTATGTTAGATAAGCATGAACTCTGAGGGCTGAAGTTTCCACTCGTAGCCAGGCACAGAGTGCGCCAACTTGAGGATCAGAAAGCACCTGGCAAGGGGATCCTTTGTAACATGTAGGACCGAGGTTCCAGTGGTCCCTCTTGTAGCCCCCTCTTCTCACCATCTGCTTTTTAGTGTGAGGTGGGAACCCAGGTGCCACCCAGATCACAGGCTCAGCTATAGTTAAGTTTACCAACTTCACAGCCGCACTGGTGCTCACAGCTGTGACACTGTGCTCCTCGAGTTTGGACCACATGGGAGGCCCAGGTTCGATTCTCAGTCCAACCTAAAGGTCAGGTGCAGCAGCCAGTGTCTGAGATCCCAGCTGGGAGGCTGAGAGGCCGAGGCAGAAGCAGGATACAGCAAGACCCTGGCTAAAACAAAACAGAAACACAGTGGTTGGAGTTTACCAACTTCTTAGTTAAAAATGCATGCAGGTCTGGTTGGATTTTACTGGGGAAGGGCTGGAAGGTCTTCAGAGCGCTCTAGGAACTTGCCACAAGTTGTAGGCCTCTGACTTTTCCCTCATAGGATGTTCTGAGTTCAACCCAGGCTGGACGCTTTTACCCTTTAATGGTGAGGCTAGTATTTATAGGTAATAATTTTGATTTTGAATTTAAGTCACTCTTCTATTTATTGACAACTGGAAGTTTGAGAATTTGTATAGAAACGAAATATGTATTTTTAACAGCTGCCGATCTGGCTGATCCCAATATTAGGTTTTTAATGGTTGATTTTTAATTATTGGGATTATTCAACTCTAAAACTCCAAGGTTAAAGTAATTGGTCTCTTTCTCTTCAAGGGAGAAAGTAAATAAATAAATAAAGGAATGCCTTTTCTATTTCTTCCAGCCTTTAAACTGTTGTAGATAACTCAATGATACAGAGTAGACCTGAGCACATGCAGCTCTGGTTCTTTGGGTCAGTTTCTAAGTGTAATAGTTCTCTTTTGGGGGAATGAGCAGATGGCATAATGGTTACGTTATTGGACTCCCATGTAGTCAACCACGGTTCAGATCGTGAACCTGGAGGCTTAAAACTCATGCCAGATGTGTGTGTGTGCGTGCCCAAGATCCTGAGAGGAGAATGGAGAAGGGATTGTGGTATGGCCATTCCCGAGTATGTGTGTGTGTGTGTGGAGGGGGTGGGTAGTTCTTGCTTTCTGTCTCTGTCTCTCTGGCAAATGCACGCACCCTATAACAAAAATCTCTCAAAAAATGAAAATAAAAAATAGCTGGCTTTTGGGAATCACAAAAGGTCAAGTCAGAACAGAGCTTAAGGAAAAGGCTGGACCTTTGCAGCACCTTTAGTTTCCAAAGTCACAGCCGCTGGAGTCTCTTTATAATGCTAGCTATGGCTTAAAAGTAGATTTTTTTTTTTTTAGTGAAATACTGAGCACCATTACGCAAATCGTTGCCCTAATGTCAAAGTTTTGTCTTGGTTTGGGAGAGACTGGGAAGTAAGGAGGTCAGGTAAATTCTCTGACAATTTACATGTTAACAAAACCCCATGAAGAGGTAGTCAGAGCAAACAGCCTGAGTGGGTCTTCCTGGGTTAGGGCTGCCACAGACCCTGTGTAGACATGACTGCCTGTGCTCCTGAGGAACCCTACTGTGATCAGAGTGGGGCAGGCCGCCTTTGGTAAGGGTCCTGGCATTACAGACTGACGAGCTTTCTTATTTTCAGTGATACTGAGGTATGGGAACTGCTAGAAACCTGACACATGGAACAAGGTTTGGAGCTGTCCACCCACTGGAAAAGTCTGCCCTCCTCTGGGATAATGCAGACATCACCATTTGGGAAGTAGGGGAGACAACAGGGGGACTGACCCTGATTTAGTATATAACGGGGGCTTTGATCACCTCCTGCCTCTGTCTGCAATTCCCATAGAGGGAGTCATTTCACCCCTCATTGCCCATAGAGGTCATTAGTTCTGCTGATCTCACTGAGTGGTATGCCGAGAACCTTCTGCAGCTACTGCTCTGCCGCCTTGTGAATTCTCTCACAGACCTGTTTAGTCACCATTCGGACCTTTTTCCTCCTCTGTTTTCATCTCCCATGGTAAAGCTGCTATTGGTGACAGGGCCAGGGGAGCGGGAGGCCGAGCTGAGGAAATACTCCTGCATATTCCTTGGCCTCTTTTCACTTGGCCTTCTGCCCCCACGGCCCAAACCCCTGCTGCTATTCCCAGCCCACCTCATTTTTAGGGGGTCAAGGGAATAGGACAGATAGACAAATATCACTCTATCTATAATGACGTAGAGAAATCTGTAAAGAGACAGAACCATCATCTTTATTTTAAAAGAGAAAGCTCCCTTAGATTTTACTAGGAATCTCTTTGTAAGATTTGCTGAGTTTTTTTCCCCCCTCCTACCTCCTTACTGGCCACGCTTTATTTAAAAATTATAAACATGTAGGCTAATATTACAAAAAAAATACTAAGATAACGGTAACATCTAAACAGTGTTACTATTGTATAGTTACTGATGCATTTGTAGTTACATGCATTTGTAGAGAACAGTAAAATGTTTCACTTTGTAAATCAACACTAAGTGATAATCTTGTTGATTATAAGCCTTCAAAAATGTTTAATGCTTGAAGGGTAGTTTGGGAGGCAGGCAGTCCCTTTTTTGTTTTGTTTTGTTTTTTTAGTTATTTCAATAGGAATATCTTACATCTCATAAGGCTCACCCATTTCAAATACATAATGATTTTAGGAACTTCCCTTGGTGGCGCAGCCATAAGCATTACTCGATTTCAGAGTATTTCATCCCTCCCATAAAATCCTTCCTGCTTCCCACCCCCAGCTCCAGGCAACCCCTGGCCTCTGTTCTGTCTCCAAGGCTTCGCCGTTTCGGGACATTTCATATTGACGGAATCATACAGTATGTGGTCTCGTGTCTGGCTCTCTTTATTTAGCATATTTTTGAGGTTCATCTATGACACGCATTTTGGTAGCCTGTTCCTTTTATTGCTGGGCATTATTCCGTTGATGGACACATGCACTACATTTTGTCAGCAGAGAGCATTGCACATTTGGATTTCAAGTTTCTGTGGTCTAAATGGACCTTTGTGGACAAAGGGCTCCTAGAGAAAGCTGCTGCGCCACTGAACAGAACCAACTTTGCATCAGAAGCTCCACTGGAGGAGCCGGAACTGCTGGGGGCATTTTTGATAACTTTGCAACTTTTTTCTAAGGACCTTTTGTGCCGTCCACTGCACGTCAGGACTTTGGAAGCATTGATAAATCCATGTAATAAGTATGAGCGTGTTTCAGTGGACAAAAGTGAGACCGTTCGTGCTATGTTGGATGTTTTCCCTCCCCTAGACTGGATGGGGGAATCTAAACTTTCTAAACATGGTCATCTGTCTCCATTTACGAAGCTGAACACACATTATAGATGGCGCTGACTTCGTTAGATTTAGAGGGAAGGAGGGTCAACGGCAGAGGTGGAGAGGAGAAAAGGGGTGGAGCTTGTGGAACCAGAAGACCCCAGAGGGTTTGTGCATGGCCCACCCCAATGTTGGTGTGGATGGTGAAGTGCTGGCAGTGCCCTGGGGCAGCCTGGCACCTCCAACAGGCCCAGAAGGTCTGGATTTTGGACTCTTATTCCGGTTCAGTGTTGAAAAATGTGTCCCCAAAATTCTGAGAAGAGAATGAAAGAGAAGAGATTGCGGCATGGCCATCCCTCATGGGGGTGGGGGTGATTTCTTGCCTTCTGTCTCTGGATTTTGGACCCTTATTCCGGTTCACTGTTGAAAAGCTGTTTTTGCTTTTGTTTTGTTTTCCTAGATAAACATTATATGATAGTTAGTAAAACATGGGGGGAGGACCTGGGCTTTAACATTAAAATAATTTTCATAAAAACATCAAAAATGGGGAAAAAAGTTACTTTTTAAAAAGTTTGCTATACAAACTAAATGGCAGCTGTTGAGAATCTCAATAAAATAAGAATAAAATGCA
>NW_006159809.1:7041765-7049914 GCF_000334495.1 Tupaia belangeri chinensis
GAGAATCTCAATAAAATAAGAATAAAATGCATTTGTTGACACTGTTACTTTTATTTCCTAAGGTTGGATCACTGAACATCATTAACTACAGAAAGCAGGTGTGGTGGGACCAGCAGTTAGCGTAATGGCTATGTTGCTGGACTCCCACGTAGTCGACAGCGGTTCACGTCCCAGACCTGGTGGCTTAAAACTCATGCCAGGCGTGTGTGCGTGCGTGCCCAAGATCCTGAGAGGAGAATGGAGGAGAAGGGATTGCGGCGTGGCCATCCCCCCTGGGGGGTGATTTCTCGCTTTCTGTCTCTCTGTTTCTCTCTGTCTGACGAGCGCACGCGCCCTATAGCAAAAACCTCTCCAAAAAAAAGAAAAAAGAAAAGAAATCAGGTGTGGTGTACTGTGAGAGAGATTGTTGTCTGTTTTAAAATGGATGAGAGTTTTAGTTGCATAGTTTTCTTTCCAAATAGGGCTGCAAAGCAGTAAAAGGCTTTGAAAGTCACAGACACCTTCATCCTTGTCTTTGTGACTCTGGTCTGAGCCTCAGACCTATCTGAAAATGTATGACACTTCCCTCCCTAACTCCTTCCCTGGAGCTATTATGACAATTAGAATTGAACTGTAAAATACTGTATAAGCTTGACACAGCAGGCACTTAATACACTGTAGCCTCTACTTGCAATAACATACAGCTTTGAACAAAAGTGGTAAAAGCAAATCCTTGGGCTAGGAGGAAAACTGGATATTTTCCTGTTTCTGAGCAAAACTGACTTCTGCCTAGAAACATGGTGAAGGGATTCTGTACTCATCTGCCCACAACTGAACAGCTTGAGAGCTTGCTACACACCATGCATCGCCCTAGGCACCCGGGCCACTGAGTTAACAGCAAACATAGTTCCTGTTGTGCAGATGAAGTTTGGTAATTCCTACTTCAACTTCTGCCTAGCTTGTATCTCCCAGTGGTTTCTTGAGGGGTCCTGTCATATGGTAGAACCACCTTGGGACCAGATCAGAGCACTGGGGTCTTGCTTTGAGCCCTGTCATTTCTTTACCTCCTTCCTAAAGCCAGGGTGGAGAAAAATCAAAGCTGAACTGCCTTTTCTGTCATTGAGATACCATAGGCATGGTCTATGCAGGGTGTAAGACCCAGAGCCAACAGGTGGCATTGTAACTGGGGAACTGCACTCTCACATGGCCAACCATGGTTCAAGCTCTGGGCTTGGTGGCTTGAAAACTGCACTAGGCACATGTGCATGCATGCCCAAAATCCCAGGAGGAGAATGGAGAAAGGATTGTGGAAAAATCACTCCCAGGGGCTGATTTCTCACTCTCCCTCTCACTGTCTCTCTGGAAAAAGCATGCACCCATGGCAAAAAAAAAAAAAAAATCTTAAAAAAAATTTTTTTAAGAATTATTTCATTTAAATTCATTCATTCATTTTAATTGGACCAGAGGAGGACAGAGAAAGAAAGGGAAAATGAGAAAGCAAGCCACCTGATCCGGGACTCGAACCATGGTCGGCCATGTGGGAGTCCAGCGCTCTTAACCGCCACACCACCTGCTGGCCCCCCCAAAAAAATTTTTTTAAATCCAACTGTAGAGTTAAACTGGCACCAAAGTTTGAGAAATGATGTCTAGGACATCATCCACACCTTCTAATAGCTCACACTCTAAACACCTGAAGAGACAGATGGCCACTGTGGACGAAGACTCCTTCGGTCACCGCCAAGCAGCACCAGCAACAGAACATGAAGCCCCTTCACCTTGGTCTTAACTGACACAGTACCACATCCAAAGGACAGGAACCATGTCTGTCACTGATTTTCACCATTCCCGCCACACTAACAGTGTCCTGCTATAACCAGTCAGTGAGTAGCAGGCACAGGTAGGTAGGCCGCGTCGTTAAAACTGCGCCTAGCTGGCCTCCTTGGCTTGCAGCCCTCCTCTGAGCACTCAGGAATTCATTCACGGCCAACTGCAAAGGGGGCGGCTCACCTGCAATGACCAACCAGTGAGGGGAAACTCGCAGGCTCGTCCCATCTAAGCCCTACTGAGTGTCTCAGGAGAGGGCGTAGTGTGCTTAGGATTACTCGCAGTGATGTCCTGCAGGAGCACTCAGTCCCATTACTCAGTGAGGGGTCCTTACCCACTCTGACAGGAACGCTGCAGTCACAGGGTAAGGGGCAGCCACGTGGCTTTATGTACGGAACGGCAGAGGCACGTGGAGAATGTGGAGTGGATGTAAACAATCCAAGCACCTCAGGTGGGGCTTTCACTCTGAACTAAAACCAAAGTTTCTAAGCCCTCTGGAACACCAGAGGCAGGTGCACCAGGAATGTACACAGCAAGCATGCTTGATAAACAATCCGAGTGGGGAGTAAGTAAAGTGCGTTTATTTTCTTCTATGTGTTCTTTTTTTAAAAAAAGACAAGAGACTCTTCCTTTTGGTCACTCAGTGTCCACTGGGTATAGAGGAGTATAGCCAGGGGCTGGTCCCCTAGGAGAAGGTGTAGGAGTAGAAGGCAACAACATTGGAGCTGTAGTCCATGGGGAGCAGGTGCCCAATGTGCCGGGCCCCCAGGCTAGCCCCGCCCAGGGCGGAGGAGTGCCTCAGCTTCATCAGGGTGAAGCTGGAGAAGGAGTTCTGAGCCTGGATCTCTCGGCCCTGGGTCAGCGCCAAAAGGAAACCTGGAGAGAGGAGCACAAAGGTGAGAGGGGCCCAGCTGCCCTATGGAGACCAGCGATGGGGAGGGAACTGAGGAGCCCAGGCAAACCAGGCCATGTGGATCAATTCTAGCTGTGGCTATTGGACAGCAACCCCGGGGGGCCTGCCCTCCCCGGCCCCACAGCACACGCCGCCAGAACCCCGTGGTAGCAGTCAGAGTCCTTGGGCTACTGTAGAATACCGAGCGTGCCCGTGATACAGTTGCCAGGGCTCTCAGTCGTGTTTCCTTCCGGCCAGGATTATGCCGAGGCGGGATGTCACCACAGGCTGTCAGGCTGACCAAAGCTCTGGTTTTAAGTTAGGTTTGCCTTTAATTTTTAAAAATGGCTTTACTTAATCAATCATGTGGATCTTTTCAAGAGTTCAGGACTCTGGGTGGCACATTATAAAGGGCTCAGTTCCAGTTAGGAGAGGGCCGTGGCCTTGGGCTGGTGGCCTGTCCAGGCCTCAGGGCCCAAGTCCTCCCTGCAGCAGGAAGCTTTCTGGGGCCGCTTCTTTTCCAGCCCCATCTTCTGCCCTCTCTTCCCCTCCTGTGCCCCCTAAACTCACCTTCCTTCAGCAGCTCCCAGCTCTTCCACACGGAGCCCACACACACGATGGGGAGGCCAATCTCCCCCTGGAACAAGACCTGGATGGAGAGCAGAAAATGGACGCTGTGCACAAACTAGCCTCTCCAGGGCTACAGGGGGTTGATTCCTAAGACCAATCCATCTTATCCCAGGTACTATCCCTCAAGCCCCAAAACAGGAGAAGGTAGATGTACAGAAAGAAAGGGGAAAAAAAAGAAGAAAACAGGAGCAACTCACAAGGCAAGGGAGGGAAGCAGAAAGAAAGAGGGTTAAGCTGAAACAGAGGCAGAAGGAAGAGAAGGAAGGGAAAGGAGGGACATGACTGGAAGGAAGGGACGTATCCGTCAGACCAATATACCATACAGAAATACAGATTAGGGACAGGTCCCAGAGGGGAGCTGCTTGACCAGAGAATTTGTTTGCATTACAGACACTCTGCAGGACGTTTTTCATTTAAAATCGTGTCCTACACACACAGGGGTCGATGACAGCCCCACCCCATGGGAAAGGGCCAAGTCTGCCAGCCCCCACCGCAAATCCCACCTCAACTCACCGGGTCGATCTCAGGCAGCACGGCCACCACATGTCTGCCCAGCATCTCCCCAGCCTTCCTGAAGATGTAGCGGGAAAGGGGGTCTCCTTGCTGAGCACCTGGGGACAGGAGGCGGAAAAGGGGCTAGTGAACACCCAGGGAGCTGCGTGAGGCAGCAACCACAGGAGCACCTGTTCTAGCGAAGGGTCGATCAGATGGCCGCACTCACGGTGCGTGGCCAGGTGGGCCCTGGCTGGGCCTCTCCCTCTCGGTGTGTGATGACAGCTCATGCGCCTCTGGGAAGGCAGCACCCTCTAGAGCATGCTGGCAGCTGGTCTGTGCTCCAGCTTACACTGAGTTCCTGTGAGTCTGTCCCTACTGGTCTCCCAGCTTTGGGGACCCAGGACTCAGGCTGAGCTGCCAGCTGATACTCCTGTCTGAGCACCTGACCCACCTCCAGGCGTCCGCGGCTGATCAGCCCCTTCTTGGATATGTTTGGAGGGTCCTAAGTCCAGTGGGATCTAAGACAGCCCCAGAGTCCCGAGGCTGCAGGATCCATGTGAAGGGAGTATGGACCTCACATCAGCTCTGTGTGAAGCTTCTCCTGACACCCAACAAAATGCACCTGACTTCACAGCCCCCTAGTTCACTGGTTAAAAAAAAAAAAAGTCAAGGGGCCGGGAGGTGGTGTGGTGGTTAAGGTGCTGGACTCCCACATGGCCAACTATGGTTTGAGTCCCTGACCACTATAGTTACTTGCTTTCTCACTTTCCCTTCCTCTCTCTCTCTCTCTCTGGTGAAATCTGAAATGATTAATTAATTAATTCTTTAGGAAAAAAAAAGTATGTGCCTCAAAAAAAAAAAAAAAAGATCTGTTCAAAGGGCACACTGTTGGATACACTTCTCAGAAACAGGTGTACGGCCTGTAGAAGCCAGGATTAGCTGCCAAGGAGAGAAACCCAGGTATCACAAGACATCAGCAACACAGCTGCATGCCCTCTGCCTTCTTCCCAAGGCCACCCCCACGGCCTGTGGTGACAGGGAACTGAGGTTCCCTTGATAAGAGGGAAAATGGCTCCCTGGCCCCATCTGAAAACCACTCCACCCCCAATTATGGATGTCTTTTGAGAGAACGAGCCAGAAAAATTCCTGCCCCACCTCCAGTACCTTCTGCAATTTTCCGGCAAAATCCAGCAAACCTGCATTTGTCAAAGTCCCTGTAGAGGTGAGTGAGAATTCCTAGCCGATCTGGCACCTGAGAGGTGAAGAAAAGGTGCAGGACAGTCATCAGAAGCAAAGGAAAACCCCTAATCCATCCACTGGAGCTGGCTCTACTACGTGAAAAGGTGGTACAGTTTTTGTTTTGGTTTTGGTTTGGTTTGGTTTGGTTTGCTTTATCTGTTTAAGCTCTGGAAAGTGAAAGGATTGCAATTTCTCTTGGAGAAAAGCTCTCTGTCTTCCCCAGCATGGACTTTATTGCTTCCTTACAGATTAACTTGAAGGTAGCACTGAGCACACATCTGTGTTCACTGAAGTGTGTCTAGTAGTTCCTTAAGGTGGTCTTCAAATATTTCTTTGGCTAAATAAATCTAAGGAATATCACACACTGCAACTCTCCTTGAAGGCACAAAGCACATTAGCAAATTAAAGGCTCTGAGAAGTCCTGTGACAAATGGGACCAGCAGTTAGCATAATGGCGATGTCGCTGGACTCCCACATAGTTGACCGCAGTTCACGTCCCGGACTCAGCGGCTTAAACTCACGCCAGGCAGGTGTGCGTGCATGCCCAAGATCCCAAGAGGAGAATGGAGAAGGGATTGCGGTGTGACCATCCCCCCTGGGGGGTGATTTGTCGCTTTCTGTCTCTCTGTCTCTCTCTGTCTGTCTGGCGAGCGCACGCGCCCATAACAAAACCAATCAAAAAAAAAAAAAAAAAAAAAAAAAAAAAGTCCTGCGACAAAGAAATGTTCGTTTCTTCAAATGTATATGATCCACCATAACAAACTCACACACCCTTAATACTGCCAAGGTCCTCAGGAACCAGTGATTCTTCATAATGCATTTTAGTCCATGGACTAGGAGGGCTGAAATTTGACCTCCTGCAGCAATGTACTAAGCACTTTATATACCATCTCGTCTCATCTTTGTAACATCAAAAGCTTAGTCCCATCTCCTGCAGCAAGTGCTACTGAAGTGATTTCTCTTCCTCGCCCTCTCTATTCCTTACCCTGGCCCAGGCCAAACTTCCTCTCCAATCCCCAATCCTTTGGCCCTGAGATTATGGGTATGCCTTTCCACCGTCTAATCTCTTTCCTTGGCCTGGCTCTAGTTCACCTAAGTGGTGGAACAAAAAGACTAACTAGCCTTACACAAAGAGAAATCTACTAGAAAAATATATCTTCCATCTCTCTCTCTTCCCACCTTTTACTGCAGGGTCTGCTAAAGGCAGCTGAGTTCTAACCCATCAGGAATGGGTATGGTACAGACAAGGAGTCGATCCCCAATGCCATGGCAAGAAGGCTGCACCTCCCCCAAAACTCACCTGCCTACCTCTTAATAGGGTCTCCTGGCCCACACAGGCCAGAAGCAACTCACGCCCAACACACCCGTTCCAAGTCCACCTGCTGTCTGCCTCCTGATGTCACCCTGCACTTTTCATCCAAGCCTAGAACACCAACCCAGCAGGTGTGCACTGCCCAAGAATGCAGTCTAGCCAATCACCTGTCCCCATACTCACACCTGCCACCCTTGACACCCTCCTGGAGCATGCTGCTTACACCACTCTGAATCCTGTCTTCACCTACTGTTTCTCGCCCTGTAGCTCTGACCCACGACCTAGCCTGATTTCCCTCTGGCCCGCCCTGGCCCACACTGTCCTCACTCCTGCTGCCCTACCCCAGGTGTGTATGTTCACTGGTGTAGGGGGAGTACCTGGAAATAGTTGAACATGGCCTGTTTGACATAGCCAATGTCATGAGGGGCCGCCTCGAGGTTGTCGATGGAGTCAAACACTATTTTCACTGCTTGGTGTGCAATCCAGTAGGCTGCAGAGAGCAGAGAGGGCCAAGAAGATGGGGCAGTCTCTCTGGGCTACCAGGAAGGAAACTCAGAGCTAGGCAGGGTTAAGAATCGGCTTGGGTGTTAGAGCAAATGAAGTTTCCTAACTCCCAGCCTGGGGGCTTCTCATCAAACTGTGAACTTCTCTGACTGACCCAGAAAAGGGAAAGCTAGAAGGGGGAAAAAGAACACGAGGCCGGGTCACTCCAGCTCCCACCCAAAGATAAGACAAGGTCAGTCAGTTGTCACAAACACCACTGGAGACGCTGCCATGTGCTGGGCCCAAGGGCCCCAATGAAAACATGCATAGGCCACCAACAGAAAGGTGACGGTGGGAGGACCTCCACACCCCCTCCCCACTAGCAAACTGCCTCACTTCTCCTGGCAATTATGGCTCCAGCCTTCAGTTTCAGCCCCTCCCTGGGGACTCCAGAAGTCAGCACACGTAGGCCACAGCCACTGTGTGGAGACAGGATCTGAATCCTGGGTGCAAATCTCTGCTGAGGGACCAGGTCAGTGGTTAGCACGGCACTTGCTTCTCCATGCTCTTCCAGTCATCATCCTGCCCTAGAAGGGTCCAGCTCAGGAGATGCCTCCAGAGAGGCCCAAGGGGTCAGCAGGCAAGGGCAGGGGAAAGGAAGATGGCGCACTGCAGGAAGAGCAGGCCTAAGACCCGAGCCAGGCCTGTCGGTGCGAGCTCACCTGAGCCCTCGTCTCCCATCATGTGGCCCCAGCCACCGCAGCCGCTCTCAGAGCCATCGGGGTTGATGAGCCTGCAGTTGGAGCCTGTTCCAGAGATGAGCACGATCCCACCTGGGGAAAGGGCATGGGAGGCTCAGTGTGGCCGAGGCCCAGCACAGAGCAACAGCTTCCCACTGTGGAGAGACGGACAGAAACTGACCCCAGCAAACAGATCACCACCCAGGCTCCGGGAGAAGAAAACCGAGGACAGCTGGTTTCCTGCCTGACAGTGAGGGCCTGGGCCTCGGGCACGTCCAATCAGGGACAGTCCTTCTCTGGGGGACAAAGAGGAGCAGGAGTCTATGCCTTCTCTAGGGCATGTAGGTCCTTGTGCAGCTGACTCCACCTGCGTCAGTGAGTACCACTGTGTGCCAGGGCCTGTGAGAGACCTGGTTCTCACAATCTAAGACCCCAACCACCTCGGCGGTACAACTGCCTCCGTTCTATACACAGTGAGTCTGAAACACAGAGCTCCCTAGCTTTCTAGGGAGCACAGCTGGGAAAATAGAAGCCAATCCCATGAGACCAACACTC
>NW_006159809.1:7050019-7055152 GCF_000334495.1 Tupaia belangeri chinensis
ACATCTGGGAAAGTAGAAGCCAATCCCATGAGACCAACCCTCTTTCCACCATCACAGAGCTCCCCCACTTTCTCGGCACCCAGCTTCCCCAGCCAGCCTTCACTGCACTGCCTCCAGGGGCTCCTCCTCTGCAGGGCAGTCTCGCTTGACTCCGCTCCTCACTTCCTGTGGAGATACCTCTCCTGCCCTCCCTCCTCCTGACCCACCCTTGGTCCTGGCAGAGAGTTAAACTGAGGAGAGTCAGGGGTTGGGGGATATGACCGAAGCTGCCTTTCAGATCATATTTGCAAGACAAGTTTTGCCAGTTACATCTAAGGGGCTTTCCCCAGAAGACCAGTTCTCAACCCCACCCCGCCCTCCACCTCCTCACCATCTGGTGTAGCTGTGGCAATGGAGCCTGCGGCATCCGTGGTGACCAAGTAGCTTTCACTCAGGTAGGGAAACTGGTCCCTCAGCTCCTCCATCAGGATCCTCACTGCGTCCTCCTGTTCTCCACCACTCAGGGACAGGCCCTAGGCCAGCAGCAGGTGAGCGAGTGTGCAGAGCCCTAGATCCACTCCTTTCTCGACACCCCTCCACTGAGGACTGCCTCCTGCTGCCTATGTCTGGCTTATCCTGCTCTTCCAGCCACAGTCCTCCTTCCATCCCACACAATGTCCCTGCAGAAGTCGGGGCCTGCAAGAACTTGAACTGGGGGGGACCAGCAGTTAGTGTAATGGCTATGTCGCTGGACTCCCCCATAGTCGACCGCGGTTCGAGTCGGACCCGGTGACTTAAACTCACGCCGGGCGCGTGTGCGTGTGTGCCCAAGAGCCGAAGAGGAGAATGGAGAAGGGATTGCGGTGTGACCATCCCCCCAGGGGGTGATTTCTCACTTTCTGTCTCTCTGTCTGTCTGGTGAGCGCACGCGCCCTATAGCAAAAACCTCTCCAAAAAAAAAAAAAAAAAAAACTTCAATTGGGGACCCAGCAAGGCCAGGTTTGGAGCCTGGGAAGACAGTGGTGCTCTTTAACAGCGAAGTCTGACAGGAGATCAAAGTGAGGAAAGATGGAGAAAGGTCTGTTTGGAATGGCCAGGGCTTGGCTGTGCCAGCAGAACACCTCAGTTTCAGGGCCAGGGAGTAGCCGCAACCAGCAACTAGGAGAAAGCTGGCCTGGGAATAATAGCTGACAGCTAATGAGTAGCCATGAGTCAGGCTCTTTGCTAATGGCTTTTGGATGAATATGTCATTTTATTTTCCCAACTACTCTGAGGTAGCTACTGCCACCCATGTTTTCCAGATGAAAAAAAAAAAAAAAACTGAGGCTTAAAAAAGATAAATATCCTAGTCAGGGTCAAAGAGATGCTGAGTGGCAAAGCTGGAATTCAAACCCAGGTCTCAAGGGCTCCCCGAACCCCCATGCTCTTCCAATACACTTGTGGCTTACAGGAAGCCAGGAGAACGGGTGAGATCAGACTCCAGGGACTAACGACTGAAGGTTTCTTCCTCTACAGTCCTCAAACTAACCTAATCCAAACTTGCTGCCTGTCTCAGTTTCCCTGATGGCTTCACTCCCAGGCTCTCCCCCGACTCACCAGGCTTCGTAGCGGTACCAGAGGATCCACTCCTGCTTTCCGTTTGGCCCTGTTCACCATCTCGTTGATCCTCTCCACACACTTGTCTGTCCCAATCAGCTGGCCCCAATCAAGGGAAGGAAAAGTTACAAGCCTGCAGGACCTGTGTTGCCCCTACAGGCTGCTCTATGAACCCCGGCCACCACCTCAACAGGAGATACCAAGAATAAAACCAGAACCGAGCCCTCTGGTCCCCTCCGTGTGGCTCTTACCCAGTGGTTTGTGCTCAGTCCATCTGCTTCTGCCAGGATCTGTCCATCCTCCGAGAGTAAAAGGACCTTGGACCGTGTACCTCCCCTGCAGAACACAAGGGGGCACTCAGTCCTGCTCAGAAAAACCTGCAGGTAGAGGAAGCCAGTGCAGTCCCCGCTGCCGGCAGAGCCCTGTGTGTTGGGACAGCTTCAGCCATGCCAGTCACTGCTCCCAAATCCACCTCTATGGCTTGGTGCTCTCTGTGCTTCTGAACTGAAATGTCCTTCCCATCCATCTTCCCCAGGGTGTCATAACTTACCCTGCAAGACTCTACTTAAACATCACCTAGCTCTTGAAACTGTTCCTGCTCTGTGGCCCCCTTCCACATACTGGTGAAGACCCCAAGGCCCCACAGTTAAGACATTCTCCTGTTAGTACTGCACTCGTGCTTTGTGTCTGCCTCCCACCAGGCTACCAGCTATGAGCTCCAGACCATTTATCCATCCCCAGAACCAGTACAAGGCCTGGCGCAGGCAACATGGACAGACAGACAGAATGCTCTCTCTGCTCCTCCCACAACACTTAAAAGTCTAGCTCCAGCTGTCTTCAAGATACCCTTGTCAGAAATGCCGACGAGATGGCAAGGAGAGTTTATACACACTTAAGCAACTACACCCTCATGTGCAGTTTACTAGGGGGAAGTGGGAGTTTAGAGAGATCTATGGTCTGTGACCTATGCTTCTGTACCGATCAGCACTTTCGGGAATGTCTTAGGACAGGACACTAAAGACCTGCTGATCGAACTCAAAGGTAGCATGAAGTTTTAGGGGATAAATGCATGCAGAGGGGGACCAGTAGCTGGTGTAATGGCTATGTTGCTGGACTGCCATGTAGTAGACTGCGGTTCAAGTCCCAGACCTGGTGGCTTAAACTCACACCGAGCATGTGTGCGTGTGTGCCCAAAATCCCAAGAGGAGAATGGAGGAGAAGGAACTGTGGTGTGGCCATCCCCCTGAAGGGAGATTTCTCGCTTTCTGTCTCTCTCTTTTTGGCGAGCACATTCACCCTATAGCAAAAACCTGTCAAAAAAAAAAAAGAAGCACGCAGAGGCGGTTCAACATGCATAAGAATAGCTTGTCGAACTGGAAAAAAGTGGGCCATATTTTACAAAAGAATACAACAGGGATGAATGTACACTTTTTTTTTTTTTTTTTTTTTAAGGGCTAAAGACATAGGATGGGGAAACTCAACAATTCATGTGATGGGGCCAGCAGATGGCTTGGTGGTTAAGGCGCTAGATTCCCACATGGCCAACCGCGGTCTGAGGCCCAGAACGGCAGCTTGAAAAACATGCTGGGCATGTATGTGTGTGTGCCTAGAATCCTGAGAGGAGAGCTGGCCATTCCCTCTAGGGAGGTGAAATCTCTCTTTTCCTCTCTGTCTCTCTCTCTCTCTGGCCAGCCCACATACCCTTTGGCAAAGGCAAAAAGGGAACAAAAGATGTTGGGGTTTGAAACAGCAGCGAGATCTGGCTACCAGATAAGTAAATCCAATCTCGGGTTCACAAGAACAGTGTCCCTGGCTGACACAAGCCACTGGTACCACATACTGATCTGACCCACCCAGATTCACAGAATACCGTCACTGGCAAGGGACTGGGCAATCTTCCGTTCATTCCTGTCCTCACTTTTCACATATAACTTAAGTCTAGAGAGGTCAATGCCTTGACCACAGCCACTTCAGGAGCAAAGCTATTACAAAGTCCAGCAGACAGTCTTCAGAGCAAGAAAAAGGCAAGAGTAAGGAAAGGTCCTAACTGGGGTGAGGAGCCTGGAGGGCCACAGGCATAGAGGGGTTTCAGGCATAAGGACAAGCTGGCACTCAGGTCCCCGGCGGCGCCAGCTCTCAGACACCCTCCGCAAAGATCTGCGTGAGCTTTCCGCCCCCTCTCATCCCCCACGCAGGCAACTTTGCACCTGACACCTGTTCTGCCAAACTCTCTTCCAGATTGGGAATAGGGACAAGGCGCTGCTCCTTCAGGGAGATCGTGGAGAGGGTCGCTCGTGGGAGAAAGGGGCGTGGTTCCTCCGTAAAACACAAAGGGCCCCCGGGGTGTGGCACCTCAGGCGCAGAGTCCCTGCAGGGCATCAGGGAGCTCCTCCTGCGCAAGGCCCGGGCAGCCCAAAACTAACAGTGGCCGATCCTGAGGCGCGAGGCTACCTGCCTGCCGTCCGGCCTAGCACAACCTTCCGCCCGGCCATCAGGCCAGGATGGCCCAGGCCGCCCCTCCCGGACTCCCTCCGGCGAGCCGCACTCACCCCTCCACGCCCCCGTAGAGCGCAGCCATGCTGCCGCTGCTACCGCCGCCGCTGGTCGGGCCGCTGCCTTCCACCCTGCCTGCCTCTTCCCTCCCTCCTGCGCCCTCGGCACCGCCCCGCATCATGTGACTGTCCGCACAGGCCGGTTGACTCCCAGTGCGCGTGCGCGGGGCGCGGCTCCCCGATGCGCTGCGAGTTGTCGGTTGTCCGAGTCCGGCCCTGGCCTGGCGGCTCCCCTGAACTGAGGAACTGGGTGGATGCAGTCGCAGCGGCTACTGTTTCTGACCTCGGCCGGCCCCACCCGCCCCTGGGAATGGAGACGGGACCCCCAGCAGGAGAGCGGGAAAAGGGTATGGGCGCCGCCCCTCAATGCCCGGAAGTTGCTGGCAGCCCCGCGTGCGCTTGCGTATTGTTTGTGACGCACTAAGTGACGCACGCAGGGTCTACACCCCGCGGAGATGTCGGTCCCCGAGCCGGGCTCTAACTAGTGGACGAGAGCCTCCTACGGAAGCTGCCATAATGCTCTGCCTGGCGGTGGCGAAAGTCGCACACAGACCCCTGCGCAGGTATTTAGGGAACCCGGACGAGCCTGAGCCGGCTGCAAAAAGAGGAAAGCACGGCGGCCGTCCTAGCAGCCCTGAGAGGGAGCGTGCAACTTTTACTACCCACTCAGTTCAGTTCTTTGCTGAGGGCGTTTGCGGGGACAGACTTGCTGGCAAAGTAGCTGACACGGTTTCACAAGCCTTCTACTGCCTGGCAGCCACCACCCCGCTGCCCTTTGCACCCGATCGGGAAGGGAATGGGAACCCGGAACGAGGAAACACTGGCGAGTTCTGGGCAGCAATCAGTGTGGCTCCCGCAGGCTCCATCGGGCTGTAACAGGCATTTCTGGGCTGCTCTTCCGCAACATCATTCGAGAGACCTTCCTCCGCAGGATAGCTGTCAGCTGACCTGTCCACTGTCTGACCCCTGCCTCTCTTGACATGCTGCCATCTTCTTGTAGAGAAAT
>NW_006159809.1:7055171-7056909 GCF_000334495.1 Tupaia belangeri chinensis
TAGCCAACTGGGTCTGGTTGTGCTTTGGAGTGAAAATCGGGCGTGCATGTGTTTTCAGACCAGAGTGAAAAGTAAACAATTTAATAGAGTATTTAATATAATTTAATAGAGTATTAAAAAGAAGATTTTATGACTGCCCATGACATTTTCATTCATAGCACATCAGAGGCAGAAGGAACTTAATCCAACACACATATTTTTAGAAAAACAGAGTTAATAAATTCTGGTGGGATTAAATTGGGCAGGATTTTTGGAGGAGATGAAATTGTAGGTGGATTTTGAAAGAACGGCATGTTCTTTTTCTCCACTAGCGTAATGAGTCTTGGGACTTAATGTAGGATAACATTCAAGCTGCTCGTATATTCCTGTTTTGAAAAGAAAACAAAAGGGGACATGCCCAGATCATGAAGATAAGGAATGAATTCCCATTTCCTTATTTCTTTCTTTTTTTTTTCTTTTTCTTCTTTTTTTTTTTTTTTCCAGTAAGGATATCATTATCCTATAGGTAAATTTTCTCTATCTTTAACGTCTTCCACAAGTTGAAAAGAACAAAACAATCCCAGTATTTAGAATTGGATCACCTAGCTCTTTCTCTTCTTATCTGCCCCCCTCCCCAAGTTCAAAATGTTTACATCTTTTAATGGTCAGCATCCTCTTGGATCTGCAGTTAGGGTCAACACATTTGAAGCCTTAGGACAATCTTCTTTGTGAGGTTAGCCCTCTTCCAGAAAACTGGCTTTGTCTGTCCACTCTAGCCACTGTGCTTCCCGATTCTACTGCTTCTTCCCCTGGGCATTCAGGGAATCCTTGCTCTTCTTCTACTGGCCACTTTGTGAGGCCGATGCTTACCACACTGCTTGCAAAAAGTCCCTCCAGTTTTAGTACATCGCCCCTCTTGGCAGTAGAGCTGGCTTTATGTTGAGAAAACAAAATCAGCATCCATGATCCACGCCCAGCCGCTCGCACCCAAGTTCCCCATTTTCTTTTTATTTTTTTTAAGAATTGTCCATCCAGTTTTACTTATAACTGGAGAGAGAGAAAGTGAGAAAGCAAGCCGCCAGGTCTGGGACTCGAACCACTGTCTGCCACGTGGGAGTCCAGCACCTCAACCACCACACCACTTGCCGACCTGAGCTCCCCATTTTCTAGCTAGATGATCTTGGGTGAATTATGCAAAATTGTTGCTACTTGTTATCTACAGAAGGGAGATAATAAATATCCACCTACTAGGGCTAACAGGAGATTTAAGTATCAAAAGGTGTTTTTTGGGGTTTTTTTTGTTTTTGTTTTTTTGTTTTTTTGAGAGGTTTTGGCCATAGGGCATGTGCGCTTGCCAAATGGACAAAGAGTGACAGAGAGACAGCAAGAAATCACCCCCCAGGGGGGATGGTCATACCACAATCCCTTCTCCTCCATTCTCCTCTCGGGAACTTGGGCACGCACAGACACACGCCCATTGTGAGTTTTAAACCACCGGGTCCGGGACGTGAACTGCAGTTGACTACATGAGAGTCCAGCGACATAGCCATTACACTAACTGCTGGTCCCAGTATCAAAAGGTTTTTAAAAACAGTAAATTCACAGGTCTTAACTAGTTTTTATTTACATTACAAAGTAGTATGTGCTGTTCTACACAGTATCTGCTTCAGTGTTGAGTACTTGAAATGTGGCTAGTCCTGGCTGGCAGGTGGTGTGGTGGTTAAGGGCACTGGACTCCCACATGGCCAACTGTGGTTCA
>NW_006159809.1:7057764-7067591 GCF_000334495.1 Tupaia belangeri chinensis
TTTTTTTGTTTTTTTGAGAGGTTTTGGCCATAGGGCATGTGCGCTTGCCAAATGGACAAAGAGTGACAGAGAGACAGCAAGAAATCACCCCCCAGGGGGGATGGTCATACCACAATCCCTTCTCCTCCATTCTCCTCTCGGGAACTTGGGCACGCACAGACACACGCCCATTGTGAGTTTTAAACCACCGGGTCCGGGACGTGAACTGCAGTTGACTACATGAGAGTCCAGCGACATAGCCATTACACTAACTGCTGGTCCCAGTATCAAAAGGTTTTTAAAAACAGTAAATTCACAGGTCTTAACTAGTTTTTATTTACATTACAAAGTAGTATGTGCTGTTCTACACAGTATCTGCTTCAGTGTTGAGTACTTGAAATGTGGCTAGTCCTGGCTGGCAGGTGGTGTGGTGGTTAAGGGCACTGGACTCCCACATGGCCAACTGTGGTTCAAGTCCCACACCTGGTGGCTTGCATTCTCTCTCTCTCTCTCTCTCTCTCTCTTCTCACTCAGTCCTTCTATGGTCAAATTAAATGAATAAATAAAATACAATAAATAAAGTTCAATAAAATCTTTAAAAATAATAAAGAAATGTAGCTAGTCCAAAATGAGGTGTGCTGACAGTGTAAAATACAGAGGAGTTCAAAGAGTACCCTTAAAAATTAAAAAACATCTCATTCATCAGTTCAATGCAAATTACATGTCAAAATGATAACATTTGGATATAGTGGGTTAAAATTATATAAAATTAATTTTGCCAATCTCTATCTTTTCAAATGCAGCTACTGAAAAATTTGACATTACACATGTGACTCGTATCCATGGCTCGCATCATGTTCTGTTGGATGGCGCTGTTGTGGGTCTTGTCTCCTACCCATCTAGACCAGAATATTTCAGAGTCACTGAATGCCTGTTTATGGAATAAATAATGACCATACGATTTATTGAAGGAAGAACATGGCATTGAATAAAAATACTACTACACATGAGTTTTGCGCATTATCATTCTATAAAGCTCTTTGTACATCTATATCTTGTTTGATCATCCTAAAAATCTTGAGCTGAGAGTGACAGATTTCTAACCACTTATGACAAGTGAGGGAACTGAGGGTACAAATAATAGATGCTGCTTATTATGGATATGAGTAATTATAATGGAAAGGAAATAAAAATTTTGCTTACAGGAAGCTTTGTAAAAGTTTCATGACCCTTTGCCCTGGACTTGCAACATCCCAGCAGCTGCTCACCTGATACCCATGAGGCTGTTAAAATCCTCTAAGAATCTATAAGCCAAGGCGAGCCTGTGGCCTGGTGGTTAAGGTGACTGGACCTCATACGGCTGGCCATGCCGCTCCAGTCCCAGGCCCAGCAGCTTGAGAAACGTGCTCATGCATGCCCCAAATCCCAGCAGGATGAAGAAATGGAAGAGAAGGGATTGCAAGGAAGGGGGTGCTTTCTTACTTTCGCTTCCCTCTCTGTCTCCAACAAGGAGACACGCCCTCTGGCAAATTAAAAAATAAAATAAAATCTGGGGGCCAGCAGGTGGCATGGTGATTAAAGACACTGGACTCCCACATGGCCAACAGCAGTTCAAGTCCCAGACTTGGTGGTGGCTTGCTTTCTCATTCTCTCTCTCTCTCTCTCTCTCTCTCTCTCTCTCTCTCTGGTGAGCACATATATCCTATAGCAAATTAAAACAGTAATAATAAATAAAATAACATAAATAGTTTTAAAGATCTGCAAGCTACTGTCTTGCTCTCTGTCTTCTCTACTTTGTTCCAGTGACCCTAGGGAGGCCATTGGTGCAGGGGAGTGGGGCATGGACATCAGTGATAAGAGGAGGAGTGGAAAAATATCTTCCCTCCAGATCCACTTGTGACTTGGGGCAGAGCATCTTGGTCCCAAGGTCCTTAACAGATTATGTCGGCTTAGTTCCTGAAACACAGCCACATCTGGCTTTACTTACCACTGTGTTTCCAGCACTACCCTCAGTAACAGGCACGTGATAGAAGCTCCAAAGTGATACTGTGAATTAGGAGAAGCAGAAGTTGGCCAGGGGCCCCTTAAAGGGACCTGGCCCTCCTCTAGCCTGCATTGGGAAGTTGCCAGGGCATGTGTGATCTCAGCAATGTGCTTTAAAAGAGTTAATCTGGAGGTTTCTTATGGCAGGACAAAGGGGAGGAAGGAGACACTTAGAAGGTTGAGCAATGAGCCAGGCAAGAGACAGCTCATTAGCGTTAAGGGGACAGAGCAGAGCAGGGACCTCAGGGAGGGATCTTGTGGAGGTCTTGCTGATATCTCCCTCTGTAGACCTGGAATGAGGGAGGAGAAAGGCTGGAGTTCACTTTCCCATAATGAAAGAGAGGGGCGAGAGTGAAAGTGGGACTTACCAAGAGTGAAAATAGGACTTGGAAGCAGAAGCAGGTCGGTTCCAGGCCTCTAGGACTGTCAGGACCAGCCCAGAAGGAGTGGAGTGGAGTGGGGCACCTGGGCACTCAGAGTGCAGGAGCAGGTGTAAACAACTATCATAAATATTCTGTCCTTTGAGTTTTTTTCAGCAGTGTGAAGGATGAGAAGGAAAAGAAGGACCTTATTAGCCTTGATTTGAAGTTGTTCTGAAGAGTGGGGCCTCGGGCCAGGGTAGCAATGTAAGCAAGCCAGGTTGATTTATTTCCTCTTTTCTTTTCCTTCTTTCTTTTTCCTTTCTTTTTCTTTCTTTTTTTTCTAGAGAGATTTTTGCTATATGCCACATGCACTCACTAGAGAGACACAGAGAAAGAGAGAGAGAGAAAGCAAGAAATCACCCCACACACACACCGGGGAGGATGACCACGCCACAATCCCTTGTCCTCCATTCTCCTCTCGGGATCTTGGACACGCACACACACATTCCTGGCGTGACTTTTAAGCCACCTGGTCTGAGACTTGAACTGAGGTCGACTACGTGGGAGTCCAGCAACATAGCCATTACGCCATCTGCCCATCTGCTGATCTCTTCTCTCTCTCTCTCTCTCTCTCTCTCTCTCTCCCTCTCTCTCTCTCTCTCTCTCTCTCTCTCTTAGTGTTTGCTGTAGGATGCGTATTCTTACCAGACTGATAGATGGCTGAGGTGGGGGTGGCTATTAAGAAGTCACCTTGGGACCAGTAGGGGGTGTGGTGGTTAAGGTGTTGGACTCCCACATGGCTGACCATGGTTTGAGTCCTATACCTGGCAGCTTGCTTTCTCTTTCCTTTCTCATTCTCTCTCCTTCCCTATCTCTCTGTCTGGTGAGCACATGTCCCCTATAGAAAATTTTAAAATAGTAGCAACAACAAATAAAATAAAATAAATAATTCTTTAAAAAAGTAAAAAAATCACCTGCTGGGGCCAGCAAATGGCGTCATGGTTAAGTTGCTGGAATCCCACATGATGCACATAGTCAACCATGATTCAAGTCCCAGACCCAGCAGCTTAAAACTCATGTCAGGTGCATGTACATGCATGCCCAAGATCCTGAGACTAGAGGGAAAGGGATTGCAGTGTGGCCATTCCCCTTGGGGGAGGTGATTTCTCTCTTTCTGTTTCTGTCTCTCCAGTAAATGTATTCACTCTATAGAAAAAATCTCTTTTTAAAAAAAGAGAGAAAAATGAATCACCTCCTTAGGGAAACAGTCATGCCACAATCCCTTCTCCTCCATTTCTTGTTGGGATTTTGGGCATACATACACACCTGCCTGGCATATTTGTCAAGCCACCAGGTCTGGATTCAAACTATTCAGTTGGCCATGTGGGATCCAGCCACTTTAACCACTCTGTCACTGGCTAGTCTTTATTTCCTCTTCTTAACTAAGTGTATTGGTTTCTAGTGAGTTTATGTGTGTGTCTAACCTATGTCAATTTATGTGTAGGTGTGGATATATGTATTTCATTTGAACTTGTCTTTGTATACATTTCTAAATGGCTGAATGTGTCTATAGATGCCTGTTTTTGAAGTGATGTTTGTATTTTTCTGTACTAACATATCTTCAGAATTATGATTCACAATTCTTTGTTTTTTCCTTTTTTTAAAAGGAGCTAATCTCCTTATTCCATGATGAACTTTTAAAAAACTATATCCTTTATTTTATTTGTCATTATAGTTATTTTCAATTTGACCAGAGTGAAACACAGAGAGAGAGAGAGAAAGCAAGAATGTAAACCACCAGTTCCGAGATTTGAACCATGGTCAGCCATGTGGGAGTCCAGTGCCCCTAACCACCAAGTCACCTACTAGCCCCCACATTTCAATTCTTACAGGATTCTAAGCAATCCTTCCTATCTGGGCTCCTGTGGCTGAATGTACAGATGTGCTGGGGCTCCAGTGTGTGCTAGAGCATTTATAGAGCAGACCCCAGTAACTGCTACATACCAGGTTGTTACTATTTTGCAGAAAGCTAGCTGTTCAACTTTCACCTGCATGCTACTGTGTACAGGTTTCACATAGAACATATATGAAAGTGGGTATTGTACAGTGGGTCCAATTTTTATTTACGGACTACAGACTCAAAGGTGCAAAACAGGTAACTATTTTCCTACAACTAAACTTGATTTCTGTCTCAATCCTCCACTCTCACCAGTAGGCAAAAGCTTAATCTACTCACTTACAGGTGAACCCAACCCTTTTTTTTTTTTTTTTTTTTGAGAGATTTTCATTGTAGGGCGCGTGCGCTCGCCAGACAGACAGAGAGAGAGAGACATAGAGACAGAAAGCGAGAAATCACCCCCCAGGGGGGATGGTCATGCCGCAATCCCTTCTCCTCCATTCTCCTCTCGGGATCTTGGGCACGCACGCACACGCGCCCGGCGTGAGTTTTAAGCCACCGGGTTCGGGACACGAACCGCGGTCGACTATGTGGGAGTCCAGCGACATAACCATTACGCTAACTGCTGGTTCCCAACCCAACCCTTTTGAGTTTCAGTTTAGATGATGCAATACTTGTTCTTCTCTTCCTCGTGCCCCCACCCCAGGGTGGCATGCAAGGTGGGCAGCAGTAGGGAGGATCATCCACTGGTATCTGCTGAGAGTTATCCCTTGGGGCCTTTGAGCATTGGCATCCAGTCTCCTGACATCTCCTGAGGTTCCCCAGGCCCCATAAGCCCTCTAGTTGCCCAGTCTCCACTGCCATTTTTGAAATCCGTGCCCTCATCAAGTGTCAGAAGTATTTATGTATCCCTCCTCTGGAGCTCCTGGGCCCTCTCCCTCCACTCTGCCTCCTCCAGGAATAAGAAGGAAAGAAAAGGAGCCGTCTGTCACCTAACTACACAGCATCCTGTAAGGTAAACTGTAAGGCTGGGCAGAGTCTTCAACAAATTCATGCAAAATATGTATTGTGGAAAGACTATGGGACTGGCCCCACTGCTCAGCATTTAAGGGAGCTGGATCCCAGGCATGTGGGCATACATGCACAAAATCCTGACAAGATAGAGGAAGAGGGGAGAGGGGACTGTGGCACGTCCGTGACCCATTGCAGGTTATGTTCCCTGTCTCTGATAAGTATACACACCCTCTAGGAAGTTAAAAAAAAAAAAAATGAAAGAAAGAAAGAAAAAAAAACTATGCATGGATTTCAAAATGTTTTTGTACTCAAATAAAACTGTACTTTAATTCCATTTTTCCAGGAACTTTTGGAAGTTCCCCCCCATATGTCCATTTTAAAGAAACCCACCTTCTCAGAGGTTAGGGGCCTCATGGAGGGCCATGCTTGGGTTTGAGTCCAGTTTTCTCTGACTCCAAAGCCTGAATCTTTTCGTCTTTCCCAGACTGCTGTATTCCCTGTGAATTTAGCGTGTGCTTTTGGCCTTGGTGAATTAGGACATGGCTGCTCGGATAATCATAGGATCTACAGTTCCATCACGGACCCTCCACCAGCTAGGACCTCTCCTGACTCTCCACAGCAAGAAGGAGATCAAAGATAAGCACGCCTGGTGACAGGGCTGTGGAGCTGAATGAGGCTGGACCTAAGTCAATTCTCTGTGACTTAAAGCCATGGGACATTTTACAGCCTTCTAGCCCTTAGGCTGTCCCATTCCTTTATCAGGATTTATTGCAGTTCCCTGGTTCCCAGTTGGCCACCAACATCATGTGTCCCAAAAGAGAGGGACACAGGACCCAGGCAGTGGAGGGGTTTTTCCCCAAACAGATCCCCTATGGAAGAGTCCCGAGAAGTCCTGCTGCAGGGAAGGGCAGGGCAGAGGGGGAGGAGAGGGGCTCATCTCTCACAACCTCCTGCCTTGCCCATTAGCAAATATGAGGAACCCATAGTCCCCCCTTTCATAAAATTTTATTTTTTATTAGAGAGAGAAGAGAGAGACAACCTTTTTCTTTTTTGTTTTTTTGCCATAGGGCATGTGCACACGCCCGATGGAGAGAGAGGGAAAGTGATACTACCCCCAGGGGCATGGCCACGCTGCAATCCCTTCTCCTTCATTCTCCTCCTGGAATCTGGGGCACACACACACATGCACCCTGCGTGAATTTCAAACCACCGGGTCCGCAACTTGTACCACTGCAGCCATGCGGGAACCCGGTGCCTTAACAACTGTGCCACCTGCTGGCCCCGAGACAGCCATTTTTGACAGGGTCTGCCCATGTTGTTCTTCTCTTTCCCAGCCTCCCGGTTAGCTAAGGCTACATATGCAGACCACTGTGCCTGGCCTGTCGAGGTGAGCCAGGGACTGAACCCAGATCTCGCACTTGGCAATGTCGCCCTCTCACTTCCTCTCACTGGTATCACTACAGCTGGGCCTGTATTCTTTTTTCTTTCTTTTGATAAATATTTGTAATTTTGATCAACATAATTATAGATTCACATGCATTTGTAAGAAACACTGCAGAGAGCTCAGTTTACCCTGAGGGTAAGAACTCACATAACGATGTATAATCTCACACCCCAGATACTGACAGAGATGCAATCTGTCAGTCTTTCACATTTCCCCAGTCTTGTCTGTACCCGTTTTTTTTGTTTTGTTTTGTTTTTTTCTCCAGTTTGCTAAGGGCGTTCAGGAGATGGCCATGCTACAATCCCTTCTCCTTCATTCTCCTCTCTTGGGCATGCGTGCACACGTGTCTGGCATGTTTTTCAAGCGGCCGAGTGTAAGACTCAAACCTCACAGTGAGCTCCAATCACCTTAACCACTAAGTCATCTGGCCGTCCCACCTGTACTCATTTTTACACACACGTCTACACAGTTTCATCGCATTTGTAAGTTCGTGAATCCACCACCACAGTCAAGTACAGAATGGTCCCACCTCTACCAGGATTCTTCCAGCTGCCCGCCACACTCCCTCCCTCCCCACTGCCCCACTCCTGGCTGAGGTTGGGAGTAGGCTACAGAGTTGAGACCTTGTTGGGTGATGCTCTCTCACTGCT
Source organism: Tupaia belangeri chinensis (assembly GCF_000334495.1). Lineage (NCBI taxonomy): Eukaryota > Metazoa > Chordata > Mammalia > Scandentia > Tupaiidae > Tupaia > Tupaia belangeri. The sequence goes on from NW_006159809.1 coordinate 7,065,154, forward strand.
TGTCTCTCTCACTCATGTAAGAAATACATAGACCAGGGGAGCTAGCAGGTGGAATGGTAGTTAAGGTGCTGGATTCCCACATGGCCAACCATGGTTCAAGGCCCAGGTCCAGCAGCTTGAAGATCACACCAGTCTCTTGTGTGTGAATGTCTGAAATCCTGAGAGGAGAATGGAGGAGAAGGCATTGTAGTATGGCCATCCCCTGTAAGGGGTGATTTCTCACATTCTCTCTCTCTGTGTCTCTCTTTCATAGGGCCTGCATGCTATGGCAAAATCTGAAAAAAGAAAAAAAAAATACATAGACTATGGCCAGTGGTTGTGTGGTAAAGGTGACTAGATCTCACATGGCCAGCTGCATGGTTCAAGACCTGGACCCGAGGTTTGAGAAACACATTGGCATGTGTGTATATATGCCCCAAATCCCAAAAGGAGAAAGGAAGGAATTGCAATGTGACCATTTCCCAAGGGGTGCTTTCTTCCTCTCCCTCTCCCTCTCTCTCTCTGGCTCTCTGTTCTGTTTCTCTCAGGTGAATGCATGTGCCCTCTGGCCAAAAGAGAGAGAGAGAGAGAGGGACCAGCAGTTAGTGTAATGGCTATGTCGCTGGACTCCCATGTAGTCGACTGCGGTTCGAGTCCTGGACCCGGCGACTTAAACTCACACCGGGCGTGTGTACATGCGTGCCCAGGATCCCGAGAGGAGAATGGAGGAGAAGGGATTGTGGTGTGGCCATCCCCCCTGGGGGTGATTTCTCGCTTTTTGTCTCTCTGTCTCTCTCTCTGTCTTTCTCACACTTGCCCTATAGCAAAAAAAACCCTCAAAAAAAAAAAAAAAAAAGAGAGAGAGAGAAGAATAGCAAGACCAATAGTCTGCTTTGCTTAAAATTGAGGGAGCTTCTGACACATGGAACTTTCAGGTTTAAAAACTGAATGAGACTGTGGCAAAAGGAAACCCTCTTACACTCTTGGGTAGGAATGTAAAGTGGTGCAGCCTCTGTGGAAAACAATATGGAGGTTTCTCAGGAACCTACAGATAGAACTCCCATATGACCCAGTATTCCCACTCCTTGGTATTTCCTCAAAGGATAGGAAAACATTCAATTGGAAGAGTGTGTGCATATATCCATGTTTGTTGTAGCATTATTCACAATTGCTAATACATGGAATCTACCTCAGTGTCCAAAAACTGATGGATGATTGGGTTGAAAAACTGTGACAGATATATACTATGGAATATTACAAAGCTATAGGAAACAATGAGACCCTATCATTTGACTCAGAATGAATGAATGTGGAAGACTTATGATTGAGAGAAGCGAGCCAGACTTCGGAAGACATACACTGTATATCCCTGCTCAATTTGTACTGTGTCTGCCTCTATGGCAGAGGTTGAGAGATCTGAAGCTGTGCTAGTGTAGAGGATTGGTGTGGATGTTAGAGACGTAGTGTGGTAGAGAGTGGGTGATAAAGGGTGGGTGTGAGGTGCAAGGGAAGGAACTATTTGATAGATGGGAAAATGTAAAGTTCTCTGTTTAAAGAAAAAAAGAAATAGAGATTATTTTTTCCAATACAAATGGTTTATTCAACTTTGCAGATCATCCCCTTGGGCCAAGCTGTCATCCTAGACATCCAGCACCCAGCACAAAATCCAGCGCAGGCTCCAAGCTTCTCTTTCCGACTCTGAGTGAGCACATCGCCCTCACACACAGGGCCTTTCCCCTTACGGATAGTGGAGCAGCTGGTGTCCATAAATTCCACGCGTACCTGTGTGCTTTGTCCCTGAGAGCCAGTCCTGCCCAGCAGTTTGGTGACCCTGGCCAACTTGATGGGCTGTACACGACTCGTGTCCATGATGGCGCAGCTGCGGCTATTGGGTGGAGAACAGAAATAGGGGTTTTAAAAACTGCATGGGGCGGGACCAGCCGTTGGTGTAATGGCTGTCACTGGATTCCATGCAGTCCACTGCGGTTCGAGTGCTGAACCCAGTGGCTTAAACTCACACCGGGCGTGTGTGCGTACATGCCCAAGATCCTGAGAGGAGAATGGAGGGGTGTCCCTGCCTCCCCGGGGGATGATTTCTCGCTTTCTGTCTCTCTGTCTCTCTGTCTTTCTGGCGAGCGCACATGCCCTATAGTAAAAATCTCTCAAAAAACAAAACAAAACAAAAAGCTGCATGGATGTCTACTTTTTTGCACTGAAATAAACTCATACTGTAATTCCAGATTTCCATGAACTTTTTGAAGTCCCCATGTATGTACATGCATTGTTTTTGTTCATTTCTAAAAAGTTTATGGCCAAAATTTGTTACACGGTGCTCTATTGACTTCCATTAAATTGTTTTTTAAAAAGAAATAAATAAAAACCGAATGACTTAGAAATCCTTTCTGGAGAGGGGCCCCAGAGCAAGTCTAACTGCAATGACCCACGCCATAGCTAAAAGG
>NW_006159809.1:7067615-7084076 GCF_000334495.1 Tupaia belangeri chinensis
TTTGGTTTTCAGTGTTATAAAACTGTCTTCCAATAATGTGGGAGGGCGGGATTTATATGACTACCAAGGACAGAGCAAGATATTACTCCACAAATCAACTGGACAGTGTTGCCCAAACACTGTTCCTTTGGGAGATGTTAATTGGCACTTCCGGAACAAAGGGCTGTGATCCTTGGGAATGTGGACTCCTTAAAAACCCACCTGCCCCACCTTTACCTTGGAGAGTAGCAATGCCCATCAGTACATTAAGGCTCGGAAAAACCTCAAAGGAGAGAAACCTGTTTCATCCTGTTTAATGGCTAAATAAGCAAGGTTATTTGCACGAAGAGGTCTTGTCTCCCAAGAGGTAGTAAGTCCCCAGAATGTTCTGAGAGTCTGCTCCTCCTGTGCACACCACAAATTTTCTCTTAATTATACTTCAGAACACCCTGGAGGACAACATGGATCTACACACTTTATGGGCCCAGAAGCCCTATACCAATTCACTAATCCCATGGGCAGATTTTAAGGATAATCAAGCCAGAAGTGGAATTATCTATTTTTAATTTTTTTCCTTCTTTCTTTCTTCTCTTTCTTTCTTTCTTTTTTTAGAATCCACTGACTTATAAATGCTGGACTCTACTCAAAAACCACAACACAAACCTCCAGGTGCCACACCAAGGTACCAGGCCTGAACTTTGTGTCCCAGTGAGTCAGAATGACCAGCAACTGGGGGCCATTCCCTGGAGCCATCTTAGAGGTTCAAGGCCTGAGGAAGATGGACAACGCTAAATCCCAACATGGTGGCAGAGTGGAACTGGTACTCCACCATCCTCCTTTCTCTTTTCTTCCCTGGGGCAGCTCAGCATCTTCTCCAGGTTCTGTTTCCATAAGATCTTGGCCAGCCCCAGCCTTTCCTAGCACCTTAAGGAGAAAGAGCAATATGGCTTTCAGCTCTCCAGATCCAGAGCAGGGGCCAGACTAGGCCCAGGAGGTGTTGTTCAGAGCCTCTCACGGGCCCTCCCCAGCCTCCTGTTTCTGTCTGTGTGATGGACTGCACCAAGGGAGACCATCGGGGTTACTGAACCAATGGGGTCTTTTTTGCAGTCAGCTGGAGCATGGGGGAAGAAAAGCAGAAGAAGCATGCCGCTGTCCACAACTGCTGTCAGATCTGCAGAGCCCACTCCTGGGGCAAGGCCAGAGCCATAGGTTGAAAGACCAGGCAATAGCAGCAGTCAGAGAGACTGCCTGGAGGAGGCAGGATTTGAGGATAGCATAGAGAATGACAGGTATTCTAGTCTCAAACTAGGAGGAGATGTGGGCCCTTTAAATGTGTAGACCTTGGGACAGCAGTTGGCGTAATGGCTATGTCGCTGAACTCCCATGTAGTTCGTCGATCACGGTTCAAGGCCTCGACTTGTTGGCTTAAATTCCTGCCTGGCGCGTGTGCGTGCGTGCCCAAGATCCCGAGAAGAGAATGGAGGAGAAGGGATTGTGGCATGACCATCCCCCTCGGGGGAGTGATTTCTCACTTTCTGTCTCTCTGTCTCTCTGTCTTTCTGGTGAGCGCACGTGACCTATTGCAAAAACCTCTCCCCCAAAAAAAGCATAGACCTTGATAGAAATGTGAAGGGTATAAACTGAGCTTTGTAGGCATTTAAAAATGGGAGTGGAGAGACAACCCCTGCACCCAGGCCTTGAGCTTTCTGGTGGCCCAGGCATGGTCCCCATCTTCACTGTCCCCACCTCACCCTCAAACCTCACTGGCAGGAAGGTCAGAGAAACCAGCACACCAGCCTTTGCTGAGGCTAAGCACCTTCACTTTCCCAGGGCCCTAGGAGCTGAGAGTTGGCTGTGATGGCCAGTAAGCTGGGGTGCTGCCTGCACTCTGAAAGCGGTCCCCTGAAGATCCCTGGAAGCAGATGTCAAGGGGCATAACAGCATGAAGCTCCGGAGACTTGGCAGATGGATGTAAGCAAGCATCGATTGGAAGATTCCAGTTGGTGATGTTGCCTACCTCCTACCCTGCAGGACCCCGCCCCCTCCCAATTAGGGGGCTTTAAGAGAAATCCCGAAAGACAGCAGGGCTTGGCCCAGAGCGTTGTGCTTCTAACAGTGGCATTGCAGGCACGGTCATGGGTTACACACAGGTGTCAGGGCTGGGCCCTTCCTCCTCCCCTCAGACACCCCTTGGACACTGCCCACCCAGGCCAGTCCTTTTTACTGAGCTATCTCTGCTCTCTCCCGAGAGTGAGTGGGGCGGGGGCCACCATCAGAGGAGCTGGCTGGCCCAGTGGGTCCCACGTGGCCAGGCATGTGCGGTTCAGTGGCCTGCTGAGGCCTAAGCAGAGGGGACAGCAGTGCCTTTTCTGAGACAAGTGGGAAGAAGGTATCAGCCATGGCTGACCGAGCGGTGACCCAAGGCCCAACACAGAGCCAATTAGCAGCCACCACAATGGTGGTGGGCTTGCCGCGGCTTCCACGGGAGGCCCCATGTGCAACTGGCGTGTCAGGCCAAGTTAGCACAGGAGGGCTGAGCAGAGGCTGGCTGAAGGCTCTTGGATGGGGAGACGTGGGTGATCACGCTGCCTGCAGGCTCTGAAGAGCTGAGCCAAGTGAGACACGCGCATGCCTGTGTCCGCTCACAAGTGCATGTGCAGGTGTGGGTATGGGCTGCATATATGTGCGTGCACATGTTTGTCATCTAGGACTCACGTGTCAGTTACATGTGCATGCCTGTGTCTGCTCACAAGTGTGTGTGCGGGTGTGGGTATGGGCTGCATATATGTGCGTGCACATGTTTGTCATCTAGGACTCACGTGTCAGTTGCATGTGCAGTCCTGTGTCCGCTCACAAGTGCGTGTATGGGTGTGGTATGGGCTGCATATATGTGCATGCACATGTTTGTCATCTAGGACTCACGTGTCAGTTGCATGTGCATGCCTGCCCGTGTTCATTCTGCAAATTGATGCATGCTCTCTGTGTGTGCACTGGGAATTCTGGGACTAACCAGGCCAAAGTCTCTGCCCTCAGGGGGCTTGTGTTCTATGGGAGAGACCTCTGCTCGGCTGTCATGCAGTGGCAAATGCCATGAGGGGAGCAAACCAAGACATGGCGTGAGGATTTCTGTTTACTAGTGGGATCAGGGAGGGCCCCTCTGAGGAGCTGATCTTGGCCTGAATGAAGAAGAGGCAGCCTGCTAACTCTCTGGAGGAGGTGGGCAGAGAGCCGGCCGGGATGAAGGGAGCAGGAATTCTGCTATGCTGCCAGTGTAGTATGGCCAGGAGGAAAAGGGAGATTCCATAGCAGGGGTGACATCTGGCAGCCCAGACAGGGGCACTGCCCTCAGTATGAACCTATTTGTGGAGGTTAAGGTGCTGGATCCCACATGACTGCCTGCATAGTTCAAATCCCAGATCCGGCCTAAATGCATGTACGTCCCAGGAGGACAATGGAGGATGAGGGATTGCAGCATGGCCATCTTCCCTGGGGGGTGATTTCTCACTTTGCCTCTCTCTCTCTCTCTCTCTCTCTCTCTCTCTCTCTCTCATCTTACTATAGCAAAAATCTTTTAAAACAAAACAAAATAATTTCCTCAGCTTGACTCTGAGGGGCAGCTCTGGTCCCCTCCCTGAATTCAATCCCACTGCTCAGTTTACAGGGCTTTCCCAGCCTGGGACTGTCCCCAGGGCGTCCCCCCAGCTCTGCTGATGTAATTATGCCCAAATGGTGGCCAGCTTCAAGGGGTGCCTATGCAGAGCAGAGCCATCAGAGCTCATGCAGCCCCCCTCAGCCCTGAGGCACTGACCTCGAGGCTGCACTCTGTTGGCCAGAGGCCAGCTTGCCCATGGATGCCCTGATGCATGGGGCCTGCTGGCAGTGGTGGGGACAGCCTGCCCAGAGGCCTGATGCTATGCATGAGCCCAGGCAAGTGCAGCAGCCCGTAAAGCTGGGAAGCCTCCTCTTCCCTCACTGTCTGACCACCTTCTCTGGGCGATAGGGCCAGGCTTTAGAATGCAGCAACGGTGTAGACTTCAACCTCCATCTTCCAAACCCCACAACCCCCAGACAGAGCTCTTCTTAGGCCAGGGGAGGAAAGCTGAGCTGCCCTGCGGCCTCAAAGAAAGGTTAAGTGGCTGCAAGGAAAGGGGAGAGGGCAAGGGACTGTTGTTACCTTGCCAACCAGTCAGGGGCTTCCTTTCACCTGAGAAGATTGATCTGGGGGCTCTGGAAGGGGTCATGTGGGAAGCCTATGTCCACATATCTGCCTGGGATCCCTCGCCCATGGTCTGCCTGCCCATCTGCTATACTGACTACTGGCATGCCTGTGTGAGAGCCCCATGTGCCTCTGTACCTGCGTGCCTACCTGTGCACCCTCTGTGACCCCGCACCGCTAGCTTCTGGGGCTCTTTGTAGATGCGCCTTTCTGGGTGTGAGTGCAAGAGGTGTCTTGAGGTTTGCCGCCTGTCAGCCTCTGAAGTCTGTAACACCCAGTTCCCTAGCTAACCCTGGGGCTCTCTGGGGAGAAGCTGCCTGCTCTGCTCTCGTCAATGCTGAGATGAGGATGGCTAGGAACTGGAGAAGCTCTCGGGAGACAGTGCGATTTCTGCTGCTGTTGGTTGGCAGGGGTTTGCACTTAGCTTTGCCTTCACTCTTTCTCTGCACACACACATACACACACACACACACACACACACACACACATGTGCACGCACTACCAGGCCAGTGGCCCTACAGCCAGTTGCGTATAGATAGATCTGGTCTCTTTACTGACCTCTGGCTGTAGTTTCAGACCCATGTCACCATTTTGGCTACCTGAAGGTGCACAGAGGGCCGTGGTGAGGAAAGGCAGGCCGGCTGGCTGGGACAGGCACCTCGCCTGGTGTGCTAGGCTCAGAGAGTTCAGATTTGGGATGAAAGGATGAAGGTGCGCAGAGGGCCGTGGTGAGGAAAGGCAGGTCGGCTGGCTGGGACGGGCACCTTGCCTGGTGTGCTGGGCTCAGAGAGTTCAGATTTGGGATGAAAGGAAGTGGTGATCCAGTCCCCCCAACTCCCAACACATCAGTTCCAACAGCCGCAGTGGCACGTGTGAGAGAGCAAACCTGCTCCCCTCTCATCGCTCTTCTAAGGAGCAGAGGGCCGTGGTGAGGAAAGGCAGGTCGGCTGGCTGGGACGGGCACCTTGCCTGGTGTGCTGGGCTCAGAGAGTTCAGATTTGGGATGAAAGGAAGTGGTGATCCAGTCCCCCCAACTCCCAACACATCAGTTCCAACAGCCGCAGTGGCACGTGTGAGAGAGCAAACCTGCTCCCCTCTCATCGCTCTTCTAAGGATACCCATCACCAACACTCTCTGGAGAGAGCCGGTGACCAGCAGGGCCTAGGAGCCTCAGCCAATGGACAGATCTGAGCCTCTCCCTTGAGCCTCGCCAGGTGTTTGGCCAGGCTGTGATGAGCAGACATGGGTCTTCTAGACTGGCTGGTGAGGCAAATTCCTGTTCAGTTACATGTGAAGCAAAACATGTCACAAGGAGACAATGGGGAATGTGGACCCTGGATGGAAACAGAAGGTCAGAGATGGGGTTAGAATGGGTGGGAACAATCAGGAAGGCTTCCTGGAGGCAGGAATATTTAGTGGGTCTTCAAAGACTGATAAGAATGGTATAGGTCAAGTAGGCGGGAAGGACACTTGGAGTGAAGTGAGGGTGAGAGCAGATGGTAGGGGGGTTGTGCAGGAGCCAGGGGGACAGGATGGATGAGGTTCTTAGGGTCAGAACCATGACTCAGCGTCTTGTGTGGAGGTGTGGGTAGGTCTGGATAAGCTTCAGGAAGTTGCCGTTTGCTGTCGAGGGACCTGAAGTAAAAGGAGGAAGGGTGGGCTGGGCAGTGCTGGCCACATGTACCGCCCCCCACTGCCAACCTCTCTGCTCCTCTTCCAGGAAGAGCAGGTGGGCGCGGGCGCTCAGGACTCAAGTAGCCCGTGCTCTCCTCTCCTGTGCTTTCCCTGGGACACTGTTTCTCCTCCTGGTTGCTCTGCAGAAACCCGGAGGAAATGGGGGGTTGCCCCACATAAACAGAGAGTCTTGAAAAACCACCGAAGCCAGTCCCACCCCAGAGAGTCTGATTTAGTTGGTCTGCGGTAATTGCACTGCGTGGCCATAACAGAACCACAAGGCTGGGAGCTGGACAGCGAGGAGGCCGTAGAGGAGCCGGCTGCAGGGCAGGTAGGCCCGACTCCAGTCAGCAGCTGTTGAGCCCTGGGAACCTCCTTTCCTGGGGCAGTTAGGACTCTTGAGATGCAAGAAACAGGCTCAGTGATGCCCCATGAAATTGAAGGAAGGAGTCTGAAAGGTCTGGCCACACCCCACTGGCCGCACATACAGCAGCTGGGGACTACCTGTCGCAGCCATCTTCTGTCACCCACACGGCAGAAGTGACTGCCTCTGGGCTCGCAAGCTGCTGGTGTGATGACTCAGTGCCACAGAATGCGCACAGGCCAATCTGGCTTCTCTCAGGCCCCCTTTGCAAAGGTGGGAAGAGACTGCATTTGGGTAGCTTGGGTCAAGAATCCTCCCCTCCGCGGTGCACTTGGGCTGGCAGAAATATTGCTGCAGGGGTCAGCCCATTGGCGGGATGGCTTTTGTCACTTTCGGCATCTCTTTGTGCAAGCCCAGATGGGGGAGACTGGAAAGTTTGCATCTAGGGAAGAACACCACAAAAAGGAGCAGACACCTGCCAGCTCCCTCCCTTCTGTGTGAATGGAGAGGGAGAATGCCAAGGCAAGGGACCCTCCAAGGGGACATCCCAAGGTGCTTGCACTTAATATGCATTATACTGCTTCCTCCTGTGGCCACCACCCACGGCCCTCCAATGGTGGTTAGGATTTTAAAGCAGAGGGCATTGCTGCTCTGAACAAAATTGAGTTTCTGTTAGAAGGGAAAAGAGGGGATCAGGCAGCACACCCTTAGTCTGCACATCCTTGTTTTCCTTTATTGTACCTAAATCTGATCTGGCAGGGCCCATCCTAGAGGTGATGAGGGAGGAAGTGATGGATATACTAACCCGGAAATGTTTTCTTTTTCTTTTTGGAGAGGTTTTTGCTATAGGGCACGTGCGCTCACCAGACAGAGAGAGATAGAGAGACAGAAAGCAAGAAATCACCCCCGAAGGGGGATGGCCACACCACAATCCCTTCTCCTCCATTCTCCTCTTGGGATCTTGGGCACGCACGCACACGTGCCCAGCGTGGGTTTTAAGCCACCGGGTCCGGGACTCGAACTGTGGTCGACTACATGGGAGTCCAACGACATAGCCATTACGCCAACTGCTGGTCCCCTGACCTGGAAATGTTTGTAAAAGCGAGAGGAGACTGGCAAAGGAGTGTGGAAATGTTTGTATGAGGAATGGTTGCAGAAGGTGGGGTGTGTGGTCTGGAGAGAAGACTGCGGGGAAGGGGAAGCTGCCCTACCCCTTGAAGTAGTCATAGCAGGAGTGTTTAAGTACTGTGTGAAGGGTGTTGGATTCCATGTGGGGCAACTTTTGTTTGAATCCTGGCCCTGGTGGCTTGAAAAACACACTGGGCGTATGTGCATGCAAGCTCAGGGTCCTGACAAACAGGAGTGGAGGAGAGGTTTTGGTGTCGTGATCGGCCCCGACTGGGGAAAAGCTTTCTCTCTCTGGCATGCACGTGCACCCTGTGGCATAAAAAAAGAGAGAGAGAAGACTTGGAGATGGAGAGAGAGAGTGAAGCGTTTGAGAGTGATATTCTGAGGCAGCGTCTCTTGGTGGTTACACATGTGGGCACTAGGACCAGGAAGACTGAGGACTGGGTGACCAACTTGCCCAGTTTCTTGGTGGCTTTCCTGGTTTTAGCACTGCAAGTTCAGTGTCCTGGGTGTGCCAATATGGCAGGTCAGCTCCCCCTGGGACTTGCCAGCTGCTGCCTAACTTCTCCGTGCCTCAGATTCCACCTCTGTAAAATGGGTATAAAAATAATACCTGTTTTATAGAATATTATGATAAACAAGAGAGTTTGTATGAAAGACCTAATCCAGTGCTAGGTATAAAAGCATGTTCAATACACATGAACTATTCGCAATAGCATTTTACTAGAAGTATAGACTTTTGGGGGTAGTAGACCCTAGGGGGAAACAGGACCAGTCTGCTCAGTGTCTGGGAAAATTCCCTCGGGGTCATGGGCGATGGGCCGCCAGGTGTTCAAATACAGGTGGATGTGGGGCCTAGTTTGCGGTGGAGGGTAGAAGGAGCTTCCCCTGGGTCCAGAGATTTCTTTGTCTTCTGATATTCTCAGTCTTACCCTCGCCTATGTATTCCTGAGAAGGGGAGCTAGCTAACTTGTCAGAGAGAGCTGTGCCATTTCTTCTCATCGGAGATCTCCACTGGGGGAAGCCAGTCAGAGCTGCTGACATGACGAGGGGACACCCCAGCCACGTTCCAGTGATGACATCATGCTAATGACAGGAGTGGCTGTCCATGACTCTCTGCTGTCCTGGCTAATAGGGCTGCCTCCAGAGAGGAGCTGCAGGCCCAGGCTCTGGACTGCCATCAGCCAGCTCTTCCTTCTCTCCATCTCTCCCCACCAGGGACTAGAACTGCTGGACTAGAACAACCTGCTCAGAGCTGTGCACATGAGCTATGCATGTATGTGTGCACGTGTGTGTAAGAGAGAAATGCAAACATCTTACGCAATGTGCACATGCTGAGTCCCAGGATGCTTCCCTCCCCCACTTTTTTTCATTTCCAGTCTCACCCCTCACCTCTTCACCCCACCCCACACATGGTCCTCTCAGGCTGAGCAGCTTAGCTGAAGACAATGCTGAGGCAATTAATAGAACCTTTTGAGGACCTGTCACTAGAAAGCTCTTTAACTCAGCCACCTGAGTAGGGCCCCAAGCATGTGACTGGGATGGAGGAGGGGTACCAGGAGCATGGGCAGCTGCCTGGTGGGGGCCTGGGCATGGTGTGGAAGCAGGGTTGGGAAGGTCAGACCACTCGGACATGTAAGCTGTGTTTCTCATTTCATGGTTCATCTCTTCCTGGAATTTTGCTCTGGTTGACCTGGTGTAGAGGCAGATACCAAACAATAAGCCTGCTGACCACATGGATCATCACAGGGACATGGAGACTTTAGAGCGGCCATCGTCTGGTGACAAGGCGTATGTTAGAGTGCAGAGAAGTGAGTGTGTCTCCTTAAATCTTCTAGCTGCTTCTGTGAGGACTGAGGAGCTGGCGGACGTGAGGCCACCCCAGGGGATGAGGGGATTAGGAGGAGAGAGGGCCCTGGTCTCTAGCCTGTCTCTGACTTCATGGTGCTTCTCCCACACAGTCATTGTTTGTAGCCAGACCTGGCAGGGCAGCAAGGTGGGTGCTGAGATGGGCCCGGCCCACAACTCTTTGGGGCGTGTGTGAATGTGTGTGTGTGTGATTGGTGTGCTGTGAGCATTCGGGGCATGGGCATGTGTGCTCTCAGGGCCTGGCCCACTCTAAGACTGGAAGTGAGCCCCCACCCCACTGTCTCTCAAAAATCCCTTTCAGCAGGTGATGAACCTGGGCCAGCCCCGTAGCCTAGTAGTGAGAGCCAGATCCCACCGACTAAGGTTCAAATCCAGCCCTGGTGGCTCGAAAAGCACACCAGGTATGTATGAGTCCAAAATCCCAGCAAGATGGAGAGGTGGAGGAAAAGAAATTGCAGTACAACCATGCCTCATTGGGGCACGCTTTCTCCCTCTCTGTCTCTCTGGTGAGTGCATGTGCCCTCTGGCAATAAAGAATTTATTTTATTTTTTGGAGAGGTTTTTGCTATATAGTGTGTGTACTCATGAGAGAGACACAGAGACAGAAAGTGAGAAATAACCCCCTAGGGGAATGCCACACCGCAATCCCTTCTCCTCCATTCTCCTCTCAGGATCTTGGGTATGCATGTACATGCACCCAACAAGAGTTTAAGCCACTGGGTCCGGGACTCAAATCACTACGTGGGAGTCCAGCGACATAGCCATTATGCCAACTGCTGGTCCCAATAAATATTTTTTAAAGAATTATTTATTTTAAATTTTATTTATGCATTCATTTTTTTAAAAAAATTTGACCAGACACACACACACACACACACACACACACACACACACACAGAAAGAGAGAGAGGGAGAGAGAAAGAAAGTGAGAAAGCAAGCCACCAGGTCTGGGACTTGAACCTTGGTTGGCCATGTGGGAGTGTCCAGTGCCTTAACCACCCTGCCACCTGCTGGTCCCCTGGGAATAACTAATTTTAAAAATAGGCAATAAACTCTCCCTGACTTGGTCCTCTCCAGCTCCTCTGGCCATTATAGAGGGCAGCAGCCCAGGCAGCCAAACTGTGGGAACTGGGGCTGCAGACCCCTCTGCTCTCTCTTCTCATCCCCCTTGACTCTGAACATCCCCCTCAGGGATGTGCAGGCCGCTTAGTGTGGGCCACTAGGACCCAACTAAATGCTTGTCCTCAGCCTTGGGCACAGGGAATGCCTAAGTCCATGAGCCTCTGATAAGGTGAATTAGTGAAGACCTGGTGGGGACCACAGAGGACCAGAGGGAGCCAAGCTACCTCTGAGACGCACTCATTAGTTCCCATAAGGGAAAAGGCAGAGGGCGAACAGGCCACGAGACCAGAGAGCCTGCAGGCCCATAAGGCAAGACCCAGCCACTGGCCACAAGGCCATGATGACTAGGTGGGCAGAAGCACCCTCACTAAGACTGGTGACTGAGGAAACCAGAGAAAGCCATGACTGCCAGATTCAAACCCCAGCTCCAACAAATACCAGCTGTGTGGTGTCAGACAGGTATCGGAACTCTCTGTGCCTTGGTTTCTTGTCTGTGAAATGTCAGCATTAAATGGATTAATACACACAATAACCTAGGAGAGTGAGGCAGAGTAAGGACCCTATAAATGCAGCAGTTATTGTTTTCTGCACTTCTTAGCCGAAAGGCTGAAAGTGATTTCATTATTTTCTAAAGAAGTGATACATAGAATATTGAACCGCTAAAACTTCAAAGTTCTCCTAAGCCCCTCATGGGATATATGGGAATTGGTCCCCATGTGTGCAGGCATTAAATGGTAATCCATGGTTTTGAGCAGATGAGTGTAGGGGAGAGAATAGACGGTGTGGATACTGGGCCAAAAGTGTTCTAGGCAGAGGGAACAGCCATTGCGAAGGACTCAAGGAAATCGTGACCTGTACTCTGGGCAGGGTTTGAGATTTTGGAACCTTTTCTAAAAGGGACAGCAAGCACCCTGCTTCACTTCGTATTTGAGAGGCTGGTGAGCAGCGGGGGCGCTGGACGGAGCCAGTCACTGTGCAGAAGCCACTCAAGTGCACTAGGATTGTCCTGGCTCTCATCCTCATCCTGGCTTTGGAATCTTCAGTTCAAGAATATCCTATGCAGGGGCCAGCAAGTGACATGGTGGTTAAAGGCGCTGGACTCCCATATGGCCGACCACGGTTCAAGTCTCAGATCTGGTGGCTTGCTTTCTCACTTCCTCTCTCTCTCTCTGTCTCTCTCTAATCAAACTGGAAAATAATAATGATAATAATAATAAATAAAGTTAAAATAAAATAATTCTTAAAAAAAAGAATATCCTATGCGGATAGCCGGGTACGCTGCAATCCTGACAGTAAATCTGCAAACTGCATCGATGAAAAGGGACCGTTGTTTGACCTACTTCTAAAGGAATCCAATAGGGTCCTCCCACCAAGGACCCATCCTTTTTCAATGACAAAATTCCGGAACTTGAATGATGTCTACGCTCTTTCTGAGGAATATTCTGGATCAGGCTCTGGCTCTGGTTCTGGCTCTGGATCAGAATCTGGAAGTGGCTTCCTCACTGAAATGGAACAGGAACGACTACATGGGAGTCCAACGACATAGCCATTACGCCAACTGCTGGTCCCCTGACCTGGAAATGTTTGTAAAAGCGAGAGGAGACTGGCAAAGGAGTGTGGAAATGTTTGTATGAGGAATGGTTGCAGAAGGTGGGGTGTGTGGTCTGGAGAGAAGACTGCGGGGAAGGGGAAGCTGCCCTACCCCTTGAAGTAGTCATAGCAGGAGTGTTTAAGTACTGTGTGAAGGGTGTTGGATTCCATGTGGGGCAACTTTTGTTTGAATCCTGGCCCTGGTGGCTTGAAAAACACACTGGGCGTATGTGCATGCAAGCTCAGGGTCCTGACAAACAGGAGTGGAGGAGAGGTTTTGGTGTCGTGATCGGCCCCGACTGGGGAAAAGCTTTCTCTCTCTGGCATGCACGTGCACCCTGTGGCATAAAAAAAGAGAGAGAGAAGACTTGGAGATGGAGAGAGAGAGTGAAGCGTTTGAGAGTGATATTCTGAGGCAGCGTCTCTTGGTGGTTACACATGTGGGCACTAGGACCAGGAAGACTGAGGACTGGGTGACCAACTTGCCCAGTTTCTTGGTGGCTTTCCTGGTTTTAGCACTGCAAGTTCAGTGTCCTGGGTGTGCCAATATGGCAGGTCAGCTCCCCCTGGGACTTGCCAGCTGCTGCCTAACTTCTCCGTGCCTCAGATTCCACCTCTGTAAAATGGGTATAAAAATAATACCTGTTTTATAGAATATTATGATAAACAAGAGAGTTTGTATGAAAGACCTAATCCAGTGCTAGGTATAAAAGCATGTTCAATACACATGAACTATTCGCAATAGCATTTTACTAGAAGTATAGACTTTTGGGGGTAGTAGACCCTAGGGGGAAACAGGACCAGTCTGCTCAGTGTCTGGGAAAATTCCCTCGGGGTCATGGGCGATGGGCCGCCAGGTGTTCAAATACAGGTGGATGTGGGGCCTAGTTTGCGGTGGAGGGTAGAAGGAGCTTCCCCTGGGTCCAGAGATTTCTTTGTCTTCTGATATTCTCAGTCTTACCCTCGCCTATGTATTCCTGAGAAGGGGAGCTAGCTAACTTGTCAGAGAGAGCTGTGCCATTTCTTCTCATCGGAGATCTCCACTGGGGGAAGCCAGTCAGAGCTGCTGACATGACGAGGGGACACCCCAGCCACGTTCCAGTGATGACATCATGCTAATGACAGGAGTGGCTGTCCATGACTCTCTGCTGTCCTGGCTAATAGGGCTGCCTCCAGAGAGGAGCTGCAGGCCCAGGCTCTGGACTGCCATCAGCCAGCTCTTCCTTCTCTCCATCTCTCCCCACCAGGGACTAGAACTGCTGGACTAGAACAACCTGCTCAGAGCTGTGCACATGAGCTATGCATGTATGTGTGCACGTGTGTGTAAGAGAGAAATGCAAACATCTTACGCAATGTGCACATGCTGAGTCCCAGGATGCTTCCCTCCCCCACTTTTTTTCATTTCCAGTCTCACCCCTCACCTCTTCACCCCACCCCACACATGGTCCTCTCAGGCTGAGCAGCTTAGCTGAAGACAATGCTGAGGCAATTAATAGAACCTTTTGAGGACCTGTCACTAGAAAGCTCTTTAACTCAGCCACCTGAGTAGGGCCCCAAGCATGTGACTGGGATGGAGGAGGGGTACCAGGAGCATGGGCAGCTGCCTGGTGGGGGCCTGGGCATGGTGTGGAAGCAGGGTTGGGAAGGTCAGACCACTCGGACATGTAAGCTGTGTTTCTCATTTCATGGTTCATCTCTTCCTGGAATTTTGCTCTGGTTGACCTGGTGTAGAGGCAGATACCAAACAATAAGCCTGCTGACCACATGGATCATCACAGGGACATGGAGACTTTAGAGCGGCCATCGTCTGGTGACAAGGCGTATGTTAGAGTGCAGAGAAGTGAGTGTGTCTCCTTAAATCTTCTAGCTGCTTCTGTGAGGACTGAGGAGCTGGCGGACGTGAGGCCACCCCAGGGGATGAGGGGATTAGGAGGAGAGAGGGCCCTGGTCTCTAGCCTGTCTCTGACTTCATGGTGCTTCTCCCACACAGTCATTGTTTGTAGCCAGACCTGGCAGGGCAGCAAGGTGGGTGCTGAGATGGGCCCGGCCCACAACTCTTTGGGGCGTGTGTGAATGTGTGTGTGTGTGATTGGTGTGCTGTGAGCATTCGGGGCATGGGCATGTGTGCTCTCAGGGCCTGGCCCACTCTAAGACTGGAAGTGAGCCCCCACCCCACTGTCTCTCAAAAATCCCTTTCAGCAGGTGATGAACCTGGGCCAGCCCCGTAGCCTAGTAGTGAGAGCCAGATCCCACCGACTAAGGTTCAAATCCAGCCCTGGTGGCTCGAAAAGCACACCAGGTATGTATGAGTCCAAAATCCCAGCAAGATGGAGAGGTGGAGGAAAAGAAATTGCAGTACAACCATGCCTCATTGGGGCACGCTTTCTCCCTCTCTGTCTCTCTGGTGAGTGCATGTGCCCTCTGGCAATAAAGAATTTATTTTATTTTTTGGAGAGGTTTTTGCTATATAGTGTGTGTACTCATGAGAGAGACACAGAGACAGAAAGTGAGAAATAACCCCCTAGGGGAATGCCACACCGCAATCCCTTCTCCTCCATTCTCCTCTCAGGATCTTGGGTATGCATGTACATGCACCCAACAAGAGTTTAAGCCACTGGGTCCGGGACTCAAATCACTACGTGGGAGTCCAGCGACATAGCCATTATGCCAACTGCTGGTCCCAATAAATATTTTTTAAAGAATTATTTATTTTAAATTTTATTTATGCATTCATTTTTTTAAAAAAATTTGACCAGACACACACACACACACACACACACACACACACACACAGAAAGAGAGAGAGGGAGAGAGAAAGAAAGTGAGAAAGCAAGCCACCAGGTCTGGGACTTGAACCTTGGTTGGCCATGTGGGAGTGTCCAGTGCCTTAACCACCCTGCCACCTGCTGGTCCCCTGGGAATAACTAATTTTAAAAATAGGCAATAAACTCTCCCTGACTTGGTCCTCTCCAGCTCCTCTGGCCATTATAGAGGGCAGCAGCCCAGGCAGCCAAACTGTGGGAACTGGGGCTGCAGACCCCTCTGCTCTCTCTTCTCATCCCCCTTGACTCTGAACATCCCCCTCAGGGATGTGCAGGCCGCTTAGTGTGGGCCACTAGGACCCAACTAAATGCTTGTCCTCAGCCTTGGGCACAGGGAATGCCTAAGTCCATGAGCCTCTGATAAGGTGAATTAGTGAAGACCTGGTGGGGACCACAGAGGACCAGAGGGAGCCAAGCTACCTCTGAGACGCACTCATTAGTTCCCATAAGGGAAAAGGCAGAGGGCGAACAGGCCACGAGACCAGAGAGCCTGCAGGCCCATAAGGCAAGACCCAGCCACTGGCCACAAGGCCATGATGACTAGGTGGGCAGAAGCACCCTCACTAAGACTGGTGACTGAGGAAACCAGAGAAAGCCATGACTGCCAGATTCA
Organism: Tupaia belangeri chinensis; assembly: GCF_000334495.1. Taxonomy (NCBI): domain Eukaryota; kingdom Metazoa; phylum Chordata; class Mammalia; order Scandentia; family Tupaiidae; genus Tupaia; species Tupaia belangeri. Next base: position 7,082,993 of record NW_006159809.1, read on the forward strand.
AACCCCAGCTCCAACAAATACCAGCTGTGTGGTGTCAGACAGGTATCGGAACTCTCTGTGCCTTGGTTTCTTGTCTGTGAAATGTCAGCATTAAATGGATTAATACACACAATAACCTAGGAGAGTGAGGCAGAGTAAGGACCCTATAAATGCAGCAGTTATTGTTTTCTGCACTTCTTAGCCGAAAGGCTGAAAGTGATTTCATTATTTTCTAAAGAAGTGATACATAGAATATTGAACCGCTAAAACTTCAAAGTTCTCCTAAGCCCCTCATGGGATATATGGGAATTGGTCCCCATGTGTGCAGGCATTAAATGGTAATCCATGGTTTTGAGCAGATGAGTGTAGGGGAGAGAATAGACGGTGTGGATACTGGGCCAAAAGTGTTCTAGGCAGAGGGAACAGCCATTGCGAAGGACTCAAGGAAATCGTGACCTGTACTCTGGGCAGGGTTTGAGATTTTGGAACCTTTTCTAAAAGGGACAGCAAGCACCCTGCTTCACTTCGTATTTGAGAGGCTGGTGAGCAGCGGGGGCGCTGGACGGAGCCGGTCACTGTGCAGAAGCCACTCAAGTGCACTAGGATTGTCCTGGCTCTCATCCTCATCCTGGCTTTGGAATCTTCAGTTCAAGAATATCCTATGCAGGGGCCAGCAAGTGACATGGTGGTTAAAGGCGCTGGACTCCCATATGGCCGACCACGGTTCAAGTCTCAGATCTGGTGGCTTGCTTTCTCACTTCCTCTCTCTCTCTCTGTCTCTCTCTAATCAAACTGGAAAATAATAATGATAATAATAATAAATAAAGTTAAAATAAAATAATTCTTAAAAAAAAGAATATCCTATGCGGATAGCCGGGTACGCTGCAATCCTGACAGTAAATCTGCAAACTGCATCGATGAAAAGGGACCGTTGTTTGACCTACTTCTAAAGGAATCCAATAGGGTCCTCCCACCAAGGACCCATCCTTTTTCAATGACAAAATTCCGGAACTTGAATGATGTCTACGCTCTTTCTGAGGAATATTCTGGATCAGGCTCTGGCTCTGGTTCTGGCTCTGGATCAGAATCTGGAAGTGGCTTTCTT
>NW_006159809.1:7084122-7086143 GCF_000334495.1 Tupaia belangeri chinensis
ACCAATAAAGGTAAATGGCCCTCTTGACTACTTCATTAGACCCCTCAAGAGGAATCTGCCCTCAGACATCCAGGACTTGGGCTAAGACGTATCAGAAGAGAATATTTTTATGTAAGACAGGTCCCTTCCTTGACACTGGGCAATGTATTCAGTATATTTTGTGTACTATGGTTAAATGATTAATTTGGGGACAAAGAACTTCATAGAAAATTTAAAGCATCGGAAACAGAATCTTTAATTTATCACCTTTCCCCCCCTTATGAATTCTTAAAAGATTATGCTTTAATGCTGTCATCGACTCTGTTCTGGAGGATACCTGCATGTTTTCTATCACATTCAACCAACGTCATTATGAAATTAACTAAATCCTCATGTCTATAAAATTGCCTGAAAGAAGAAATTATACTATTTTTGAAAATTTCAGTTTGAGAAGCAAATTGGTAGGCAATATTTCATGCCTAAGTCTTCAGGAATCTGGCTCTCTCAGTACAGTTGTGCTCTCAAAAAAAAAAATAAATAAATAAAGTAGCACATGAATGTGTTAGTAAGACTTGAAGGAGTATATACAACATGGGAATGAATGTGTGCAGTCACCAAGGTCTGTCAACATTTGAATCTACAAACCCTTTCACTTTTGAAATGAGTCCTTGACTTGCGCGTGGGGTGTTCCTGTTCCCTCTCATCCTTCCACAAGGGAGGCTTGGGTTTGTCTCTCCCCAGCTCTGTGCCCCGCCCCCTGCATTGTCCAAAGGCGCCTTTGTGAGTCCTGCCTTGTCCGGGTGGGTTTGCTAGAGAAGACAGGAGCCACTGCCCTGGCTTTTCTTCTCACTACTCTCAGGAAATCGTGGCTTCTCCTTCTAGCTCTGGGAGGAAAATTTGGATTCTCAGTCCTAAATCTCCAGGTCATTTTTGGCTCTAAAGCCACAGGGAAGTGAAAGTACCTGTAACCAATCAGAACCAGCATGAATAAGAGAAACCTAGCGCCAACTGCTGTTTGCTAAGTTGGCTTGCAGGACGCAGATGTCGAGAAGGCTGAGTGCCATAAAGTTGACTCCCACCTCAGGGAGGGAAGTGAAAATGCCGGCTACGCCAGAGCGACCAATCAGAACAGTGCTTATTTGCATAAAACGGACCAGTGGGCGTGTACAGCTCCAGGTAGGCGCTCAGGTGCAGAGAATCAATTATTTGCTTAAAGAGGAGCCAGTGGAAGAGCAGAGTGGGATTTATAGCAACTGCCGGTGCTCCCCTCTCTCGTGTAAGTAATAAACCTTTCCTATTCAGATAAAATGATCTAGATAGATCATTGGTTTGTGCCCAGGGAAAGCAGACCCACTGAGTTTGGTAACAAATTGTTTATTTGTTGACTTCTAAGGAGTCCTTAAACTCCCAGTTAAGAACTCCTGAAGGATGTGTATAAGGGGCAGTGGGACCTGTATGTTTATTTAAGAGCTCTTCATTGCAGCACTGTGAGAGGCTGAAACTAACCTAAATGTTCAGTATTGGGAAACTGGTTATGTATGTTTTGATACATCATAAAACAGAGCCATAACAAACGAATGATTCTTATGTATCCATAAAGAAGGTACATAAAGCAAAAGGATGGGGAGAAAGAATTTATTTCTTCATCTAAAGTGTCTGACAAAGGATACATCTAAAAATGATAACATTGCTTGCTTCCTAGAGAGAGAAGGGTAGAGTTCAAAAGTAGGGGTGTTGGAGCCGGAAGAGTCTGTGCTGGTGACTGCTGACCAGTGACCGGTTGAGCATCCCTAATCTGAAATAAGAAATCCTCCCTAATAAATAAAGGGACTGTGTTGGGAATCTTGGAAGCACTGCCAACATGTCAGTTATAGAAGAAGTCACTAACCAACTCCTGGATGTGAACCTTTATGAGAATCAGAGGTCTGTACAAGTGACAGAAAGTGGCCTCAACAGTGGATACGAGCATCTCCAAGTTACTATCGGAGCCACTGTACCTACTGGCTTTGAGCAGACAGCTGCCGGTGGAGGGAGAGAGAAAA
>NW_006159809.1:7088990-7093463 GCF_000334495.1 Tupaia belangeri chinensis
GATCCCCACAACACCATTCCCGCTAACCACAAGATGGCTGCTGTGCCGCATCAACTGATGGTCAACTCTGCTTACCAGAACCGCTTTCCTGAAACTGTATTCCATGGAGACTCACTACAATTGCGGAACTACACAGAGACCCACACTTGATCCAACCTTGAATGGAATCTACTTTCCCTATTGTTAAAAACTTTGGACTCGTGGCCCCTCTCCCTCTTCTCGCAGTTGACCAGAGAGAGATAGAGAAGGAAAATGAGAAAGCAAGCTGTCAGGTCCAAGACCTGAACCATGGTCAGCCATATGGGAGTCCAGCAACCTTAACCACCACACCACCTGCCAGCCCCTCAACTTCCTTGTTTTTACACCAACAAAGGGAGGTAGAAGAAAGAAAATCTAAAGGTTTTGAACTTCTTCCTGAGAGGGACCTAACACACTCTTGGCACAGAATAAGTGCTGAATATAGTAATTTCTTGTCAAATGATTTAAAGAATTAAGGAACTGGGTCGGCTTGTGACATGGTGACTGAAGCAACTGGATCCACATCGCTGACTGCATGGTTCAAGTCCCAGACCCAGTGGGACCTGCCAAGTGCATTCCCAAAGTCCTGAGAGGGGAAGAGAGGAAAATGTATTACAGAGAAGGGATATCAGCATGGCCATCCTCCCTGGAGGGTGCTTTGCCATTTTCTCTCTCTATTTCTCTTTATCTTTCTTTGGTGAGTGTATGTGCCTTATAGCAAATTAAAAGAAAAATAAAAGCTTAAAAAAAAAAAGTTTAAAACTAAAATGCTCAAGCCAGGCACAGTGGAATGTGCCTGTAATCTCAGCTACTTGGGAAGAAGCAGGAGTGTGACCTTGAGGCCAGCTTGGACGACATTGTGAGAGCCTGTCTGAAAAATAATAAAATGTTTTTGATGTGCTGGACCTGTTAGGATACCTCGATTTTCCTCTCATGGCTGTCCCTTTATGAAAAGGTCATTGTGTGGTGCCTTACAGGCAAATGTTGGATCATGTGACCTGGTCATCCATGATTGGTCCAACAGGTTATCCCTTATGCTCAGATCTTTTGTTCTGGAAACTCTGCATTTGAGCCACAGAAGCATCAATGAGTAGAACAATAAACTCTCTCTTGGTCTTACCTTGTTCTAAATATCTTCCCAAACAGTGAGGAAAATATCAAAGTATTTCCCACCGCTGCCCAGAATATCAGATGAGTGAAACTTGAGCCCCCTAAAGTTTAGTGCATCTGTGTTTGACTGAGTCAGCACTGTTACTCCATGGCTGGGAGTTACTCAGCAGGTGGAGCAGGACTCTGAGGATTGGGAGGAGGCACACAAGCCAATGACTACTGAGACTGTCTGGATACGAAGGGTTTATTACTTTTTGTTTTGTTTTGTTTTGGTTAAAGAATTATTTTACTTAACTTTATTTACTTACTTACTTATTTTAATTTGACCAGAGAAGGACAGAGTGAGAGAGAAAGAGAGAGAAAATAAGAAAGCAAGCCATGGGACCAGCAGTTAGCGTAATGGCTAAGGTGCTGGACTCCCCTGTAGCCACCCGCGCTTAAAGTCCCAGACCCAGTGGCTTAAACTCATGCTGGGAACGTGGTGTGTGCGTGCCCAAGATCCTGAGAGGAGAATGGAGGAGAAGGGATTGCAGCGTGGCCATCTCCCCTGGGGGTTGATTTCTCGTTTTCTATCTCTCTGTCTTTCTGGCGAGTGCATGCAACCTATAGCAAAAACCTCTCCAAGAAAAAAAAAAAAAAAAACCATCAGGTCCAGGACTCAAACCACAGTTGGCCATGTAGGAGTCCAGAACCCTTACCCATCACATCACCTGCTGGCCCTGTGTTTATTACTTACACAGTAAAAACTAGGGAATCATTCCCAAAGTGGGGTTTCTCCTTGAAAGTAAGAAGGCTGAGTCTTTCACAGATGATTAGATACCTTCTGGCACTCCCATTGGCCTCTTTATGCAAATGAAAGAGTAAATCTCTGCAGTTCTGATTAACTACAGCCTTATTCTCTTTGGTCCAATTTTGAGCAAGTGAGTACCGTTCTGACTGGTTGCTCGGTGGGGCCAGCATGTTCACTCTTCCTTGCAGTGGTGGTCAACTTTAGGAGGCTCAGTCTTTTTAGCCCATGCATCCTGCAAGAAACTTACCAAATAGTAGTTCGCACCAGGCTGTCCTTATTTAAGCTAGTTCTGACCAGCTATAAAGTCAAGAACACAAATTCGAGGAACCCAGAAACTTGGAAGGGAAAAGGTTTGCATTTTTTTTTAAGTTTTTTTTTTTTTTTTCCCTATAGGGTATGTGTATTCGCCAGAGAGAGAGACAGACAGTGAGAGAGAAAGTGAGGAATCACCCCTCAAAGGGATAGCTACTCTGCAATCCCTTTTCCTCCTGGGATCTTGGGCATGCACGCACACACACTTGGTGTGAGTTTCAAACCACTAGGTACAGGACTTGAACTGTGGTCGGCCATGTGGGAGTCCAGGTATGTAACTGATATGCCGGCTGCTGGCCCCCAAATTCACAGCTTTATTTGTGCTAACCTGTAACTGAAACTTAACATTGTGTTCGTGTTGTTCACAGTATTTGTGACTCTCAAACCTTATGTGCTTGAAGACAGCTTGAAGAATCACTTACAGTCAGTCCTTCCTACGTTGTCATCGTGGTAGGTAGCTATTAGAGTTTTCACCAGGTCTTACTACGTTATTTACAGCTACATTTGGTTTTCTAAAAAAGTATTTTGATACCTGTATTTAAATGTAATTGCTTCGCAATCTTATATTTTTATTGGAGTGAGCTACACATGAAATTTACCATTCGAACTAGTTTTAAGTACTGTATACAATCGGTAGCATCAAGTGCATTCACATTATTCTGCAACTATCACCTCTATCCTTCTCCAGAATATTTTCATCTTCCCAAACTGAAGCTCTGTACCCATCAAACAATAACTCCTCCTCCTCACGGCAGCCAGCCCAACCATTCTACTTTTGGTCTCTGCACTTTGGGCTACACTAGGTATCTCATACACCAGCATTTGGCTTATTTCACTTAGCATAGCAGCTTCAAGATTCATCCATGTAAGGGACCAGCAGTTAGTGTAATAGCTATGTTGCTGGACTCGCATGTAGTTGACTGCGGTTCAAGTCCCGGACCTGGTACGCTGGGCGTGTGTGTGTGTGTGTGTGTGTGTGTGTGTGTGTGTGCGCGCGCGTGTGTGCCCAAGATCCCGAGAGGAGAAAGGAGGAGAAGGGATTGCGGCTATGGCCATCCCCCTCGGGGGTGATTTCTCGCTTTCTGTCTCTGTCTTTCTGGTGAGTGCACGCACCCTATAGCAAAAACCTCTCAAAAAAAAAAAAAAAAAAAAGATCATCCATGTAGTAGCATGTGTTGGGATTTCATTTTTTAAGGCTAAATAATATTCCATTGTATGTATACACCACCTTTTGTTTATCTTTTCATCCACTGGTGAACATTTGGGTTGTTTCCACCTTTTCCATTGTGAATTAAGGTTGCTTTGATCATCATTGTACAAATATCTCTGCTTTTTAAAAAATTCTTGTGGGTATATACTCAAAAAAGAAATTGCTGGATAATATGGTAAGTCTATGTTTGTTTGAAGAATATATATTTAGGGAACAGCAGTTAGCATAATGGTTACGCACCTGATTCCCACATTTCTTGCTTTCTGTCACTCCAGCAAGTTCACGAACCTTATAGTAAAAAACAAAAACAAATACAAAAATAAAAATTAAAACAAAACCTTTCTTAAAAGAAGATTATGTGTTTTTATGCACGAAAATATGCATGTAAAGATAAGCGTTTCAGACTCCTGTTGCACATATTTTGTTTTACAGTCTATCTCGGCCACTAGATGGAGGACTTCTTGACAAGGATTACCCTGAGCCGGTGCCTCGGTAACTCTCCCAGATACGTAGTAAATGCATTCAGCGCCTAGTGGGCGCCTTGCCTCCGGTACTGGACAGAGTGCAGGCAATACTGAAGTGCAGAATGTATCCCCCAAAAACTCAGCCTAGGGAGGCCTGAAGATGATGTTAAATGCAACCCAATTCTTAAACTGTGCTGCTTCCTTACATGTGTGATCTGGGACAAGGTCACCACCCTTTCCCCTCGTCCCGGTCCGACTCTCCCACCCATAAAATAAACCTCATCATCAGTTTTCGTCATAAGCACTAGGAGTGTATGATCCTGCCCCTGGAGGGTCTTCCCGCGCCCATCCCTCCTTATCCCCCACCAGCCCCCAACCCGAGCGGTAGTCACCGACGGTCCCCGCGGTGGAACCCGCGGAACTCGGCGGTCCCAGGAACGCTGGGCCGCACCGGGGAGCAGCGGTTGACCCTCCGCGCCAGCAGGGGGCGCTAGTCTGGACCACGCCAGAGGCAGCGCTCGAGCTGAGCTCTTCTCGGCGGCGGCGCACCGCCATACTGCCGTCCGCGG
>NW_006159809.1:7095010-7103923 GCF_000334495.1 Tupaia belangeri chinensis
GGCGCGCCAGGTGGTTCATGTACGTGCTGAGCTGGCTGTCGCTCTTCATCCAGGTGGCCTTCATCACGCTGGCCGTCGGTGAGAGTGCGCGACCCCGGTATCCGCGCCCGCCGGGGATTACATCGCGGGGGTTCAGGAGTGCCTGGGGGCCCCCGCCTGACGCTCCCTCCCTCCGCCGCCCCTCCTGTCCCGCCTCATCCCGCCCCTCCTGCTGAGCCCAGCAGCACGGCCTGAGCCCGAATCCTTCCAGGTGTCACAGAAAGCCCTGGCGTTGCCGGGGATAAGCTGACTCTAGTGCCCCTGCCCGCGCCGGCGAACTGCCAACTGCTGCCGCTCCCACCCTCGCGGGCCGAACTTTCCGCGACAGCTACCGCCGCCCTTTCACCTCTGGCCCTTTGTACTTGCCGCTCTCCTCACTCTGGCTAGTTCCTTCTCAGTCTGAGTTGAGCTCTCACCTTCTCCAGGAAGCCCTCATGGATTTGATGATCCAGTAATGCCCTGGCCTTCTCTAAAGTAGCGTTTCTCACCCTGGGATCTTCTGTCTTCCCTCCCTACTTGTGTGTCCTCTGCTTTCCAATCTGGGTCAGGGAAGGGACTGTCTGCTTTGTTCTGCCGTATTCTGAGCAGCACTCAGCCCAGCACCTGGCCCATACTAAATGCCCAGTAGGTACTGAATGAGTAGATGAAATCGGACTTCCCAGGCCAGGGGTTAGCGTTGTGCCAAGGCGTCAGAGGCAGGCTTGCCTTCATTTTTATGAAATCTCTTCTTCAGCTGCCTGGACAAAATTTTATTTTGCTAAACTCGGAGTTACAACTCACAGGTTGTCTGGTTTGGTTCTGACTTTCTGGAATCCATGAAGGGTTGATGGGGACCCAGCTGCAGAGAGAGGAATGACCGGGATGGCGGAACCCTGGCTGATACTCTCCCTGCTTTCCCCTCTGATCCACCCAGCCGCCGGCCTCTATTACCTGGCGGAGCTGATAGAAGAGTACACCGTGGCCACCAGCAGGATCATCAAGTACATGATCTGGGTAAGTGGTACCTGGCCTCCGAATTCCCTCTCTTTTGCCCTGCCACAACAGCAGGAAGTGGGGAACTGTTAGTGTGGGTGATGAGACCTCTCTGTCTCTGCTGTTCCTGAGGGTACCACACCTCCCCCCTGCCCTGGACCCCCACGGTTTGGATCTGCACTCCTGAGCTGGGATCCTAGTCTCCTTGCCCAAGTGGCCTCACTTCGCTATAATCTCATTCTTGGTTTCTTAAGGTGACAGCCAAGCGCACCTTGCCTGTTGGCAGGACCGTGACGTTTTCCTTGCTTGGCTGCCTTCCACTGTTTCTAGCTCTTGCTCAGCCCACGGTATTTAGAACTTAGGGGAACCTACGGACAGTTTTGAGTCTTTGTTTATTGCGCACCTTCTAATTAGATCAAGTGATTTGTCTTTTTTTTTTTGGCAGAGGTTTTCACTATAGGGCATGTGCGCTTGCCAGACAGACAGAGAGGGACAGAGAGACAGAAAGCGAGAAATTGGCCCCCAGAGGGGATGGCCACGCCGCAATCCCTTCTCCTCCATTCTCCTCTTGGGATCTTGGGCACACACATACATGCGCCTGGTGTGAGTTTTAAGCCACCGGGTCCAGGACTCGAACTGCGGCCAACTACAAGGGAGTCCAGCGACATAGCCATTACGCTAACTGCTGGTCCCAAGTGATTTGTCTTAAGAGGAAAGCACTTTTCTTGACCCAGCCCTGGTCCTCTCCTTGTCTGTTTTCGTGGGATTCTTCTCTTCCTGAAGGCACAATCCTTGCCACTAATGTCACAGTCACAGGAGTGACAGCTGTTGGACAGATTTCCGCCAGCTGCAGGAAAAGCGGGGGGTGGGGTGGGGGTGCATTTGGACAGGAAGAGTCCACCTCGTGTCAGCAGCCACGTCTACCATGGTCTTGGCCTGAGGCTGGCAGTTAGTAGTGGAGACAAGACTAACTTTGTGGGGTTCATATAGGAATCAGACCTTCATTCAACTGTCACTTGTTAACCACTGACTGCTGTAAAGCCTCTGAAGTTTGTCAAACTGCAGGCATGGTTCGTTATTAGGTTATATAATCAATTCAGTAGGTCACAGTCAGTTTAGAAAAAAATAGAAAAGGCTAGAATTGAAATTTGGGCTCTGATCATATAAATGTAAGCGTATATTTGGATCACACTATAAAATGTTTATGTTACTGTGGATTGCTGTCCCCCCAAAAAAGCACTTTGAGACATGGCAATGAAATATTTTGCCTTTGGGGAGCTAAGTCTGGTTGGCGAGGCCAGCCTCTGACTGTGACATGCCACTGAAGCATGAACCCAGTGCTGTCTGAGTGCGCTGAGTTAGTGAGCCCCGGGGGGGCTGCCTGGAGGCGGCTCCCACACTGTGTGCCTCTGGTTGTTTCAGTTCTCCACGGCTGTGCTGATTGGCCTCTACGTCTTTGAGCGCTTCCCCACCAGCATGATTGGCGTGGGCCTCTTCACCAACCTCGTCTACTTTGGCCTCCTCCAGACCTTCCCTTTCATCATGCTGACCTCACCTAACTTCATCCTGTCGTGTGGTGAGAGGGGGCAGAGCTGGGGGGCAGCTTATAGGTTTGGATGTGCCCAGCTCAGTCTCAAAGGGGTTACAGAGAAAGGGGATAAGCCACTGAGGGCCTCCAGGAGGCCAGGCTGCCTGGGGAGATGGTGGTTTCACTCTTGAGGATCCTAGAACCAATCTTGGCTCTATTGATTACAATTGGTTGGGAGTGAGGGGTGTGGAGGTTCAGCCAGGGAGAGCTTTCCCAGAGAGTTAAGTTCGAAAAAGGTTTGGGGTGAAAGAGGGTATGGGTTGGCTGATGCAAGGCCAAGTAGTTCCAGCCTCAGACATATCCCTTGGCCAGAAAAAGCCCCTAGCTCTTCCTCAGCAGGCTGGCAGCTCCCCACCCTGTCCTCTGGCCCAAAGTCTGGGTTAAAACTGGGGACCAGCAGGTGGCATGGTGGTTAAGGTACTGGACACTTCCACATGGCTGACCATGGTTCGAGTCCCAGACCTGGTGGCTTGCTTTCTCACTCTCCCTCTCTCTGTGTCTCTCTCTCTCTGTCAAATTAAAATGAATCAATAAATCAAATTAAAAAAAAAAAAAAAAAACTGGAGCTGCAGGGAGTGAGCGCCATGCAGACACTGTGGGGTGTGAACGCCTCCTGGGCTGCCTGTTCTAGGTGCGTTCTCATTGGCTGGTGCTTGCTGCTGCCTGAGGAGGCTTGTGTTTGGAGGCCCCCAGTCTTACCTTTGCCCTGCCAGCACTTTCTGACCCTGGGGAGTCATGTCCACTTTCTGGACCTTAGTTCCTCCATTTATTTAGAGCTGGTGTTCCTTACAGACTGTCGGGAGACTTATCCGGCTCCCAGTAGGTGCTTACAGATATTTACGGATATTCATGCAGAAGGCTGGAGTCAGAACTTGGTTACCAGGATTTTGCCATTTCTCCTGAACTTGGTTAACAGGATTTTGCCATTTCTCCTGATAATTGTTGTTGGTTATCCTAGCCTTTGGTCAAAATAGCAGATGGCATTATGGTTTTTTTAGAGCTACTTTTCTATTTCTACGGGAGAACCTGGAAAGACAGTATTATCCACAGACAGGGAGGGCACAGTGGTGAGGCTAGGACTGGTCTCATTTCTGAATGCCTTGATGTAATTTCACCAGAGAATTTGTTCACAGGGGTTTGTGTGGGGATCCCTTTCCTAGAGACCAGGCCTTTCTCTGTCTTCCCAGGGAGCAGCACTCCCACTCGACACATACACATACACCCATGCACAAGCGTGTGTGCACACACACACACATACACACAGCAACAGCAAGTTGCCCTGGCTTCCTTTTGCCACTCTCCTGACCTGCCTTTAGCTGCCTGAGAGTTATTGCAAAAGATCTGTGAGCAGGCCCCTCCTGTCTCCCAGTATCCTGTAGCCTTAGAATGTGCCTGGGCAGAGCAGGCTGTGGTCTTCGCCTTAGAAGGGGAAGGACAGGAGAAGGAGAAAAGTGGTAGCTGTTACGAGGTGTGTGTAAGGTGTTTCAGGGGCCACATACCATCGTTGCCACCCTTCAGCTCACAAAGGGACAGGTCGTGATGCTGTTCTGAGCAACCTCTCCCAAGCATCTGCTCATTCTCTGTCTCGTGTGTGAAATTGGTTGCACGCTGAGAGGATGCCCCTGAAGGTGTCAGGAGCTGGCTGGGCATGGTCACTGTGTGTCTTAGAGAGGTGATCCAGAGTGCATGGAAGCCACACACCACCAGTCGGGATCCAGTCTTTTTTTTTTTTTTTTTTTAATAACTATTTAATTTTATTTATTATTTTTTAATTTGACCAGAGAGAGAGGAGGAAAGGAAAGTGAGAAAACAAGCCACCAGGTCCGGGACCTGGACCATGGTCTGTCATGTGGGAACCCAGCCACCTTAACCTTCATGCCTCCTGCTGGCCCCCCAGGTATTCCATTCTAACAGATGGGAAGGCGAGTTCCAGGCAGTAGTGTGCTTGCCCCAGGGCTGTCCTCTGACTGTCAAGTTGGGACTGAGACAGGGCCGTCAGCTCAGGGAGCTGAAGGTTAGAAGTGCAGCTTTATGTTATTCCCCCAAAACCGACTGACTCTTTGTTCCCTCCACAGGACTAGTGGTGGTGAACCATTACCTCGCGTTTCAGTTTTTTGCGGAAGAATATTACCCTTTCTCAGAGGTAAGGGGTGTCCAGCACGTCCAACGACTAGTAGGGACAGGGCAGTAAAGGGGACTTGCAGGATCTGCTTTGTGAACTTAGCTCTGATTTGAAACCGAGTCTATTCAGGGATCACATGTTTTTAAAAAACACAGAAGATTTTAGACCACAATACGGATGAAAGACAGAAAGGATCCTTTTGACTGAGGTGGGGAGGACATACTCTCCCTGGAGTCCTTCAGGCCCCCCGGTGGGGTCATCCCAAGGTGAGGAAGGGGCACTGGGGTGGCCTTGTGTGATGCAGACCTCCCAGAGCAGGGGACGCATCTTCCAGTGGCCTGCCAAGGTTTTCTCCCAGGGCTACGCCACACTGTGCTGCTCCAGTTTGAACGCCAGGGAAGACTAAGGTTGCTCTACTAGGAGCGTGGGTCAGTCACGGCCTCGCCCTCCCTCTGCCTCTTCCCGCCCAGGGGAGTTGCTCGTCCTGGTGACCTAGTTTGGAGATTGCGGCCATATTGGACACCCCAGTCTCTGCCTTTCCCCACTGAGTTATCTCCATGTCTAAGGATGTCCTGTACCCTGCCCTCTAGGCCCTGCACCCCTTTAGGGCTTCTGTGGACTCTCTGTCACCTTGGCCAGCCTGCTCCTGGCTCCTTCGGGGGCACCTTCTTCTCAGTCTCTCTTGTTGCTAGGTCCTGGCCTATTTCACTTTCTGCCTGTGGATAATCCCATTTGCATTCTTTGTGTCACTTTCGGCTGGGGAGAACATCCTGCCCTCCACCATGCAGCCAGGAGGTGAGAAGGGGTTTATAAGGGGCCAAGGTTGGGGGGTGCCAGCCAGCCTGAGCTGGGGGGCGGGGAAGACCAGAGCCCAGCCCTGAGATAAAGGTGGGTGGGCTCCAGGTTGGGAGAGGTGTGTTCATGCACACGCACATGCGCGTGCACCCTCGCATGCACTCACCTCGCTGCCTATGTCTCCACAGATGACGTGGTCTCCAATTACTTCACCAAGGGCAAGCGGGGCAAACGCTTAGGGATCCTGGTCGTCTTCTCCTTCATCAAAGAGGCCATTCTGCCCAGTCGTCAGAAGATATACTGACCCTCTGGGGCAGCTATATGGGGGCAAGATCTGGGGAAGCAGGCCCCCAGGCCTCAGTGCTAGGTGGGGGCCGAAAGCCGGAAGGCACCTTCCACCAGCCCTGGCTTTCCTCTCCTCGGTTCTGAAACCCCACTCCCACCCTCCTGGGGGGCTCATTTTGGCTCAGATTCGATGCTGCCAGAGGCTGAAACCTCAGAGGGCACCAGGGAGGGTGGCAGAGCCTACTTAGCAATGAAGCTGAGGGCCCCAGCCCTTCCCGGTCCAAGGTGGGCTGGGAGGTTCTGGCTCAGCTCAGGCAGGCAGGGCATGGTCAGTGAAACTGGAGAGCAGATGGCGACAAGTTCTCCGGGCAGAAGGCCACAGCTTGGACTTCCGAGAGAAATAGTTTTGCTGTCGAACTGTGATTTCTGTCCAAGTGCTGATTCCCGTTTGAATAAAGATTCTAGGTGGCACTATTTGCCTTAATACCCTGAAAGTTCATCTTTCTTTCTTCCCGCTAACCACCTACCCTGGATGGGACTAGCTTTTCTGCTCCAGGAATTCCTTTTCTGGGTTTGGGTCTTGCCTTTTCGAAGGGACTGTTCTTGTGGCCCTTGGCAGAAAGGGTGCAGAGATGAATTGCCGAGCCTGGTCAGGGAGCGGCAGGTGGAGGCAGCCTTTCTTAGGGATCTCCCTTTCCTTCCATTTCTTCTTTCCCTGAGGCTCTGTGACTATCAAGTGAGGTAGGAGATGATGTTGTTAGGACTAGATTTTTAGAAGAACATCCACAATATCCTATTTATAAGTCTTCCTCTGGGAAAAAGAAGTGGTTTCTGACTGAATTCTGAATTCTTGGCTCAAGGAGAAACAAAATAAAAACTGACTTCCAGATGTCCTACGCTAGTGCTTGCTTTTAAGAAATGGGGCCAATGGAAGACACTGTCACTCTAAGAGCACAGAAGGTCTGGCCCTCTCTTCTGTGTGTTCTTTACTCCTGGGGAGATGATCTCTGCCTTCTGAGAAGGCAGGCCGGGTCTCAGGCACAGGCCAGCGTTCGTTGACCTTGCACTCCAACTCCAGTGCCTTGTAGAACTCCGCATCACATCGGAAGGAGTCCCCGAGAGCCGTTACTGGCCGTGTCCTACACCTCAGTGGGGCTGGCAGGTGCAGAGGCCGGCTGCGCACACGTGCACCTTTAGCCACTGGAAGACCCTTGTGCTTGAAAATGTTTCCTTGACTTCATCCTGAACTCCCACCATAGCCATTCATTTCCTTGGCTTTAGCATTTCTACTCTCTTAAAAATACCAGCCTTTCCCTTTCCCAGGAAGTAGTAGTATACGTTGATCTGACTGTAAGTGGGATTGCAGACTCGGACGGACAAGGTAGAGGACGCTGGAGGCCAGCGTGGCCCTCGCTGCTGGGGCGATGGCTGGGCCTGCACCCCCTTGCTGGGCACTACTCTGTTCCTCACCCCGAAGGTGAGCTTCACAACTCCATGCACTCTCGCAGGGCTTGCTGGTCGCCTTACGTTGAATCGAGCAGATCCTTTATCTTACTGGACCTCGGCTGCATTGGAGATGGTTGATCACCCCTTCTTGAATCTTCCCTGGCGTTTCTGTGGCTGGTCGTCTCCTGCCATCACGCTGCTCCTTTCAGTCTCCTGTGCATTTGCCCCATGCATACTGGGGTCTCAGGTTCTGCTGTGGGGCTCCCTGGGGAAGCCCATTCACACCGATGGCTTCAAGGACCCTGCAAGGAAGGGAGAGTTGACCTCCAGCCCAGTATCCTCCTGATCTAAACCCAAGTTTCTGCTGCCCTCTGGATGCACAGACAGCTCAAGTCCATGGCCCAGATGGCACTTGTCTCGGTCCTCTCCAAGCGTGCCCCTTCCGGGTACCTGCCTCGGCTCCAGGACCACGCGGGAGCCAGACAGGAAATGCTGTCTATCCCTGCTTCTTAACATCTCTTGATTTGAGCCACTCTACCATCCTCAGCTTTCTCCTGGATTATTGTGATAGCCTCTGCTGCTTCTCTGCCCCATGGCTGGCCAGAGCTGTCTTTCTAAAATGCACAATTAAGTCACTCCTGGCCAGAAACCATCCCATTGCCCTTAGGACAAAGTCTAGACCCCTTGGCATGGCTCGTTAGACCCACTGTGTCCTGATCCCTGCTCACCTCTCTGGCATCATCCCTTGCCTTCCTGCAGCCTGGGTCCCAGCCCCCCGTATCCAAGGTGCCGTGGCTTTCTACCCACCTGGATGCTCCTTTCTTCTACTCACCCTGGCACTTTGCCATGTCTCAGCTTAGATTTTACTTCTTCCAAGGAACTTCGAATGTCCCTCTCCTCCCCCGAGCCCGCCCAGCACACCCACAGATCACTCCGGGCTTATTTGCCTGCTCTCTGGTCTGTCTCCGCAATAGACTGTAAGCTCCTTGAGGGCAGGGACTGTCCTTGAATTTTTGTATCAACAGTGCCTGGCTTGGAACCTGGTACACAGAAAGCACTCAATAAATGTTTGTTTAATTAATAACTTGTAGTGATGTATGCAAGGGGATCACAGGGGATGCAGGATAGCTTCCTGGAGGAAGTACAGGTGCTTTGCAGTTTCAGACTGAAGCCACGGGTCCTCCTCCCTGGATAGGCTGCCCTCCCTGACCTGCAGAACCTGAGTGGCAGCTGGGAATGAGGACTGGCAGCCCACAGCAGCAGGGAAGCCCATGCTGGGGTGACGCATTAGCTGTCCTTCACCCTGTCCTGCATCTGGAGATGAGGAATGCCATGTGGCCCAGAGCCTGCAGCAGGGATTGAATCTGAACAAGGGGCAGAAATTCCCAGTGGTTCCTTCATCTCGCAAACCTTGTCACTGGAGGATTGGGGTGGGGGGAGAGGACATTGGGATCTGAGGTGTCACTTTTACAGTACTAAAGCCAAGGATGGCTGATCCTCACTCTGAACCTTGGGGCTCTGCTCTTAGATTCCCTAGGGGGCCCAAAAGATTTCTTTGCAGAGAGAAGAAAAGCCTGGGGGACTGGGCTTTCCATGTGGGGGCAGGTCGGGGTGAGCAGGGGCACTTACCTTTGAGCTTGGGAATGGGAGTCCAAAAGCACCCCAC
>NW_006159809.1:7103954-7117338 GCF_000334495.1 Tupaia belangeri chinensis
TCGCCACACCTCCACTTTTGCTGAGTTGCGGCAGGTCAAGAGGCTACTAAAATAACTTTATAGGGGGGCCTTGGGAGAGGGGAGAGCAGGAAGCCCTCCATGAGCTCTCATGGTTTCCAGGAAGGCTTCATCAAATGTCTCACGCAGGCTCATGGCCAGAGCGTCAGTCCAGAAGTTGTCATTCCCGAGGTGTCGCTTCCCGGACATGCTTTGCATGCTGATGGGGTAAAGACCCTGGGGCACCTTCATCCTATAGGGCTGCACCTGAGGGTACAGCGCACGGACCACCACCTCGAAAGGCAGCCGAGGCACGGGCGCCACCCAGTGGCCGTCCACCGTGCGCAGCCGCGCACCGCCGTGCCTGTCGGGCGTCACCTTCAAGAAGCTGCTGAAGTCGTGCTCCCCGCTGGGGTCTGGATGCACGCTCATGCGGATGCCCTGCGGATAGCTGATCTGGGTGGTGGGGGGTCTGGCAGGGTTGTTGCTAGAGTTCCACATCTCGGGCCGCCTAACCATTTGCTGTGGGTAGATGGGCTTGACTGTGTCGTTGGGCTGTGGTATGCATTGCCGGTGCACCTTCGCAAAGGGGTGGAAGTGCTTCGAAGGCTGCAACCCCTGGTACTCTGAGGCCATGGAGAGGGCGATGGTCCTTGGTGGGGCACTGGCCTCTTGCTTGGTGGGGGGGTTCAGGGAGTGTCTCTGGCCTAGCAGCTGCTTGCAGTGGAGCCACTTCCTGTAATCAGCTTTTCTCAGAAGTTGGAGTTGTTTCTGCAACAACAGATGGCACGAGACAGATGTGGAGAGCTGCTTCCCACCCGGCCCAGCTTCCCATCCCACCCTGCCCCACCCCACCATAGTTCTCTGGAAGGAGGCCCTGCAGCCAAAGTCCTTGGAAACCTTAGGCCTGATTAGCAAGATACCGTCCTTGCCCCAGGGAAATCCTGAGCTGATGAGACAGGCACCTGTCCCGGGAGCCAGTGTTCTGATGTCCTAGAGAGACAACTTTTTCCCTAAGGAAGCCCTTCGGTGATGGGAGAGACCTCAACTCTGATGGAAGAGACACTGCCCCTGCCCTAGGAAAACCTCAAGCCTTAAGGGGAGACAAGGCTCATTCCCACAAAGGAATCCCCGTCTGACAGTGGAGACAAGTCCTGCCAGAAAAGTCTCTGGTTTGATGGAGGAAAGGCAAATGAGAAGTGCACACTGCACTCTTGTCTGGGGAAAAGAAAGCAGAAATGCTCGGGAGGCTTGGAATTGGGTAGCACTAATGTGAACAGGTTTCCTGAAAGTGGTGGCCATGAGAAGTCATGCGAGGAGGGTACAGTTAGCTGTCTCTCTAGGCTGGGTGACAACGACTGGGTTTAGCTCTGTTCTTGCCTCCAGTGGGGTTAAATTTGTCATTGATCCCTCTCCTCCCCACCCTTTTGTCTCAGTGTCTCACTCCTAGACTGCTGCTAAGCAGTCAGGTGCTTTGGAGGTTGACCCAGCTTCCGGGAGGCTCTGGTTAGGCTAAGCCCATCAGAGTAATTCCATCAGCCTTGCCCCAGACCTAAGTCAACCAGCAGATGGCTTTCCTTTAGTTCTAGCCATTGGATCAAGTATTGGACGCATGATCCAACTGAGGTCAGTAAGAGATAGGGGAGATCTGCATGGGATTCCTGGGAAGGCTGGACCCACAGGAAACAGATGGGCTTTGCCTCGTCTGGACAACGCAGGAGGTTAGGGCCGAGAACCCTGGGGAGAAGTGCAGCTGTAACAGAGCTCCGGTACTGAACCAGCCTGAATCCTCCCCGCTAAAGAGATCTACTACAGATGACCAGAATCTTTGTTCTGGGTTTGCTGCTTTTTGCATCCATGTAATTAAAACCTGCTTAAAACCTTTCTTCCTCAGCTGACATCCTTCATTGATCTGGGCCCCTGCCAGGTCTCTAACTTGCCAATCTCCAACTCACATCAAATCCCCAGGCTGTACTGGGGATCGGTTCTCTGATGAGTGTGTGTAGTTCTCTCCCCACACTGTGCGCCCGTGGGCCTCCGTGCCTCTCCACATGGCTTCTGCATGGTCACCCCTTTCCTACACCATCATATGGCCCCTGCCACCCATACTTAAAGACCCCTCTTATGTATAATCCCCCCCAACACTTCCTAGACCCCTCCCTTGTGTATGAGACTCTAACCTGCCTCCTCTAGACAATGAATGCTTGGAGTGTGAGGACCACATTGTGTTCATGTTTGGAGCCTTGGGGTCTAGCGTGCCTAGCACAGAGTGAGTGGCTGAGGGTTTTCTTCTTTTTTATTTGCTAGTGGGCATGTGTACTCACCCGAGAAAGACAGAGGGAGAGGGAGAAAGTACCCACCAGCAGGACATGGTCATGCTGCAGTTCCTTCTCCATTTTCCTGTTCCATTGGCATTTGGAGTATGCACACATAGGCATATGGCATGTTTTCGAGCCACTGGGGCTAAGATTCGAACTTCGGTCAGCTGTGTGGCATCTGTCTCCCTAAACTCTAAGTCACAGGATCTGCCCAGGATCTTCTTTATAACCAGAATGTGAGTCCCAATTATAGGCGGAGGCTGAGTCTCATTAGGGATTCTCATGCTGAAGGCGGCAGTGAACTAGAGGGCCTCAAAAATACTTGCTCATTTAAGCTGTATTTGTTTCGAACACAAGATAAGACTTTGACCTAAAGGGGAGTGGCTTATAAAGGTGGAACTGCAGTCAGAGTCCAGGGGAGGGGGTGCTTTCTTTCTAGGTGGGGGTGCTTCCAGCTACCCCTCCCACCACACCTGTGGGGCACCGCCTTCTCTGCAGACACGCCTGCATAGCCACTGAGCCTGGCGGGCCTGCCAGGGCCTGCGGCTTACTTGATACTCAGCCAGGTAGTTCTGCTCCAGGACGATCAGTTGGTCCTTGAGCTTCTTCAGTTTCCCCATTTCACAGGCAAAGTCCTTCTTGTCCCGTTTCCACATGGCATCCTTCAAAAACCTGGTGTCAAGGTAGGGGTGTGTCATCCCACAGTGACAGAGCTTCTACCTGGGCTGGGAAGGCGGGCTGCTGCTGAGGGTCTGGGCAGGGGTTGGGGGAGCTGCCAGGGGCGAGAACAATGGGATAACGCTCCAGAGCCCTCTGGCTGATCCTACTTGTGATGTGAGAGGACAGTGTCTGAGGGCCTGGTTACCACTCTCCCACTGAAGAGCCAGGAGTCCCAGAGCAGGGACGGAGGGCAGTGCTCAACCCAAAGGAGTGGGTCCTGGGGAAAGCCCTGCCAGTAATATCCTGGGCAGGAGGGCTTCTGAGCAGACTTATCCCGAGCCATCTAGCTTCTCAGACACTCCTCTTACAGACTCAGCCTTGGGTGGGGGCCTTGGGGAAGGACTGGCAGAGGTCGGGGGAGGGAAGCAGGCTGCATGTGGTTCTCACACTCACCGGGCACAGGTGCGGTGGTTCCATATTTTGCAGAGGTCGATGGGCTTGCAACCCATGGCATCTCGGGCATGGACATCTGCACCACTCTGTACCAGGAACTTCACACAGGCCAGCAGGCCCTCGCGGGCTGCCAGGTGCAGGGGTGTGGAACCATTGCACGTCTGACTGTGGAGGGCTCCCCAGTGGGGAAGAGGCAGAAGGAAGGACAAAGGCATCTGATCAGCCAGAGAGGTGAGCTAGCCAGGTTCCAGGCCCTGCTCTGCCACCAGCCCCCTGGGTGGGCCCTGCTCCCTCCCCTCCCTGCACCTCAGCTTCCTCTACTGTAGAAGGAGGAGTTGGACTGAAAGAAGAGCTCAAACCTGACTGTAGGTAATGTGACATTAGGAACTGCTGGAGGGGGAGTTAGTCTAGCTCAGAAACCACTAACCTCATCCACTTTTTCCTTTTTTATTTGGGAGAGATTTTTGCTATAGGGCATATACATTCACCAGAGAGAGAGAGAAAAAAAATGAGAAATCATTGGCCATGCTGCAATCCCTTCCTTCTCCTCTATTCTCCTCTTGGGATCTTGGGCACACACGCACACATGCCTGGTGTGAGTTTGAACCCACTGGATCCAGGACGCAAACTGCAGTCAGCTACATGGGAATCCAGTGACGTAATCATTATGTGGCATTTGCTGGTCCCGCCTCATCCACTTCTGTTTTTTTTGAGGAGAGGTTTTTGCATTAGGGCCGGAGAGAGAGACACAGACAGAGACAGTGAGAGTGAAAGTGAGAAATCACCCCCTAGGGGAACCTCACCCACTCTTAAATCAACCAGCCCTTCTCTGTGCCTTGCCATGGCCCACAGGCCGGTGTGACCTGGGCCCTGCTGCCTGCTCAGCCTCATCCTTTGACCTTGCCTCGCTCTTTCCCAGCACATGGCCCTTGCATATGCTATTCCCTTGGCCTAGAATGTTTTTCCCTGCTTCTTTGCATGGCTGGCTCACTATCAGTCTTTGGGGTGCAATTTAAATGCCACCTTCTTAGAAGTAGTTGCTTCTTTTGAAATAGCTCCTTTCCTGACCCCTTCCTCCCCGCCCATTGCCCCGTTTATTCCCTTGGTGAGCACTGCCCATGCCCTGCCAGGATTTCGTTCATTTGTGCGTTTGCTAATGTACCATCTGCTTCTCATTGGCCTGTCAGTTTCACAAGGCAGGTACCATTTCTGTGTTTGCTGCTGTGTCCCCTAACTCTGGCATGGTGCTCGCACATGGCTCGTGCTCAGTGAAGATTTTGAACCCCTGTAGTCTTTTTTCCATGCGTTTTCTACTCATCACAACAGTCCCCGGTGATAGGCACTGCCATCCTCCCAAATTTCAGCTGAAGACACAGAGGTGGTGGTTCCTAAACTTGGCTGCAAATTAGGAACATCTGGGTATCTTTTTTTTTTCAGAATTATTTTATTGAACTGCATTTTATTTATTTATTTTAATTTGATCAGAGAAGGACAGAGTGACAGCGAGAGAGAGGGAGAGAGAAAGAAAGCCACCAGGTCCGGGACTCAAACCACGGTCGACCCATGTGGGAGTCCAGTGCCCTTAACCACCACAACACCTGACGGCCCTGCATTTTGGTATCTTTCACTTTAGAGCCCAGACCACACCACAGACCACACCACATCACAACTGTGGGATGGAAACCCAGGCATTGCTATTTCTGAAGCTCTGCAGTGATTCCAATGTGCACCTCGGTTTTGAACCAGAGCACTGAGGCTGAGGTTAAGTGACCTGCCTAAGGTCCTGCTGTCTGCCATGTAAAGCTGGGACGTGAGCTGGGTCTGTCCTCTCCGATAGCACAGTCACCCCGTTACGTGGGCTCACTGACTGCTTTATGTGGTAGCTGATCCTTGTGCCCTCTGCCAGCCCCTCCACCTGCCTGAAGTGGGGTTCCTGACGGCCCAGCTCCCAGCTCCCGGCCCGTCTGCAGATGCAGGCCAACTCACGCATTGAGGGCTGCCCCCTGCTCCAGCAGGTAGCGAATGCAGGGGATGGCTATAGCCTTGTTGTCCCTATGGATGACGAGATGCAGGGGGGTCTGGCTCTTGCTGGTGCGCAGGTCCACAGGAAACTTGTACTCCTCTATCAAGACCTTCAGGCATGCGAGCTTGGCCCCCTGGGCGGCAAAGTGGGTGGCAGCGAAGCCCTGTGGGGCCCAGAGTGAGGCAGAAGCAGGCTGAGTGGAACTGAGGCAGCAAATTAACCTCTGTAGCAAGCTCTTAGTGACCCTTGCCCTCTTCCTCACACCCCCATTAATTGCTCACACCCCTTTCTCACTCAGGGTGTGTGCTCATGAGCTTACCCCTTGCCCAGCAGGTGATCCT
Organism: Tupaia belangeri chinensis; assembly: GCF_000334495.1. Taxonomy (NCBI): domain Eukaryota; kingdom Metazoa; phylum Chordata; class Mammalia; order Scandentia; family Tupaiidae; genus Tupaia; species Tupaia belangeri. Next base: position 7,109,747 of record NW_006159809.1, read on the forward strand.
CCACAGTCAGGAGGTGATTTAGGAAGCTCCACACAGAAAGAGACATCTTGGGGTGCTACAGAGACCTTCGCCAGGTGCCCACCATGGGGAAAGCTCTTTGGGGGTTAGGGGAACCTCGATCCTTGAAACCCTTACTTTGTCGTCGGTCGCGATTTCCTCAGGGTCCTGATTCAGGCAAAATCTCAACCACTCCGGGTTGCCCACTGAGGCGGCGAACAGCTCGTAGGAGGAGCGCCCTATGGCCCTGTGGTCCGACTCCTCGGGGAGGCTAGACAGCGCAGGGCAGGGATGAGTGCGTAAGGGGTGGTCCTGCGGAAGGGCGCCCGCGGAGCCAGGGCGCTGCACGCTGCAGGGAGGTCGGGCCGGGGCAGGCTGGTGGGCAGGTGGGTCCACGAGGAAGCGCCCTGGCCCTCCGCCCCGCCCCTCTCCAGAGGGAGCCCTGGCTCTGCGGGCTTCACCGCAGCATCAGCCCCACCCGCTCCGGGCCCTGCCCCACCTGGGAGGCGCTGAGGCGCGCGCCACCTCCCCCTGCCCACCTGGGCTGCCTGGACTCTGTGTCACTCCAGGTGACAATCGAGGCAATTTTCAACGCCCGCTGCTTGGAGCCACGTTGAGCTGGTCGTTGCTGGGCTCCTCTTCGTTCGCTCCCTTCTGAGTTTCGACTCCCCACTCTCGCCCACAGAGAGGTCCAGTCCACGGAGGCCATCAGAGGCTTGAACTTGGACCCTGGGCCCGGCGGAGCTGCCCACTCTAGCCGCCGCAGCCCCTGGGCAGCTCCTCTGCTTCCCGGGCCGCGTTGGTAACTGTCCGGCCCCTCCTAGGCCTCGCGGGCCCAGGTGCCTCACTGGCTGCAGAGGCGGAGTGCGGTTCGGCCCTGTCCACCTGCTCCTGTTCCGCCGGCGCCCCGCCCCCACCTCCCAGCCCACTGTCCTGGAAACGCAGCAGCGAACACAAGGCATTAGCGTTTGTTTCCCATAATAACATTCATAGGAGAAAACCGAGGAAAGTACGATGCAGAAACGAAAGTCGATGGTCCCACTACCCACGGAAACACCGGCTAGTGTGGCGCATACAATGCACACGCATGGACCGCGCTCGCTTTCGCATCTTCTTTCAGCGCGGTAGGCGAGCCAGCTCCATTGCCCTTCCACGTGCTGAATTCCATTATGACGCGGCGGACTGGTAATGCATGTGCTGCTGCTGCACGTCAATGCCCAGAGCAAAACGGCTGATCTGTTACTTAGGCTGGCTTCCTGGAAGCGGAAGCACTAGGTGAAAGGGAACTCGTATTTTTTAGCTGTCTGTATGTGCTTCCACAGTGCCCTCAGAAGGCCTTATATTCACTACAACTCCCACCTACAGAGGGGCGGGTACGGTACACGTAAGCAGTGTGGCTTTGGACAACTTATTGGACTGCTTTGTGTCTTCGTTTCTACCTTAGCACTGGACTCCCATATGACGGACTGTGGTTTGAGTCCTGGACCTAGTGGCTTGAAACATGTGGGGTGCATGTGTGCCTGCCCAAAATCCTGAGAGGAGAATGGAGGAAAAGGGATAGTGGTGTGGCCATCCTCCTGTGGGGTGATGTCTCACTTTCTCTCAGTCTCGCTCCAGTCACTGCAAAAGCCTTATGGCCCTTAAAAAAATAAAAATAAGGACCAGCAGTTAGCATAATGGCTTTATCGCTGAACTCCAATGTAGCTGAACACAGTAGGAGTCCCGGACCCGGTGGCTTAAACTCACGCCGGGCACGTGTGGGTGCATGCCCAAGATCCCAAGAGGAGAATGGAGGAGAAGAGACTGTGGCGTGGCCATCCCCCCTGGGGGGGTGATTTCTCGCTTTCTATCTCTCTGTCTGTCTCTGTCTTTCTGGAGAGCACATGCATAGCAAAAAACTTTTCCTAAATAAATAAATAAAAATAAAATAAAATAAAAATAAAAAAGAGAAAAGGGGTTCCAGATGGTGACAGGTTGGTCAAACACAATAGGTGCTCTGAGGCTGACCCACACAGGAAGATGTGGAACTTGTCTGGAGACCTCCCCGAGTAGCCGGATAGTACTCAGGGAGTAGAGGTAGATTACAGCGTCAAGACCCTGTTAGGGGTGTTTCTGCCTGTCTGTTTGCTTTGTGGAAGAAGCACATTGAGAAGTAAAGGGCGGGGGGACTAGAAGGTGGCGCACTCTGCAAGGCTGACCCACAGGGCAGGTTCCTGGGTCATGACTGGAGACCTCCCTGAATGTGCATGACACTTGAATGTGCCCGTGATCCCAGGCTGGCTGGGGTGGGCGGATTACCAGCACTGAGACTTTGTTAGGAGTGCTGTCTGTCTCTCTGACTCAAGGAAAAAATAAATGAACACTTTAAAAGTACATTTTAAAAAGAGGAACTATTCCAGCCATCATTAGCGCTGGACATTATGATATTAAATAAAAATTTGCTAACTTAGTATGGAAATGGTGTTCCACTGTGGTTCTTTGATTACTAGCCAGAGTTAATGATCGGTATTTTTTTTTAAGAGGTTTTTGCTATAGGGCGCGTGCGCTCGCCAGACAGAGAGAGACAGAGAGAGAAAGTGAGAAATCACCCCCCGGGAGGATGGCCATGCCACAATCCCTTCTCTTCCTTTCTCCTCTCGGGATCTTGGGCATGCACACACACATGCCCGGTGTGAGTTTAAGCCACCGGTTCCAGGACTCAAACCGTAGTCGACTACGTGGGAGTCCAGCGACATAGCCATTACACTAACTGCTGGTCCCAATGATCGGTATTTTTTATCTTCTGGGAATGATCTGTTTATTCCTATGGTTCTTTGAGGGTCTTTGTGTGTTTCCTATTGATCTGTGAAAAGTATTAGTATGGCAACCCTTTCTGTTTATGTTATTTTTGCTGTCAGTGTTTCCCTCTGACATCTTACAACATAGAGCAGCCATGCGGTAACCCTTGCCTGAATCAATTTTGTGTTACTGAGTCATCTATCCACATTCTCACCCCTTCTCAAGAGGATGGACAGCGAGCTTTTTAGAGGACTTCCAAGGTTGAGAGTCAACTCTGGGCATCCCTGACCACACCCTCCACTTCTTACTTCCTTCTCCCCTCTGCACCCCAGCATTCTAGGTGTTTCCTCTAGGAAAACTTAAGGTAGAGAGAAGGTCCCCTAAGGCCCCAGTGACCTTCCCAGAGGGACAACAATACAGATTCTCCACCCAGAAGTACCTCCCCCGCTTCCTACAGAAACCTTTGAGAGGCCACTTGCCCATCACTGTGGTCAGGAGTTAGCACTCCTCCCTAGCACCTTCAAGATGAGCACATCATGTGGTCTGTCTGTCCCAGGAGGGGCCCTAGCAACTGGCTTCAAGCTAAGATAGAGTGACAGTGGTTTCAGGGACAAGGTTTGCAGATTTCCTGGCAGATAGGGTCTTCCGGGGTCTTAGGATTCTAATAGTGGAGACAGGAACCTGTGTTTGTGTTGGGGCGGGAAGATGCAGCTCAGGACCTCTTCACGTTCACCCTCATCTCCCTCTGGGTGTCTTAGAATGTCTATTTCAGGATGTTGCAACCTTGGCTGTACATTAGAGTCACCAAGGGCAAAATACCAATCCCGGGGATGTAAGCATACAGATTCAGATTGATTCATCTGGCCTGAGACCTGGTCATTGGTATTTTGCAAAGCTTTCCAGGTGATTTTCGAGTGTAAGCAGGGATAGAACCACTTTGAGACATTCCTGCCTCAGTTCTCTTTCTGGGGAGGCAAGAGGGTCACTGGCATAGGGCAGGAAATAGGAGCTGAGCAGAGTTCTTGGAAGGAGAGGAGCCTTCGTCCTAAGGACCCCTTGGTCAGAGCCATGCAGCTGGGCAGATGGACTGCTCCTGGGGGGACAAAGGAAGCTGTGCTGTGGGAGGACAGACAGCAGGAAATGCACAGAGAAAGATTTGGTTTCTTCTGTGGGAGGGCATGGAAGGGTATGGCTCCAGAGCAAGTGGTTCTTACAGCCCCCCAGACAAGGGAGATGGGAGGTGAGGGGCAGAGACACATCAGAGAGGCGGGGCAGAGCCTGGAGCATGTGCTATCTCTACACTTCCGGTCCAATGCCTCGCTTCAAAGCCACCCCGGCATCCTCCTGAACCCAACCTAGTTTAGACTGGCTTCTGTCTCTTTCAACTGCAGCCTGGTTGGCAAAACACTCCTGAGGTTAAAGCCTCTCAGGTAAAATCGTTGGGAGCAGTGGGATGGTCTCTGAAAGGAGCCGTGTGGGCGAGGGCACAGCCCCAGGGGACACTGGAACCTGTTCCTGCACTGCCTTGAGAGGAGAAGGAGGGCCCACTCCTGGGGAATGACCCGGGAAGTGAACCTAAAGGATGTGTGAAGCCAGTGGGTGGTATGGAGGTTAAGCGGCTGGATCCCACACGGCTGATTGTGTGGTTTAAGTCCCAGACCAGGTGGCTAAAACGTGATGCCGGGTGCATGTGAGTGCATGCCCCAAGTCCCCAGAGGAGGATGGAGGAGAAGGGATTGCGGTGTCGTCAACTTCAGAGCAACTCTCAAGGATCCACGGACCAAAACGAGCCCCGGGTGTGAGGTGAGAATCTAGAGTTGTTATACTGTAATACCCAAGAAGCCCAATTTTCAGGAAAAAGAAAATAGATATGCAAAGAAACAGGAAAGTATGACTGTAAGCCAGGGGAAAACCCACAGGCAACAGAAACGACCTGTAAAAGAACCCAGATACCTATGGGCTGACAGGTGGTGTGGTGGTTAAGGGTGCGGGACTCCCACGTGGTCAGCTATGGTTTGAGTCCTGGACCTGGCGGCGTGTTTTCACACTGCTCTCTCTCTCTCCCTCTTTCTCTCTGTCCCTCTCTGGTCAAACTAAAAAATGGATTAAAAAAAAAGTTAAATAAAATAATCCTTTTTAAAAAAAAGAACCCAGATACCAGGTTTAACAAAGACTTCAAAGCAGTTATTATAAGCATTTAGTTCAAAGAACTAAAGGAGAAGATATTAAAAAGAAGTATGATGACTATGTCTCAGTAAATAGAGAGTAAAAAGAGAAATGATAAAAATAGAACAAATGAAAATTCTAGAATTGAAAAGTACAATAACCAAAATGGAAAATTCACCAGAGAGGTTCACCAAATTTAACTTGCAGAAGAATCAGCAAACTTGAAGATGGACAATAGGGATAATGTGATCCAAAAAAATAAGAAAAAAGATGAAATATTCTGTAGAATAAACAACATGGCAGGCCATAATACAAGGTTAACAAAACGTAAAAGAATTGAAATTATAAATACTATGTTCTCTGATCACATTGGAATAAAATTAGACAAGAACAGACGGAGTGGAGGTTAGGAGATTGGATTCCTACATGGCCAGACACAGTCCAAGTCCCAGATCTGCAGCATGAAAAATCATAGCAGGCCCATGTGCGAGAGTGCCCACAATCACGAGAGGAGAACGGAGAAAGGCTTGCAGCCTGACTGTCCCTCACGGGGTGGGGGTGGGGGGGCGATTTCTCACTTTCCCTCTCTCTCTGTCTCTCTGGAGCAAGCATACATGCCCCATGTCAAAAACTTAAAAGAAAAAAAAAAAAGATCCCAAGAGGAGAATGGAGGAGAAGGGATTGCAGTGTGGTCATCTTCCCTTGGGGGTGATTTCTCACTTTCCCTCTCTCTCTGTCTCTCTGGAGCAAGCATACATGCCCCATGTCAAAAACTTAAAAGAAAAAAAAAAAAGATCCCAAGAGGAGAATGGAGGAGAAGGGATTGCAGTGTGGTCATCTTCCCTTGGGGGTGATTTCTCACTTTCCCTCTCTCTCTGTCTCTCTGGAGCAAGCATACATGCCCCATGTCAAAAACTTAAAAGAAAAAAAAAAAAGATCCCAAGAGGAGAATGGAGGAGAAGGGATTGCAGTGTGGTCATCTTCCCTTGGGGGTGATTTCTCACTTTCCCTCTCTCTCTGTCTCTCTGGAGCAAGCATACATGCCCCATGTCAAAAACTTAAAAGAAAAAAAAAAAAGATCCCAAGAGGAGAATGGAGGAGAAGGGATTGCAGTGTGGTCATCTTCCCTTGGGGGTGATTTCTCACTTTCCCTCTCTCTCTGTCTCTCTGGAGCAAGCATACATGCCCCATGTCAAAAACTTAAAAGAAAAAAAAAAAAGATCCCAAGAGGAGAATGGAGGAGAAGGGATTGCAGTGTGGTCATCTTCCCTTGGGGGTGATTTCTCACTTTCCCTCTCTCTCTGTCTCTCTGGAGCAAGCATACATGCCCCATGTCAAAAACTTAAAAGAAAAAAAAAAAAGATCCCAAGAGGAGAATGGAGGAGAAGGGATTGCAGTGTGGTCATCTTCCCTTGGGGGTGATTTCTCACTTTCCCTCTCTCTCTGTCTCTCTGGAGCAAGCATACATGCCCCATGTCAAAAACTTAAAAGAAAAAAAAAAAAGATCCCAAGAGGAGAATGGAGGAGAAGGGATTGCAGTGTGGTCATCTTCCCTTGGGGGTGATTTCTCACTTTCCCTCTCTCTCTGTCTCTCTGGAGCAAGCATACATGCCCCATGTCAAAAACTTAAAAGAAAAAAAAAAAAGATCCCAAGAGGAGAATGGAGGAGAAGGGATTGCAGTGTGGTCATCTTCCCTTGGGGGTGATTTCTCACTTTCCCTCTCTCTCTGTCTCTCTGGAGCAAGCATACATGCCCCATGTCAAAAACTTAAAAGAAAAAAAAAAAAGATCCCAAGAGGAGAATGGAGGAGAAGGGATTGCAGTGTGGTCATCTTCCCTTGGGGGTGATTTCTCACTTTCCCTCTCTCTCTGTCTCTCTGGAGCAAGCATACATGCCCCATGTCAAAAACTTAAAAGAAAAAAAAAAAAGATCCCAAGAGGAGAATGGAGGAGAAGGGATTGCAGTGTGGTCATCTTCCCTTGGGGGTGATTTCTCACTTTCCCTCTCTCTCTGTCTCTCTGGAGCAAGCATACATGCCCCATGTCAAAAACTTAAAAGAAAATAATTAGACAGGAAAAACAAAGAATAGTAGGAAATCCACAAATATGTGGAAATTAAACAATGTATTCCTAAATAATAAATGAGCCAGAGAAGAAATCACAAAGAAAATTAGAAAATGCTTTGAGATGAATGAAAACAATAGAGAATATTTACAAAACTAAGTTTTTTTTTCTAATTAAAAAAAGATCAACAAAATTAGGGCCAGCCAATGGCATGGTAGATAAGCTGACCAAATTCCACATGGCTAACTACACGGTTCGAGTCCTGGACTACATAGCTTGGAAAACATATGTGCCCAAACTCCCAAGAGGAGAATGGAGGAGAAGGGATTGCAGTGTGGTCATCTTCCCTTGGGGGTGATTTCTCACTTTCCCTCTCTTTCTGTTTCTTTCTTGTCAATGCATGCACCCTAGAGCAAGAAAAAACAAAAACAAAAACAAAAACGTTTGGGATCGCAAGATAGAATAATGGCTAAACCATTGGACTCCCATGTAGTCAACCACGGTTTGAGTCCTGGACCTGGAGGCTTGAAACTCATGCTGGTGTGTGTGCATGTGTGCCCAAAATCCTGAGAGGAGAATGGAGAAGA
>NW_006159809.1:7117850-7119501 GCF_000334495.1 Tupaia belangeri chinensis
TATATATAATTAAACGAACAATTATTTTTTAAACAATTATTTGTTTAATTTTATTTATTATTTTTTAAAATTTGAACATAGACAGAGAGAGAGAGATAGAGAAAGAGGGAAAATGAGAAAGCAAGCCTCCAGGTCTGGGACTTGAACTTTGGTCAGCCATGTGGGAGTCCAGTGCCTTAACCACCATACAACCTACCAGGTCCCACAGACTTCTAAAAATATAGAAGAACAAACAATTCCAGCTTACTCTATGAGTCTAGTGTAACCCTGATATAAAATCAGGGTTGTGTGACAAACATGTGACACACAAAAAAATATCCAGACCAATATCTCTTGTGAATTTGGATGCAAAAATCCTCAACAAAACACTCATAAACCAAATCCTGTAAGATAATTTAAAAAAAAAGGGAGGGGGTGTATACTGTGACAAAGTGCTATTAGTATACCAACAATGCAAGTTTGGTTTAGCAGCTGAAAATCAATCGGACACACCACATCAGTAGGCTAAAAGACAAAAGCCATGATCCTCTCAATAGACATAAAAAAACCCTTTGACAGAATCCCACACCTCTTCAGATAAAACACTCAACAAACCCGGAATAGAATGAGCTTCCTGAACTTGATAAAGGGAATCTTAGTGGTGAACAATTGAGAAATTTCCCTTTAAGGTCAGAAACAAGACAATGATGTCCACTCCTGTCATTCGTATTCAACGGTGTGCTGGAGGTCTAGCCAGGGAAATTAGGTATCCAAATGCAACAGAAAGACACGAAACTATCTTTATAGAAGATATAATTTCGTATATTGAAAATTATTTTAAATAATTATTTTATTTAACTTTTATTTATTGTACTTATTTATTTTAGTTTGATCAGAGAGGGACAGAGTGAAAGAGAGAAAGAGAAAATGAGAAAGCAAGCCACCAGGTCAGGGACTCGAACCTCTGGCTTAATGCGGGAGTCCAGCGCCCTTAACCGAATTCATTTAAAAACTTAGAATAAATGAACCCAGCATCCTTGGTGGCCTCGATTGCCCCTTGTATTGCCCCCTGGGCTCATGTTCCATCTAAGAAATTTATCAAGACACGTCTTAACAAAGATCTTAACAAAAGTGTAAGAGGAATTCGATTGTCAGTTAAGACACTAATAGAGCCTTTTATTTTTTACACTAGAAAGAATTCTTTAATGAACGTCATGTATCCGTCACCCCCAGCTCTAACAATGATCGATTTTTTGCCCATCTTGTTTTCGCTTAAGACAAATTCATCTCGGTTACTTCCTTGGGGGCGCTTTTAAAATAAAAATAGTTAAGCCCCTGTCAGTGCTTAACAATCTATTGATCACAGTGCCAAAGATCGGGGAGACTGGGGTGGGGAGGGGAGGAAGGAGGCCTCGGGCATGTGGGGCGCCCGCAGATCGGACTGGGAAGACCCGACGCAGGGCTGCGGAGGGGCTAGAGCGCAGTGTCCGGCTCCGGTTCGAGGTCCTGCGGCGCCCCCTCGCGGGCGTAGAACTCGTCGATCACGCTCTGCGGGATGCGCTTTAGCATCTCCTTGGGGAAGATGCGCAACAGCTTCCAGCCCAGATCCAGCGACTCGAACACGGAGCGGTTCTCATAGGGGCCTGGGGACACAGCGGGAGTGTGAGGGTCG
>NW_006159809.1:7119532-7123668 GCF_000334495.1 Tupaia belangeri chinensis
GTGTAGGGGAGGGAGGAGGTGCGGAGGCCCTGCCTGCACGCCCGCGACCGCCTTACCCTGGTTGATGAAGTTCTTCTCGAACTTCTGCAGGAATTCCAGGTAGAGCAGGTCCTCGGAGGTGAGCGCCTCCTCCCCGACCACTGCCTTCATGGCCTGCACGTCCTTCCCGATGGCGTAGCAGGCGTACTGGAGGAGGGGCAGAGGCCGTCAGGGGGACCAGGGTTTACCGCGGGAGCCCAACCTGGCTGTGTGTGGAGCCCAGCTGGTGGTCCCGGGCCCATGGCTCATTGTCAATGGGACTCAGAACTTCAGCTTCTGAAACGGATCGCCTACCTCCTAGGCCCTCTCCTTACCAGCTGGTTGGAGACGTCTCCGTGGTCCTTTCTCGTCATGCCCTCCCCAATGGCAGACTTCATCAGCCGCGACAGGGACGGGAGCACGTTGATGGGAGGGTAGACCTGTGGGGGGAGAAGGGAGTGGCAGACAGCAGAGCCCAAGCCTTCCTGCCCTTCCTACCGGCTGCGCCTTCTCCAGGGGCCAGTCCTCACTCAGCACAGGGCCCGCCTTTAGCTCTGGGCTGGACAGACGACGCCTGGCTCATTATCCCCTATCTACCTGTGCCCAGGTACTCACGGTTTCTGCTCATTCAAGTGAATAATTTTTAAAAATAATATTAAGCAGGTGGTGTGGTGGTTAAGGCGCTGGACACTCTCATATGGCCGACCACGGTTCAAGTCTTGGACCTGGTGGCTTGCTTTCTCACTTTCCCTCTCCCTCTATGTATCTCTCTGGTCAAATTAAAATAAATAAATAAATAAAAATAAAATTAATTATTAAGAAAGTATTAAATAAAATAATTCCAAGAGAAAGAAGAAAAAGGTGAATAACCACAAAGGGATTGGAAATGGTATTTTAGGGTCTGTCAGGTGCTTTCTACACACCACCGTCTTTCATCCTTCACCGTGCGTCTGTGCTAAGTACTGTTATTCCCATCTCACAGGAGAGAAGACCTAGGACCAGAGAGATGGCAATATTTCCTCAGCTCCCAAGCCGGTCTTCTGCCTGTGAACCCAGCAGTTCTCAGGGTGGGTCGCTCCCATTCAGGTTAGACTTGCCCGGGCCCTGCGGGTGGGGGGGAAGCTGCTCTCTGGGGTCTCTGGAGGGAGAGCAGGAGGCGGGGAGGCAGGAAGAGTACCTGTCTGTTATGAAGCTGCCTGTCCACGTAGATCTGCCCCTCTGTGATGAAGCCAGTCAGGTCTGGGATGGGGTGAGTGATATCTACAAAGAAGGCACTGGCCTCAGTGTGGGCAGGCTCAGGTCTCCCCCCGGTCACCTGGGTCCATCCCCTTCCCTGGAGTGACGGGGTGGGGAGGGGACGGAGGACAGGACAGTGTCTACCTAGTGGCCCCGCCAGCCCTGACCAGAGCCGGCACGTCTGTGTGGGGCAGCTCAGGCCCTGTGAGGACCCAGTACTAAGGCTGGAAGGGGCTCTGGAGGGTGGCGGGCTGTGGGGAGCCTACCGTCGTTGGGCATGGTGAGGATGGGGATCTGAGTGATGGATCCGCCCCGGCCCTCCACGCGGCCTGCCCGCTCGTAGATGGTGGCCAGGTCAGTGTACATGTACCCAGGGAAGCCGCGACGCCCGGGCACTTCCTCTCTAGCAGCCGAGACCTACGGTATCCATGGGCACTGGGGTCAGAAAGGGGCAGAGTCTGACACAAGGACGGGTGGGTGGGAGGGTCAGCAGCCTGTGAGAGATGGAGCTGGGGCGTGCAGGAGAGGAATGGCCAGGCTGCCTGAGGCCTGGAGCTCACCTGAGTGTGGTGGGCCTGGGTGGGCTAGTCCCCTCTAATCACAGGGTGAGCCCCGGGCTGTTGGGCCTAGGGAGGGGTGGGGGAACCTGACGCACCTCCCGCAAGGCCTCTGCGTAGGAGCTCATGTCCGTCAGTATGACCAGCACGTGCTTCTCACACTGGTAGGCGAGGAACTCAGCGGTGGTCAGTGCCAGGCGTGGCGTGATGATCCGCTCGATCCTGCAGGTGTGGCCAGTGTTTAGAGAGCCTAGTGGCCCAGGCCTACGCTGCATGGCACTCCAGGGCTAAGTGCAAGGGGAGCCCAGTACGACTCCCCCCTTGCCAGCTGTGCAAAGCAGGAAAACAGACAGAGGCTGAGGTGGGGGTGGGGTGTGCTTGGATGGGAGAGGGCCAGGTAGGGCCAGGAGTGTGTGATGAGAGCAGGCTGGCCCCCTGTGGGTGGAAGTTAAAGGATCCTGGGCTGACAGCCAGTGTGTGGGGCTCCCTCTCACCCAGCACACTGTGAGTTTGGGTCAGCTGGAGCCCCCTCGTTCTGTGTCCTGGGATTTGATCCTTATTCACTGCCCTGTCACTGCTCACTCAGTGTGTGTGGTCCACACCTGCCTGCTCTGGTGGCCCCTCCCACTTCAGGTACCACTGAGTGCCCTTCCTCTGGCTCCAGGCACCCTCAGTCCCCGGGCTCTGGGCCTGAGGGTCTTCCCCTTGGAGATTTTCCCCTGGCCTCCATCCTCAACACCAGAATGGTTTATTAGAATCTTTTTTTTCCATCCACCTCATCCCTAGTTTTTTTTCTCTCTCTCTCTTTTTTTTTTTTTTGGAGAGGTTTTGTTATAAGGCACATCACTTGCCAGACAGACAGACAGAGACAGAGAGACAGAAAGCAAGAAATCACCCCCCAGGGGAGATGGCCATGCCGCAATCCCTTCTCCTCCATTCTCCTCTCGGGATCTTGGGCATGCACACACACACGCACCCGGTGTGAGTTTTAAGCCACTGGGTCCGGGACTCGAACCGCAATTGACTACATGGGAGTTCAGTTGCATAGCTATTATTCTAACTGCTGGTCCCTTTTTTCTTTTTCTTTTTAAAATTTTGCCAGAAGATTAGTGTGCTCAAGGGAGAGAGAGAAAGTGAGAAAGTCCCCTCCATGGGGAATGGCCACACCACACTCCCTTCTCCATTTCTCCCTCCTTTTGGGACCTTGGGCACACATGCATATAGGCCTGGCAGGTTTCTTAAGCTGCCAAGTCCAGGAGTTGAACCAGTTTTTTGGCCATGTGGGGTCCTGCATCTGAACACTACGCATGGGCTGGCCCTGACCCTTAAGTTTAAGCTCCCGTTTTCTAAAAGTTTAATATAGCAGGTTTTCTAAGTAAATGGTTGAGGGAGAGGGCCTCTGGAGTGGTGGAGAGGATCTCTGTAGTGACTCTGTGAAAGTGACAGGATGAAGGGTCCTGACTTAGGACAGAGTGGGAAAAGTAGCAGAGCAGCAGGTGACAGGTGGGGTCAGAGTCTGGCTCCCTCTGCCTTTCCGGGGCCTATCCCTAGCCCTTCCCAGACCTGTTACCCCATCTGCATGAAGAGGGGGTTGTTCCCCAGCTGTGGCCCGTGGCTGAGGTTCTGGGAGGCCCCTGAGCCCTGTACTCTGGTCTTGGAAGTGGGCAGCGTCTGCTCACCTGAGAGCAGTCTGGGATAGGGAAGGGCTTACGTGGGGTCATTGGCCAAGTTCAGGAAGAGGCAGACGTTCCCCATGGTTCCGTTCTGCTCGAAGTCGGACTTGAAGAACCTGGCTGTCTCCATGTTCACCTGGACACAGCAGGGAGGCCAGAGGTGGGCCCCGTGCCCTGAGGGAGACCCAGGCCCTCCCAGCTCTCCTGTAGAAAGCCTGTGGCATGTCCAGCTAACAGTCACTGGTCACTAAGGTGACCCTGCACTTGAGGGGGCTTCCTCAGACCTCCTTCAGGTCACGTTCTGCTCAGTGCCGCCACCCCCCCCAACGGCTGTTGGCCTGCTCGGCTCCCCATCCTCCCCAGGACCCTCAGAGGGGGCCCTCTATGTCCTTCCTGAGGCTGTCTTATCTCCAAGTTCCCTGCCACCCTGGACTCACCACGACCTTTGGGACACCTTTGGGACTCACTGCTCTGGTCACAGAGCCCACCCTCACCTCCTTCAGTCACGCTCCAGCCTCCCCCACCAGACTGGCCTGGACCCTGATGGCTTCTCAGGAAGAATAGAGCCTCTGCCATCAGATCAGCCGGGGTCAGGCCAAGGGAGAAGGGCTGCCTGCCCCCAGCTTCTAGAACTTGCCCACCGGCCTAGCAC
>NW_006159809.1:7123738-7134624 GCF_000334495.1 Tupaia belangeri chinensis
AGAGAGGGGAAGGGGCTGCCCCAGGTTGCACAGTCACTCTTGGGACAGTCCTTGGCTACTGCAGGGCTGAGGGAGCCTGTTGTGAGGAGCTGGGCAGAGCTGTCCCAGAGCATCCGCCTCGGCACAGGTTTGGGCAGCGTGGCTTAGGGCAGTCGGCCCTCTCAGACCCCCTTCGGTACTCCCCGTAGCCCACTGGGGGTTATCCAGCAGAGGAGCCCCGGGCCTGCGATGCGGGGCTGCCAGACACCAGGCCCAGACCACGGAGTGGGGCTCTCAGATCTCTCAGGCTATTTGGGGGTGAGCTGGGGCACATCAGGGTGCAAGATGGTTGGGAGAAGTGTCTCCAAACCTCATCACACTGGCTCTGAGAGGGGCCAGGCTGGTCACCTTGGTTGGGGGGGCGGAGTGGGTGGGTTGGGTGCAGAGCAGGACAAGGACCAGTGAGCTCGCTCGCGAAGCACAACTCCTAGCACAGGGGCCCCGGGAGCCAGGGAGTGCCCCACTCACTCAGGCTGCTGGAAGACCTGCTCAGGGCAGGTGATTGGACTGAAGGAGGTCTTATGCAGCCCTGAGTCCCTGAACTCCCCGGAGACAACTGCCCGTCTGGTGCTGGTGACCTCGCTCTGCCAGGCCCTACCAGCTGGTCACGGGAGCCCTCCCTGCTGGCCCAGCAGCCCCAGCCCGGCTCTGCCCACCCCACTGCTCGTGCCTGCAGGCCTTACCTCATTGTGGGGAAGCCCGGCTGCCGAGAAGATGGGGATCTTCTGCCCACGGGCGATGCTGTTCATGACATCGATGGGAGAAATGCCTGTCTGAATCATCTCCTCGGGGTAGATGCGGTCATGGGGGTTGATGGGCTGACCTGGGAGGGGTGACCACAGGCCATGCTCAGGGCTGCAGGCCGTTCCCTGCCCTTCCCAGCCCTGCCCCACCCCAGAGCTCTCAGCGATGGTGGAAATGCCCTGACTGCGCTGCCCCGTGTCACCCTAGCCACGCAGAGCTCCTGAGCACACGGGGCTCCTCAAACAGGGCCGGGAAATGAGATGTTCATTTGTTTGAATTGGTTTCCACTGAAATGACCACAGGCCGACTGCTACCTTGGACAGCACTGCCCTTGGCAGACAGGCTGGAAGTCAGGCTGAGGTCCCTTGGGCTCCAGGCAGAGCCTTCCTCACCACCTACAGATAACTTCTGCAGGGCTCAGAGGATCTGAGGGGGATGCAGGTGCTCTGGGCTCTGCCACTGGCTTCCTGTGTGACCTTGGACAAGCCCAGGGGTCTCTGTGGCCTCCCTTGTGTCCTTAGTGAATGAGGGGGTAGGGCTGGGGGACCCAAGAAGGCTTCCTACATGAGTGGGAGAGAGTGTAGGAGGGGCGAGTCTGCCTCTACAAGCCACCTCAGCCCAAGGACCGGCTCTCAGGACCAGGTACAGGGACCTGAGGGCAGGAGAGTGATGGCCCTGGGGCCCACAAGGAGCACTGTGCAATGACAATGGCATTTTACAGGAACTGGACAGAGTGCTGAAGGTGGTGTTTGGGCTCACTGGCAGATCTGGGGACAGCGAGGTCTTCACTGCTCTCATATCATACCCGATCTGAGTCTGACCCACCATGAGGGTGAGTCCTGGGCAGTTGCTCAGGGTCTGCATCTGGAAGAACTACCAAGGGCAAGGTGGCAAGGTGATGAGTGGGGCGGGTAGAAGCTGGGTTCTGAAAGCCACACAGAGCCTCCAGACACTCACCATTGATATCCAGAAAGTCCTCCGCCATGACCACGGGACCCTTGTCAATGGGTTTGCCGGAGCCATTGAAAACCCGACCTGAGAGTGGGTGAGGGGATTGAAGGATGCTCAGGACCAGCCCTATGTCTCTCAGGCTCCCCCACACCCTGTTCCCTCACTGTCCTGTGTACCCCAGAGAACTAGCTACAATGAATGCCCCCTCGGGAGTCTTCCTTCCTTTCCTGGAAACATTCATGGGCAAAGCCCTGGCTTAGGACTATGACCCTAATAGGGGAATCTCAGGCTGGAAAGAAGGGAGGCCCCAACGAGGTATGGCAGGTCTTGAGAGAGCGTCATGGGATATGCTGGGCTTAGCAGTCTCATTCAGCCAGACCTCAAACTACCGTGCCTCAGTTTCTTCAATCTGCCTTCCTCATTTATTGCATAAGACCTCCTTCAGTCCAATCACCTGCCGTATGTCAGGCCCTGAACTGGGGTCAGAGACCAGAGTGGGAAAAAGACACACCTCTAACTTCAAAGAGCTCATGGGGAGACAGACAGGGAAACAGACACACGGGGTAGTGTGCTCAGGTCTTGGCTGGAGAAGTGGGGCTGAGGGACAGAGGAGCATCCCCACCCTACCCCTTTTCTCACCCAGCATGTCCTCCGACACCGGAGTCCGTAGGATGTCCCCTGTGAATTCACAGGTGGTCTTCTGGGCATCAATCCCAGAGGTCCCCTCAAATACCTATGGGGACAAGAGGTGGTTACTCCAACAAGGGTTTTGCTGGGAAAGTTGAGGCTTCCCATTCTAGCACCAGCTCTGGGCAAGGTGCTCTCAGGGGATGGGGAACTTCTTGCCTTCAGAGCTTGTCAGGTTGTGTGGGAACTGTGCATCATTCTCTTATTCAGCCAGCCTGCATCCCATCAGTGCCAGCCTATGTTTGAATCTCTCCCCCAGAGTTCATGCACTGGGAACTTACTACCATTGCAATTGTACTAAAAAGCAGAATCTCAAACAGGTTATTTGATCATGAAAACACCCTTCGGAACAGATTGATGCTGTTATTATGCTAATGGATTAGTTACCATAGGAATGCGCTCCTGATAAAAGGAAATGTTCAGGACCAGCTAGTGGTGTGGTAGTTAAGATGACTGGATCCCATGTGGCAGACTGTATGGTTCTAGTCCCAGACATAGCAACTTGAGAAACACACCAGGTATGTGTGCATGCATGCCCAAATCCCAAAGAGAGGGAGAAATGTAGGAGAAGGGATTGTGGGGTGATTATTCTCCATGAGAGGGGTGCTTTCTTACTTTCCCTCATTCTCTCTCTGTCTTTCTGGAGAGTGCACATTCCCTCTGGCAAATTAAAAAAAAAAAAAAAAAAAGAAGAAGAGAAAAAGAAAAGGAAAGAAAAAGCTTGACCCTCGTGTTCTCTGTGCTTTGTATTCATTTGGAGTCACCCAACATGCTATGATACAGCCCTGTGATTTTGGACTTCCCTCCCTCTGGAACCGTGAACCAAATAAACCTCATCTCTTTATAAGTTGCCCAGTCTGTGGTATTCTGTCATGTTGCATAAAATGGACTCAGACCCAACTCTTACCTGAACAATTGCTTTGGTCCCAGCCACCTCCAGCACTTGCCCACTCCTTCGTGACCCATCAGGGAGGGTGAAGTTGACGATCTCTGCATACTGGGCAAACTGGCAGGGGGAGAGCAGTTCAGAGCAGCAGTGAGACCAGAGGCAGAGTCCCATCTCCTCCCCATTCCTCCTTGGCCAATCTTCAAGCTGTTAGCTTCCCCTCTTGTGCCCAGACACTTGAGAGGCTAGCAAGCAGAAGTTTGAGCTCTGCTGGGAGTCAGTGTACCTGGGTGACTAGGAGTGTGGACTTCAGTGCTAGAAGACCAGGTTAGAATTGAAACTCCAATGCTTCATAGCTGTGTGACCTTGTAGAAGTTACTTAATGACTTAATAAGTACTTAATAAGTTACTTAAGTCATTAAGTAATAAGCCTTAGTTTTCTCATCTTTAAAATGGAAATAGAGCCAGCCAGTTGTGGGGTGCTTAAGGTGACAGGATCTCACATGACTGACTGCTGGTTTGAGTTCCAGACTCATTGGCTTAAAAAACACACCCAGCAGGACCAGCAGTGGTGTGGTGGTTAGGGCGCTGGACATTCTCACATGGCTGACCACAGTTCAAGTCCTGGTCCTGGTGACTAGCTCTCTCTCTCTCATCTCTCTCTGGTCAAAATTTTAAAAGAAAATGAATGAATAAATAAAATTTAGAAGTAAAAAGAAAAGAATGAATAGCTGATGGTTTTCAGCATACATTAAAAAACAAAAACAGGACCAGCAGTTGGCATAATGGCTATGTCGCTAGACTCCCATGTAGTCGACCGCGGTTCAAGTCCCAGACCTGGTGGCTTAAACTCATGCCAGGCACATATGTGTGCCCAAGATCCCAAGAGTAAAAAGGAGGAGAAGGGATTGCAGGTGGCCATCCCCCCTTGGGGGTGATTTCTCACTTTCTGTCTCTCTGTCTCTCTCTGTCTTTCTGGCGAGTGCACGCGCCCTATAGCAAAAACCTCTCCAAAAACAACAACTACAAAAAACTGGCACATATGTGTTCATGTGTGAGAAAGTGAGAAAGCAAGCCACCTGCCAAGAGGAGAATGGAAGAGAGGGATTGCTGTGTGACTGTCCCCCCTGGCAGAGCACTTTCTCACTCTCTCTCTCTGCCCCAAGTGAGTGCATGTCCCTATAGCAGAATAAACAACAACAAAAAAGATTAAGCTAAGAGACACCAGGTGATCATGAGGTGTCCCTGGTTCCTTTACCATAAAATAGGATAATAATGATAACATCCGCTTTCTGGGGCAGCTGTGGAGAAGAAAATGGGGTAACTATACATGAATCCAGTAGCAGGGTGCCTAGCATCTTGGAAAAACTCCACAAGACATAGTAATCACTGTGGCTGTCGCGGTCTCCTGGAAAGCCCAGTGGTTTCTGCCCCATGGACTAGTGATAAACACACCGGCAAAGCGCTTCTGCAGGGTACCAGGACAAAGTCCCCCTGCTGCCAGGGCCCCAAGTACCAGTGGCAGTCTTTTCCTAGCCATGGGGCTGGGGTTAATTTACACATGCCTGGAAACCCCAACGGGATGGTGAGATGGAGGAGATGGCAGTGTGACCACACCCCACTGAGGGATGCCCCCCCCACCCCCACCTCTGCTTCTCCATCTTGTTCTGGCGAGGGCATGCACCAACTGGCGATGGAAATAAGAAAAAGAAGAATATACCCGAATGAACTTAAACAGAGAATGTTCTATTTTGTTGTTAAAGAAAGACGGGGGGTGGGGTGGAGTGGGGGGGACCATATCTTCAGAAATGTCAAAGCCTGTGAGAATGTTTCAGACTGTAGGAAACTAAGCAGGCGTGATGATTAAACACACCATCCTAGGCTGAATCCTACACTGGAAGGGGCTGTGGTTTGAATCTCCGGTCTGGTCAGCCTGAATGTGCTCAGAGACCTTTACAGGCTGGCTGATAAATTGGAATTTGAGTGGTAGATTAGGTAAAGGTATTGTATTAGTGTAAATTTCTGAAGCTGATCATTCTACTGTGGTTATGTAAGAGAATATCTGTATTCTTCAGAAATACACAGGAATATTTGGGCATAGTCTAACCTCAAAAGATTTAGAAAAAATTATGTACACACACATTCCCCCATACACTCTGAGCAAATGATAGAACAAATGGGATGAAATGTGGATGTTTCTATCTTTAAATTTTTTAAAAAAGAATGATTTATTTATACATTCATTCATCATTTCATTTTAACTTGACCAGAAAGAGGGACCAGTAGTTAGCATAATGGCTATGTCGCTGAACTCCCATGTAGTCGACCATGGTTTGAATTCTGGACCTGGTGGCTTAAACTCATGCCAGGCGCGTGTGTGTGTGTGCCCAAGATCCCAAGAGGAGAATGGAGGAAAAGGGGTTGCAGCGTGGCCATCCCCCCTGGGGGGGTGTGATTTCTCCCTTTCTGTCTCTCTGTCTCTCTCTGTCTTTCTGGCGAGCACACACGACCTATAGCAAAAACGTCTCCAAATAAATAAATAAATAAATAAATAAATAAATTTGACCAGAGAGAGACACACAGAGAGAGAGAGGGAAAGTGAGAAAGCAAGCCACCAGGTCCAGGACTTGAAGCGTGGTCGGGCATGTGGGTATGTCCAGAACTTAAACCACCGCGCCACCTGCTGGCCCTAAATTTTTCAATTTTTTATAAAACTGAAATTATGTCTAGATGTGTGTTTGTGTTTTAATTTCCTAGAGGGTATGCACATTGAACAGAGAGAGACAGAGAAAAAGAGAGAGAAAGAGGCAAAGAGAGAAAGGCCTCCAATGGAGAATGGTCACAGGGCAATCCCTGTTCCTCCCGTTTTCCTTTTGGGATTTTGGGCATGCACACACATGTGCCTGGTGTTTTTCAAGCCTCCAGGCTCAGGACTCAACTGCGCACTCAGTCATGTGAGATCTAGCCACCCTAACCACCATGCCACTGACTGTCCCCCAAACTGAAATTACTCAAAATAAAATGTAAGTATGCTGATAAGAGAGACATAATCACCTTATTTCAGATGATATTGTACATTTAGAAAAGCCCAAGAGGCTCTGGTTAAAAACTACCACCAACTGGGGCTGGCAAGTGGCATGGTGAAGGATGCTGGACTCCCACGTGACTGACCACAGTTCGAGTCTTGGACTTGGCAGCTTGCTTTCTCACTTTCTCTCTCTCTCTCTCTCTCTTTCCCCCTCTCTGGTCAAATTAAAATAAATAAACAAAGTTAAATAAAATGATTCTTAAAAAAAAAAAAAACTATCACCAACAAAAAACTACCACCAACAACAGGGCCAGCAGATGGTGTAGCAGTTACACTGCTGAACTCTCACATGGCCAACCACAGTTCGAGTCCTGGACCCGGTGGCTTGAAACTCACGCCAGGCACGTGTGCGTGTGTGCCCAAGATCCTGGGAGGAGAATGGAGGAGAAAGGATTGTGGTGTGATCATCCCCTCCTGAGATCACTGTCTCTTTCTCTCTCCCCAGAGAGCAGATGTGCCCTAAGGCAAAAACCTCTATACAAGAAAACAAAACAAACCATCACCACCACCACCACCACCACAATATAAACTCAATCTGCTTTTTTCCTATTCCAGTGTTAACCAGTTAGAGGAAACAAATAAAAACATCCCATCCATAGCAGTGCCAAACCTATGAAACACCTGGAAATACATATTACAAGAAAGGAATACAATGGTATTGAAGGACATAAAACAAAGCCTGAACAAATGGAGAACAAGTCTGTGTTCTAAGCCAAAGCGGGGTCCCACTCTAGGGCCCTGCTGAAGAGAAGCCAGATGCCACAATGGTGATCGTGGTTTGAATCCCTGGCCCTATCAGCCAGAAACACGCTGTGCATGCATACATACCTCTAACGGTCTGCATACAATTTCAAGGGCTTTCTTCCCTGGGTTACGAACCTCTGCTCTACAAACACACAGAATTCCCCAACACGTTTTTCCCTTTGAGAAGAATGGGAGCAGCGTCATTAATTCCCTGTGTGATTCAGTGTGGCCAGTAGGTGGCGCTGTAGAGACAGAATTGTGGCGTTTCGCCCAAGTAACTCTGGAAGAGGGAGAAAGGTATGGGCAGCAGAGAGGCACAGAGGTGCCTTCTGAACTCAGGAGACTGTAAACTACCGATTCCTGTTATTCCTCAGCAAGCTCAGGGTTCTCTGGCTGTCCCACCACCCAGTTATTTCGCTCTGCAGAGTCACAGATGCATCTAATCATCATGGAACCGTGGATCAGGGCGTCCAGCTCTGGTTTCCTGGTCCAGCCCCGTTTCACAGTTGAGAAAATGGTCGCCTGCGAGGCGCTATCCTTCCTGCATTGGCTCCTGTCTAGACTGACAGGTGTGATGGAGAGTGCGGCAGGTGAAGGCGGGGGCAGGAGATAGCACCAGCAGTTTAATCGGGTTTATTAGCATTTCTGCATTCCAGGCAGAGCTGTGGCTGGTGTGGGGTGGGGGATAGCAGTGCGTTTATCCAGAAAGCCAGAAGGTGGCGCACGGCAGCAATGCGATGCTCCGCGCGCTGACCCACACCGGGAGTTAGCGTCAGAAGTCCCTGAAAACACCCGGCCCACGTGTGCACACGATTGGGGCTCGCTGGGATGGATTGTGGCATCGGGACCCTGTGGTTGGGACCCTGTGGCTTGCCCACTCATAGAAGAAAGAAAAAAATTTAACTTGAAGTTGTACATTTAGCAAATTTGATTCTCACAACAACCCTATCGTCATAATGGATACGAAACTGGGATTTACAATCCTAGATCTAAGACGTCCTGAGGCTCCCGGGCGCATCTGATCACTCGCTTGTGAGAAGTTTCTGTCAGGCTAGGGGGGGCAGGAATGTGTAGTTCTAGCAGGTTCCCAGAGGGTGCTGATGCTCTCTGGGGTTGGCGGGAGCTAGTACTAGGAGTGGGATGGGTGGGAGTGGGGGTCGTCACCTGACCGCAGCACCTCACTGCGCTGTCTCCCAGGGCGTCCCTTGCCAGTGGGCTGCCCAGTGCTGTCCATACTCGGAATCTGTTTTCCCGCCGTGCCTGTGTCTGACTTCCTTACATAGATAGCTCGGGTTTGACGGGTCCACCTCTGTTCATGTTAATACATATTGGTTCATTCCTCCCATTAATTCACTCACTTTTCCTTTGGCCAAACGTGCTGAGCACCCACGGTAGCCTGGATGTTCAGTAATGGTGCTGTGTTCTGCTCTGCCCGGAGCTAAGGATTAACAAAACACTGAAGGTACCCAAAACACCGCACGGGGGCGGGGGGTGGGTGGGGATCGGGAGGTAGATATGTAGCCAGACAATGGCCAAGTGCCTGGATGGACCACGCTGCCTGCGGTAGCCTGCGGTAGCCTGCGGTAGGACTACGGGAAGCCCAGCACCCAGGAGGCTGGAGGAGGTTTGGGAAGGCGACCTTTCAGCGAGCCCTGGGGATGAGTCAGAGGGAAGGCGTGAGGGAAGGCGTGAGGGAAGGGTAGTCCAAGAGGCAGAGGGAGAAGTGTGTGCCAAGGCCCTTGTGGGACACCAGGTGGCAGCTCTGCCTTGAATGGGGAAGGGAGAGTGATGGGAGTGAGTGGGGAGGCGAGCAGTGGTAGAACAGCCCAGTTAGGCCGCAGCACTGGGTGGCCCTAAGTGAGTCTGACTGGCTGCAGGGTGGAGAGAGGACAGGAGGGTGTAGGCTGGGGGCCCCTCTTAGGCCATCACATAGCAAAGGCACAGTGGGGCAGGCAGAGAACTGGAGAGCATAGGCCCTGGCAGACATGGGGTCAAGGCAGCATCCAGGTTTCCAGTTTGCTCCACTCAGGAATGGGTGGGAGGCTGGGGGTTGGAACTGGTCAGTGGAAGAACAGTGGGGTGACTTTTTCTTTCTTTTTGAGAGGTTTTTGCTATAGGACGCTTGCGCTTGCCAGAGAAACAGAGAGATGGAAAGCGAGAAATCACCCCCCAGGGGGGATGGCCACCTGCAATCCCTTCTCCTCCATTCTCCTCTCGGGATCTTGGGCATGCATGCACACACATGCCTGGCGTGACTTTAAGCCACCGGGTCCTGGACTCAAACTGTGGTCAGCTACAAGGGAGTCCAGTGAAATAGCCATTAAGCCATCTGCTGGTCCCGAGTGGAGTGGGGTTTTTTGTTGTTGTTTTTGTTTGTCTGTTTGCAGGGCTGTTTACAACTCAAGAATCCCCAACCCCAGAACTCAAACTGCTGGTGTCTGCTGCATCCCTACAGCTCCTCAAGGGACATGAACATCCCATGAACCTTCCATGGGGCCTGCCTCACTTCCCAACGTGGTGCTATTCTGAGACTGAGTTGCCCTGAAGGCCCTCACAAGTCAGCTCCTGAGAAATGTTAGCAGGCCGTGACCTGCTGCCTCCTCTTCCCCTGGAGGAAGCGGGGTGGTCATTCCACTGACAAGAAAGCAAGGCTCAGTAGACTTGGTTCCACGGGGTTTCCCAAGGCCCAGGTCTGTGCGTACAATCTCCACTGAAAAGGCAGGAAGGGGTGAGGCCAGCAGGTAGTGAGGTGGCGAAGGTGCTGGATGTCACATGGCCAACTGTGTGATTCCTGGGCCTGATGGCTTGAGAAACACGCAGGCATGTGTGCGTCCAAAATCCTGAGAGGAGAATGCAGAAGGGATTGTGGTATGGCTTCTGGGGGGTGTGGGGGTGGGAGGGCAGGTGTGTGGAAGGGTGCTCTCACTTTCTCTGTCTCCTGCAAGCACACATCCCTATACCAAAAATACTTGAAAATAAATAAATAAAGGAAAGAAGAGGCAGGAAGGGGAGTCTTGGATGACTGGGGAGACAGCTAGGGAATGTGAGTGTGGGGGGTGAGTGAAGGGTAGACCCAGGGAAGCCATCGGGGAAGGGAAATTCAGAAGAAATCTCTCCAGGAGCCCTGGGATTTGGCCTTGGTGCCAGGAAAGAGGCAAAGGAATCTTACCTTGACCTGGTCCAGCACCACCAGGGGCCCGTTAACGCTGCACACGGTCCTGTAAGCTGGAGGAGGTGTGGGAGGTTAGGGTCTCACCCCCAGACACCCCCACACACACTTCACCTCCAAGTCACAGACACACACACACACACACACACACACACACACACGCATCTTCTGCCTTCCCTCCTTTTACGCACCCCCACCTCCAACCCAGCCTGGGCCATCAGGGTCATTAGCTATGACAGGGCCAGCCACCATTGCTGTAAGGGTCATGCCCCCGCCCGCAGGGCCCCCGCTGCCTCGGACACCTGCAGGAGGCTGGGGGAGGGCCAGGAGGGCAGAGGCCTCCACAGAGTCCTCCGGGCCATGCAGAGGCCTTTCTTGTCCCTGACACAGCTTCCCCTCTGGCCTCAACCCCCACCTCACCCACTCCCTCCTCTCTGACTGGAAACATTTTCCAAAAGCTTCTGGCCCCCAGCTGTGGCCCAGAAGTGCCCTCCTCTGCCCCTCACCAGGACCACAATTCCCTCCACTCACCCCTCACTGATTGTGCACTCTCCACGTGTGTGTGAGAAGGACAGGGG
>NW_006159809.1:7134730-7136208 GCF_000334495.1 Tupaia belangeri chinensis
GGAGAGAGGGAGAGAGGGAGAGAGGGAGAGAGGGAGAGGGGGAGAAGGAAAGAGGGAGAAAAAGAGAGGAGGAGGGGGAGAGAGGGAGAGAGGGAGAGAAGGAGAAGGGACAGTGCAGGAAAACCAAACAGGACCTCTACTCTCACCACAAGGCCCACCAGGGAGGCTTGTGGGCCCCCCTGGCTCCCTGGGTGCTCAGGGAGGAGGGAAGCTCAGGGAAAGGAGGAGGAATTGGAATGTTGGCAGGCCTCATGGCTGGAGAGACCCTCCAGTGGGGAACAGCTCAGTTTACAGCGCGGGATTAGAGCAGACATCAAGAAATACTTCCTGGGCCTGGCTCCTAGTGCAGCCCTTAAGTACGGTGCAGGGGAAGCTGGATCCCACATGGCCAACCAGGGTTTCAAGTCCCAGCCCCACAGCTTATCCACTGGGGTGTGTGTGCACGTGCCCAGGACAGGGGAAAGGATTGCCATGAGCAGGCCCTGGGGGGTATACTTTCTGTCTCTGCAAGCACACATCCCATGTGCACTGTGTGCACATGTGCCCTCTGGAATAAGAACAGAATATTTTTCTTAGAGAAAGAAAAAAAAATGCTTCCCAACTCCAGAGTCGGGGGCTGTGATAGAAGCAGCCATGGACTGGTAGCTGGGAAGCCGGGGCTCACCGAGGGACCCTGGGACATCGTAGCCGTTCCCCGAGGCACCACTGGGATAGCTGAGAGGGAAGGAAGACAAGAAAGATAGGTGGGGTGTCTGGAGGTTGCTGGGTCACTCCCAGGCTGGCAGGACTTCAGGGGAGGGAAGAGCAGGGTCTGACTCCTCTTCTCACAGGGAAACGGGGCCAAGGAGGATGAAAAACCCTATCCAGGATCCCACTGCACCTCTGCAGCACAGCCGAGGCTGGGAGCCCACCAGGTGCTTCCCCTCAAACCACACTGGCTCTCAGCTCACTTATGCCCGTGCTTCGGGCAAGCCTGGCTCCAAGACCCTCCTGCCAAAGGGACGCTGAAAGCCCCTAGCCGCACCCTGCACCCTCCTGTCTGAGCTTCACCAGGACTCAGACCAGGAAGACTGACTGGCAAGGTGACCCTCCTACAGATCTCTGCGAGATTCCCCCACGCGGGGACTGCTGGGAAACTCAGGAGTTGCCGGAGAGCAGGAGAGGATAAGTTCTACTTGGGTTTTGGCCCGGAGCAGAGGCGCTCTCTCAACTCCCTGCCCTCAAACTGGCCCACAGACCCACCTCACCAGCCTCCTCTTCCTCCTCCCTACTCCCATCATGGAGACGTCCTACCTTCTGCCTTAAGCCAGTCCTGCCTGTCCCCAGGAACCAGGCCTGGGGCGAAGGGCAGGCATCCCCTCTTCTCTCGAAGGCTTTCTATCAAGCAAGCTTGGGACTCCTCCGTCTTCGGAAACGCGCCCCAGCCCCAGTCCTTCTCCAGCTCCTGCCCTTTCTCTTTCCTTCTCTCTCTTTCTCTC
>NW_006159809.1:7136239-7139296 GCF_000334495.1 Tupaia belangeri chinensis
TTCCCTTTCTCCTGTCCTTTCTCTTCACAAGCATGGTCTCTGTGCTCTCCCTTCCCGCCTCACTCCTTGGTCTCCAGCCCACCGCTGCCTCTTTCACCAGAGCCTGTACACACGGTCCTCCTCCCGGAGCTCTGGGAGCTTCGTCCCTCGCCCTTGTCCCACCTCTCCTAGCTCCTCAGTCTCCTTTGAAGACTCCCACACTTCTCTTTGCAGGCCTTTTGGAGTGCAGGCCCTTGGGTGCTGGTGGCTGTACCTCTACTTCCCACCCTCCTCCCAGATGATCTGCACTCCTTCTTCCCACCTCCCTCCCTTTCTTTGAGCATATCTGTTGGTGTCTTCTGCATACTAGGCAGTACCTAAAACCAGTGCCTGCAATCTAAAAGAGGAAGCAGGGCCAGCTAGTGGCTAAGGCGGTTAGCTCTCATGTGCCGACTGCATGGTTTGAGTCCCAGACCTTGCAGTTTGAGTGACACACCGAGCATGTGTATGCATGTCCAAAATCCCGGAAGGAGAATGGAGAAGGGATTATGGCATGGCTATCCTCCCTAGGGGTACTTCTTTCTCTCTCTCTAGTGAATGCATGCACCCTCTAACAAATTTAAAAATAAATAAATAAGAGGGAACAAAGGGGCTGACAGGTGGCATGGTGGTTAAGGGCGCTGGACTCCCACATGACCAACTGTGGTTCAAGTTCCATAGCTGGCAGTTTGTGTCCTCACTTTTTCTCTCTCTCTCACTCTGTCCCTCTCTGGTCAAATTAAAATAAATAAACAAAGTTAAATAGAATAATTCCTTTTTTCTTTTTTCTTTTTTTTTTAAAAAAAAAGAGGGAACAAAGAAAATAACATAATTACAATCATATTATTGTAATGGGTGCTATGAAAGGGCAAATCAGGATGGGTGAGCCAGAATGGGCAGGAAGACCAGACTGGTGACCACAGAGGAAGCCCCGTGTGTGAAGGGCCATTCGGGCTGAGCCCTCATGGTCAGGTGGAGCCAGCCAGCCCCCCCCCTCCCAGCTGGGGAGAGGGCACTTCTGGTGGAAGTGAATGGCACAAGCACTCGCTTACTGGCTCCTGCAGTGGGAACAGAAAGAAGGGCGTATGGCCGGCTGGTGTGCAGGGGCTCACTTCACATTCAGGAAGACGCATCTGCCCATGGGAGCAGAGACCTCGTCCATGACATTCACCGCTGGCTCCTACCCTGAGCATCGCACTGGGCACGCGACAAGCACCCAGTGAGTGTTTGCTGGGTGAGTTATGAACTGCATCAGCGGGTCCCATCAGCTCATTTCCCATTTTCCCCACATCATAACCGATGTGTGTCCCCGCTTCCCAGCCCCTCCCTAAACCAAATGAGGGCCCTGCTGCCCAGGCTGAGGCTTCGTACCCCGCCATAGCCATACTCCTTATGAAGACAGAGGGTGGGAGAAATGAGGAAGTAGAACCGAGACTGAGGCATTGCCCGCCCTCCCCATTAAGGAAACAATTGTGGCATACACCCCATCCTGCCCACAAGGGGTTTGGATCAATGATCTGGGTTGCTAGAACCAAGTGGAGCAGGTGAGCCCAGCAAAGGGAGGGATGGATCACAGGCAGGGGGTGAGCTGGGCTGGCGGGGAGAGGGAGAGGCACAGTCTGCTGTTTTGTTTGCTATAAGGGCGTGTGCATGAACCAGAAAGAGAGAGAGATTACCCCCCCCAGGGGGAGGGGAAAAGGCTACGGTTGCAATCCCTTCTCTTCCAGTCTCCTCTTGGGATTTGGGGCACACGCACATATGCAGGTCCTGTGTAACTTTCAAGTGTCCAGTCTGGGACCTGAACTTTACAGTCAGCCATGTGGGATCCAGCATCTTAACCTCCATGCCACTTGCTGGTCCAAAGCCTTCCCTTTTAAAAGCCCAAAGAAGAGATGGCATCTTGCTGGCCCTGTAGACAAAATACTGACCTGCCAAAAGGCTGAGGTGGGGAAGAGAGCAGTAATCTGGGTTTGAAAAGATGCAGGGTGGGTGGGCCCTGTGGGACATAAAAGGGGGCCCCAGGGCCTGAAGCCCCAGGGAACCATTTCTAATTCCACCCCTCTGCCTCCCACAGACAAGTCTTTTCAACTTCCTCCCTCATTCACAGCCAGCTCCCCTTTGCAGAAAACTCCATTAACCTTGGTCCAGCAACTTCACCTAAGGTGCGGGCCCTTCGGTGTTGGAGGACCCACACCCCATCCCTAAGGAGGAGGCCTGGTTGGTCGGGAGCCTAGGGGCTGTGGCCAAGTGCTTGCTTGCTGCAGGTCCTCCAGGTGGCCAGTTTCCCAGTTCTCCTGGTGGGAGGTTGATGGCTCCCACAGCCCAAGCCACAGGGTGGCCAAGGTGAGTTCTCTAGGTTCCTGATCTTAGATCTGAGCGCACCAGTCTCAGCCTGCCTGCCCAGGCTTCTAGCAGCCTCTGTGCCTGGATCCTGGTGGGCTTCCTAAAGACCTGTTGGATGAGTCCACTGCTCCACAGTCAGGCCCTTCCTGGCAGAAACTCCACCTACTTGACTTCTTCTGCATCAGACCATCCCATTCTTCAGAGCCACGGCCTCGACTGCAGCCAGGCTCTCACTGTCCACTTCCATCTCAGTGCCACAGTTGCCATCCCCAGTCGGTTGTGCTCCCCCGTCAGACTAGGGCTCGACACCTCCCGCCAGACTAGACCAGATCTTGTCTTAGAGGCTGTCGGGTTTAGAAACCGTCAAGGCGGTGGCTGGGCAACAAGGGCGTCTCTAACCCAGGGTTTCCTCTAGCTCTGTCCCCGAGTTTGATGGTGTCCACTGCATGGATTGGCAAACCAAGGCCCAGAAAGGCGGCTGATTTCCCCCAGGGCACACCACAATTAGGACAGTACTGTGACTCAGGGATTATAGCCCCAGCCCTGGACCTGCCCCTTGACCCTGAAGAGGGGAGGAGGGTGTTGTACTGCAAGCAAAGGTCTGGATGGAAGCCAGAGGGGCACTCCCTCCATAGGCCTTCCGAGACTTTGCAGACACTCCCTCCAGCGGCTCAGACCGCCCCCTCTCCATTGTCC
>NW_006159809.1:7139327-7157115 GCF_000334495.1 Tupaia belangeri chinensis
ACCGCCTTCGCTGTCAAAGGCTCAGCGGGGCTCCCCCGCTGCTCACTAATTAGCGCGGCCCAGCCACACCTGCAGCGTCCCGGGAGCGAGCAGAGACAGGCGCCCATGCGTGAGGCCAGGGTGGGGGCAAGCCCGGGGCAGCAGGTCCCGCACCTCCTCCCTGATCCCCGCTGGAGGGATTAGGGGAGGGAGGGTTGGGGCTGGAAGCTGAGGGTTCTTAGCGTCGGCTCAAACCCTGCCGTTGGGACTCTCTTGGTGTAACTCCCCTTCCATTGAGGAAATTGAGATGGGCCCCAAAGCCGCTTGGCACCCGAGGCCTAGGAGGTCTGGACTCACTCCATCCTGCCTGCCAGGCTGCCAGCTGGTCCTCCCCGCCCTTTGCTCATGCTGGGCACCCCCCCACCACCACCACCGCCACCACAAGACCAGATAAAGCCCCAGGGCACCTCCTCCCCTGCTAGAGTGAAGATCCTTGGGGAACAATTCTAGCTTCATGGGAGGCAGAGGGGACCCTTCTGTCCCAAGATGGCCATTGCCAGGGGTCACACTCTCCCTCTGCCCATGCACTGAAATCGCCCTAAAATGCCTCAGGCCCCTTTAGTCCACCTCTTCCAGAAACGCAAGGCTTCTCAAGTTGCCCTGGACTCCCCTCCACCCATGGCCCAGCAGAGGCTGGGGGTGGGGGGCACTGGCCCTCCTCACCCCAGCTCTCCTTGGTTGGGAGGTGCTTAAAGTACCGGTTAGAGGGCCAGGCTGAAGGAGAGCAGGCCAGGAGGGACAGAGAGGTCGGGCTGCCAGTGTACCAAGGGCAGCGGCTCTGGGCATCTTCTAACCCTTCTCTGGTCCTGAACCTATTCTCACCCCCAGAGGGAAGGTCCTCCCCAGCGCCAGTCACGGAGGAGGGAGGAGGCAAGGAGTGTACTGAGGATCTGAACCTGGCCTAGGCCTGGGAGGTGTCTGGGCTGGCCTGGGGCTGGCTCCGGAGTGTATGCTGTGGGAACGCTTGGTGTTCAGCCAAAGCCCAGTCACTGTGGGGGAGCAAAGCCTGGGGGCTCCCCCCTGCACTGATCTTTGCTCTGCATCAGCTGTTGGCTATGAAGCAAACATGCAGGGGTGCTGTCACCCCTGGATTCCAGCTTGGGTTGGAACCTCCAGAGTGCTGACTGTAAATAAGGGCCTGGCCTAGTGGGAACTGGTTAGAGGCTGCTTCAAGCCTGAGGCCCTGCCTGGAGGAGGCATGTGGGGTAAGACTGGATCTGCAGGGTCCCTGGGAGAACACATTCCAGGGAGAAGGAAAGCAGAGCATGAACATCCAGATTCCACAGGGTCAGCCCACAGGGAAGGAGGGAAGAGACTGCAGGGATGGGTCATCACAGGGACTGGGGAGCGTCAGACACCCCAGCCCAGGGCTCCAGGCCTGGCTGGGCACCAGATTCAAGCAGGCTGGTCACTGCATATTTCTGGGCCTTGGGGAGCCCAGCTTTGGCCCAAAGAGAATCTGGACTTCCCATCATCCTCCTTGCCCCCCTGCACAGCAGACCTGCAGGGCCTGGTTGAGAAACCTGACCCCACCCCACTCACTTTTCCTTAGCTGGAATGTGCCCCACCCTCAGCACCTGCCTCAGGCCTCAGGAGGAGCCCTCACACCCCAGGCTCTGCTACCCTGTGCCCCTGGGCTGCTGCTTGTTTTCAGCTTCCCTCAGCTCCCCCACCTGCCTCCTCAGTGGAACTGGGTAGCTACAGAGGATTAGGGGGACAGAGCGGAGCAGGGAGAGGCTGTCAGCCCGCTTCCCCTCACCCCACACATCCTGTTAGAAGCTTCTGGCTCTGCTTAGTTGGGGCTGGCCAGGCTGGTTTACTCCAGTGAGTTGGGCTGTCTGAGAATTTGAGAGTCTGCCAGGCCAGGGAGAGTGACCTTGGACAAGGATATTGGGGTTTGGTCCTTTGGTCCTTGCTGGGTTCTCTGGCCTAGATGGCAGGACATGGCCCACCCCAGCAAGCCTGGCACACGCAAGGCTGCCCCCTCTGAAACCTACAAGGATCCACCTAGCACCTATGGGCACATGCGTGTCCCCACACCTGGACACCTGCCCTCACCCCAGCGTATACACACACATTGCCACATTCAGGCATGTGACGTCACCTGAGCAGGCCTGCACATACACACGCACACACACCTTGGCCTGAGTGCACAAGCACACACGCTTCCTCGCCCCTAGTAAAGGTGGGAGCATCCCCTCAGCACGTGCTCCCCATGTACGCTTACGCACAGACACCCTCCTTCAGAGCTCACACATGACAGGCACGCACTGGCACGACACAGGCAGGGGCAACTATGACCTCATGCTAAGAAGGCTCACATCCTCCACATTGCCACACATGTCACTTCCAGCATGCTGTATCATACAGGTCCTCACGCTCAGTGTCTCGGTGCTCGTCTCACACACGGTCACACGGAAGCGCAGACGTGAGCGCACATGCGCACCTGCACACACACATGCGTTCTCTCTCAGGGCCAGCGGGGAGCTCTCTGGACTTCGGGTTTTAGTGCAGGTTCAGGGTGAGGATAGCTGCTCCTCTGGGGTAGCCTTGGCTGGGGACACCTGCCCCTCCACCTGCACAGGTGGCCCCCTGCCCAGGAGGCCCCACTGCAGCTCCTCCTGGCCGGGGAGCCCCTTAGGGGTCCCCAGGTCTCAGACCCTTCTCTTTTCCTGAGGCTAGAGGCAGGGATGGACCCAGTGGCCCCCTCCCGCTCCCACCCCACCCTCACCCACTGAGGGGCCGTACTCACTGACTCGGGGGTGAGTGATGTAGTTTCGAGTGACGGCCTGCACATGCTCTCGGGCTGCTCCCAGGCTGCAGTCACTGCCAGGAAGCCCCCCGGACCTGCTCTCTACCTTCATGGCCATGGCGGTGCGGTGGCCGGCTGGGAACCAAGTGCCTTAGCCGCTGGTGGCAGCTCTAAGACTTCAGGCCCAGCTGGAGCTGGAGAAAGCTGCCTAGCCTGCCCCTGCGGCCACTCCTCCTCTCCACCCTCCTGTTTCCTCTGCTCCTCCCTAGGCTGACTGTAAACAGGCCGCCCTGCACTCCGGCTCAGAACTCCTCCACACAGGCATGCAGAGCTGGGGGGAGCCCCTGTGACCTAGGGCCTGGAGGATGGTGAGGGACAGGGCAGGAGAGGACTGGCTTCTTTAACCCGTGTTGGGCTCTTCCTCTGCCCCAACACAACAAGTGTGAATTCAGTTTCAGGCACTCTGATAGTCCCCCCCATACACACCTCTTCCTGGTCTCCACCCAATTGGCAATTTCTGGCAGGCTGCCCTCTCCTTGCAGTCCCCCCACCTGCCCTCACCCTGCACTCCTTGACCTGAATATGCCAGGGTACTTCTTCCCCTACACAAGATTACCATCACCCTTTGGAACGTCTAGAGAGGCTCATTTTCCGACTAGTTTTAGCACCACCTCTTACAGGAAGCCTCCCCTGAATTCTCTGTCACTCTGGATTCCCTATGTATCTGGTTTCCCTTAGAGTAGGCCTTCCTTATTGCTGTCACTGGGCTGTGAGCCCTCAAGAGCTAAGTTCATGTCCCCTCCCTCAGACCTGGGTCTCCTCAGGTCTCTCCGTCTCATACCATTGAGAGCTTCCTGAGAACTAGGACTGGTCTCTCTCCATCTGGTCTTAGAACTGTCACCTCCAGAGTCCATTACAGCTTGCCCTGACGTTTTATCCCGCAGCAGAAAGCACTAATAGAGGTCCAGGTATTGCATATGTAGATATTTGGAATATTTGGAGTTATAAATCAAGCCATGTCCACAGCCTGGCCTGGGTTCCACCCAGACCTCACCACAGCTTTCAAGAACCCTGTTCAGGGGACCAGCAGTTAGTGTAATGGCTATGTCGCTAGACTCCCCTGTAGTCAACCGCAGTTCGAGTCCCAGACCCAGTGGCTTAAACTCAGGCCAGGCACTTGTGCGTGCGTGCTCAAGATCCCGAGAGAAGAATGGAAGAGAAGGGAGTGCGGTGTGGCCATCCCCCCTGGGGGGTGATTTCTCATTTTCTTTCTGTCTCTCTGTCTCTCTTTGATTTTCTGGCGAGCGCACGCGCCCTATAGCAAAAACCTCTCAAAAGAAAAGAATAGAAAAAAAATAATAATAATGCTGTTCATGCCAGGTAGCTAAAGAAGTTGTGCTGTCCCCAGGCCAGCGGAGCTGGGCAAGGCAGGGTGGATGCCAGGGGGTGGCTGGACCCTTACAACCCAGGGTAACCACCCCTTACAATCCGGGTGGAAACCGTGCGCGTTGGCCCTGGTCACCCCCACGCCTCGTTTCAGACTCGAGGTTTCCTGCATTTCCAAGCCCCTCCTCAAACTCTACCACCAGAGAAGAGGGATTGTTGTCTGGAGAGCCCCGTCTCCCAGTGCCCCACTCTGGATGGCCAACTGGAAACGGAACCGGCCCTACTGCGATCCCTGGAGCAGATCGCACTGGTCTTTGCCTCCCACAGACTCACCCCTCACTCCCACCCTCCAGCCCAGGACCATCTCAGGGCTCTGGCCTCTCACAACTCCCGTTCTCTCAGCGAGCCCCTGTCATGCAGGCTGTGGGTGTCGGCACCACGGGGGAAGCAGAGGGGACCTCTGCAGTGACAGGAGAGCCCTGTGTCTTGCCCGTGGTGGTGGCCGCATGAGCTACGTGGTGATGAAGTGACGTAGAACTGTGCACGCACACGGTGGCAGTTCCTGGTCTCAGTATTTGTTCTGGTTTGAACGTGTCCCTCTACCTCCCTTCACGTGTTGGAGTTTAGTTATCACGGCATTAAGAGGGTGACAATTTAGGTGGGTGGCGGTGTAGAAAGATGGGGCTTTTGGGGGAGATTAGGATTAGATGAAGTCAGCAGGGTGGGACCCCATGATCGAATCCTTGGGGGTTGATAAAGAGCAGAACTGAGACAGACGTGGACACAGACACACAGACTCTTGCCATGGATGGAAGAGAAGGGAGTGCGGTGTGGCCATCCCCCCTGGGGGGTGATTTCTCATTTTCTTTCTGTCTCTCTGTCTCTCTTTGATTTTCTGGCGAGCGCACGCGCCCTATAGCAAAAACCTCTCAAAAGAAAAGAATAGAAAAAAAAAAATAATAATGCTGTTCATGCCAGGTAGCTAAAGAAGTTGTGCTGTCCCCAGGCCAGCGGAGCTGGGCAAGGCAGGGTGGATGCCAGGGGGTGGCTGGACCCTTACAACCCAGGGTAACCACCCCTTACAATCCGGGTGGAAACCGTGCGCGTTGGCCCTGGTCACCCCCACGCCTCGTTTCAGACTCGAGGTTTCCTGCATTTCCAAGCCCCTCCTCAAACTCTACCACCAGAGAAGAGGGATTGTTGTCTGGAGAGCCCCGTCTCCCAGTGCCCCACTCTGGATGGCCAACTGGAAACGGAACCGGCCCTACTGCGATCCCTGGAGCAGATCGCACTGGTCTTTGCCTCCCACAGACTCACCCCTCACTCCCACCCTCCAGCCCAGGACCATCTCAGGGCTCTGGCCTCTCACAACTCCCGTTCTCTCAGCGAGCCCCTGTCATGCAGGCTGTGGGTGTCGGCACCACGGGGGAAGCAGAGGGGACCTCTGCAGTGACAGGAGAGCCCTGTGTCTTGCCCGTGGTGGTGGCCGCATGAGCTACGTGGTGATGAAGTGACGTAGAACTGTGCACGCACACGGTGGCAGTTCCTGGTCTCAGTATTTGTTCTGGTTTGAACGTGTCCCTCTACCTCCCTTCACGTGTTGGAGTTTAGTTATCACGGCATTAAGAGGGTGACAATTTAGGTGGGTGGCGGTGTAGAAAGATGGGGCTTTTGGGGGAGATTAGGATTAGATGAAGTCAGCAGGGTGGGACCCCATGATCGAATCCTTGGGGGTTGATAAAGAGCAGAACTGAGACAGACGTGGACACAGACACACAGACTCTTGCCATGGATGCCCTGAGCCTGCCATGACTCCGCAGAGTCCCCACCAAGAAGAAGACTTGCACCAGCTGTGGCCCCTTGACCTTGGGCCTCCAAAACCGTGAGTTAAATAAAGCTCTCTCCTTTCTCAATTATCAGGGGTGGTATTCGGTCGTTAGCAACCGCAAAGTGGACTAAAACAAGGTTATACTGTAGGGACGGGAGATGCAACCGTTGGGGAGACTGAGCGAAGGCGCTTCCCTGTCCTATCTGTGCACACTACAATGACTATAAAATAAAAAGTTCAATAAAATTGTCTTGAGCAATAAAACAATTTTGAAGTGCTTCCCGGTGCAGAGTTTGTGATGGGCAGGCCCTCCCTAAACATGCGGGGTCTTGCCGGGATTTCCCTTCCATGCTGTCTCCCTCTCTGGGTCCTGGTCTCGTGGCTCATCGTTCACGCTCTGGAAGGCCACTCAGTGTTTTCCCTCTCAATCATTCGTGTTGGAAAGAGGAGTGCGCAAAGGGCAACACTTAGCCAAGGAGAGGATCTGGGTCGATACCGTGCGCCGTGGGGTGCCTGGCGGGTCTCGTGGTTCATCGTTCACGCTCTGGAAGGTCACTCAGTTCCCTCTCAATCATTCGTGTTGGAAAGAGGAGTGCGCAAAGGGCAACACTTAGCCAAGGAGAGGATCTGGGTCGATACCGTGCGCCGTGGGGTGCCTGGCGGGAGCTCTATTGGATGGGAGTCAGGTAGGTGCCTGTTGACCCCACATGCGAGCACCCCACTCCTCCTTAACCCCTGTTTCTGCCTCCTTCCATTCGTGGTCCCCCAACTCTTAGCTCGTTTTCCTTCCCAGGGAGACGTGAGGTAGAAGGGATTGAGGGGTGAGTGGTGTTGCTATGGGGACTGTTTCCCTTCTTGTTACCGATTCCTTTTATTTCAGTGAGAGACACACACGCACACACGCTGCACTCACGCACACAAGCTGCGGGACCAAGGCCATTTGGTCGAGAGTCTCTGAGCTGGGGGGCAGGCCTGGAGGGGCGTGGGCGGCCACCCCTCCTCTCCGGGCCAGCTCAGCTCAGTGCAGTCCGCTGGGGCACAGGAGGCTGGGGGCAGTGCTGTGCTTGGGGGCTCAGTGTCACACGGGGATGGGAGTCTTAAGTGTTAACTTTCTTGCCACCTCCGGGGCTGCCTACTCTCCCTTCTAACCGACTGTAGGGCTCGAAGGCCGAGGAGCCCAGTTCGTAGCCAGCAGGCAGGTCCAGGAGTGGGGCTGTGGAAAAGCAGACGGCCGGCAGAGGGGGCGGCAGCGGGGGGGACGCTGAGGCTGAGGGCAGCGGGTGGAGGCGCGGGGAAGAGTTCCTGGGGTCACCCAAGGCGGTGCCCCTATGGCCAGCAGGCAGGCCCGGCAGGCTGGGGCTCAGCGCCAGGAGGCGGGGGGCCC
The DNA here is from genome assembly GCF_000334495.1 of Tupaia belangeri chinensis. Lineage (NCBI taxonomy): Eukaryota > Metazoa > Chordata > Mammalia > Scandentia > Tupaiidae > Tupaia > Tupaia belangeri. The sequence goes on from NW_006159809.1 coordinate 7,146,717, forward strand.
TGGGCACAGTGAGCAGCCGGCCCTGCTCCAGCAGCCGCAGAATGTTGGAGGTGGCGAAGGCCTCGGAGGCCGAGGAGGATGCCCGCTTCTCCAGGTCTCTGCTCTGGTCTTTCTTCTGCTTGGTGCGACGGTTCTGGAACCAGACCTTCACCTTGGGGTAGAGGGTAGGAAGGGGTGTCAGGAAGGGAGAGGGGACAGGTGAAGCAGAATGGGCAGGTGGGAGGAGAAGAGAAGAGGGGAGGCATAGGCCGGGCAGGGGTGGTGGACGGGAGTGGGATGGAGGCGCAGGGGTGGAGTGAGAGGGGAAAGAAGAGCAGATTGTCATTAAGGTCTCCTGCAACCAGCCTGCTCTGCACGAACTGACGAGGGACCCTGGTCCCCACGTAATAAACACCCCTCCACTGCTAAAACGGACTCTGGTCTAAGACGGAGGGAGGAGTCTGGGGACACACGCTCTGCTCTCAGCCCAGTTCACGGTCTCACCCCGATGTCTGTGCTGGGAACTCCAGACTCTACCTCGGGCCCAGACTTGGAGCTGAGACCTAGCTGTCTGTTGGACTTCTCCCCATGGGTATCTCAAAACCCCCAAATCCACACCTACAGACCCAGCTCAGGCCGACTTCTCCAAATAGGGGCCTCTCCTCACACTCCTTCTTCCATGCTGGCTACCCCCATCTACCCTGGCAGAAACCTGGGGTTCCCTAGAAGCCCCCTCATCCCCGGGGCAGACCTCCTGTCTCCCCTGCCTTCTCTGACCTGCACGGTGCGGGTTGTCTCTACAGCAGGGCCTCTCACCCTTGGTCACCCATGAGGACCACCTGAGTGGCTTGAAACTCACTCACTCCAACCTCAGGCCAATCAGCTCAGACCGAGGCAGCTGGGACTCAGACCGCAGTAGTTTACAAAGCTCAGCAGGTGAGCCCGGGGAGGGACCAGTGCTCTGAGAGTCTCTCTGTCCTGGGTGCAGACCTAACATTTTCAGGGCTGGGGCCAACAGGGAACATGGAAGCTTCTGGCTGATGGCCCGCCTTGGCTCCGACTTGAATTCATTTGGCCATCCCAGCCTGTCCACATTTCACAGACTGCCTCCATGGGCTGCTTCATGGGCCTGAGGTTCTGGATACTGTCTGTGGTTTGCCCTTGGGAAGCCTGACTTGGAAGAGGCCCGGGAAGGTGCTGGCCATGGGCTCAGGGCCACTTGGCAAGGTGTTCTGGAATCCCTGTCTAGAATTCAGGGATCCTGGTCTGAGATCCTGGTCTGTGGGGCGCTCTAGAAGGTGGACGCTGGTTCCTGACAGGCACAACCCTTTGGCTTTGCAAAGTCCTCAGCCCATAGTGGGTGGCCACAGTGGGGCCCCCTGAAGTGCAAGTCTCAGGCAGGGCCCAGCTGCCCTGTATGAGGACGATCCCCTCTCTGCCTCAGTCCTGGCCCCGCGCCGCCTCTGACTCAAGCTCGCTTTAACCTAACCTGGCAGTTCCCCTGATCTTTCTTTCTTTAGAGGAAGTGCTCCCCCAGAGAAGGCAGGCAAGGGGGCCTTCAAGGAGAAGGAGAGACTGCCATCTGCTCCCTGGCTGGAAACTTGTAAGGCCACAGCACCTTCAGGCCCATGTCCCCGGTGACACTGCAGGAGCGCTAAGTGCCTACCACATAGCAGGCGCTGTTCACGCCCAGGGACCACCAGGGAACACAGCAGAGCGAGCGCTCCCCATGTGGAGCAGACGGGGAGCAGGGGAGGCAGGTGACAAGCCACAGGTTAAAACAGACAAGCATGCTGGACAGCAGGCCATCGGGGCTTTGGGCAGTGTTGCTCAGTTATTCAAGGTGGTGGACTGCTTTGTTTTTTAAGTTTATTTTATTTCTTCTAGGAAAGAGAGAGGGAGGCACCCTCGACTGGCCATCATCATGTCTCAGCCCTCTCCACCACCACACAAGCTTCCAGTCAGCCAGGGTGACAGGAGCCTGTGAGCGCCCCCCAGGTGACCTGCGATCTGAACCCCAGTGGTCCGTGAGGCGACAGCATGGCAGTGCTGTGTGTCACTGACCATGCCCCACAGCTGGGCTGATGAAGCACTGTGAAGTTTCCAATCCTGTCATGGCCAATACTCTTATAGAGCACGATGGAAAGGACTTATAGGGAGAGTGGACGTATACAATTCTTTCTTTTTTTCTTTCTTTCTTTCTTTTTTTTTTAGATTTTTGATTTTTGTCATAGGATGTGTACACTCACCAGAGAGAGACAGAGAGAGGGAAGGTGAGAAATCACCCCGCCCAGAGGAGGTGGCCACACCACAGTACTTCCTCCTTTACTCTTCTCTTGGGATTTTAGACATGTACATGCATGCACCCAGCGTGATTTTCAAGCTGCCAGGTATGGGACTCGAACCACAGTCAGCCATGTGGGAGTCCAGTGCCTTAACCACCACACCACTCACTGGCTCCCTATGTATATATTTCTAAATACATATTCGCCATTAATCTCCCTTTTTTTTTTTTTTTTTTGGAGAGGTTTTTGCTATAGGGCGCATGCGCTTCCCAGACAGAGAGAGAGAGAGAGAGAGAGGGAGAGAGAGAGAGAGAGAGAGAGAGAGAGAGAGAGAGAGAAAGTGAGAAATCAGCCCCCAGAGGGTATGGCTACACCGCAATCCCTTCTCCTCCATTCTCCTCTTGGGATCTTGGGCATGCATGCACACACGCCTGGCGTGAGTTTTAAGCCACGGCGTCCGGGACTCAAATCGCAGTCGACTACATGGGAGTCCAGCGACATAGCCATTACACTAACTGCTGGTCCCTCCATTAACCTCCCTTAAACAGCAGTTGGTGGGCACCAGCCCAAGTACTTTGGAGGACATTACTTTAGAGAAACAGGAGAGGAAAAGACAGGAGTAGGTGACTATTTCATGAATGGGTGGCAATTACAGTCTCTCTGAAAAGATGAAACAAAGAGGGTCTCAGTAAGGGAGGGCTGAGAGAGATTTGACCAAGTCTGGCTGAAGGCTGTGATGGGAAAGAACGCTCTTCTGGACTCTGACTGCTCAGTGACACGGTCCTGCCAGACCTTGGGGACAGCAGTGCTGCATCTTGCTATGTTCCCCTCCCCCACCGACCCCGTGATTACCCCTCTTAGGCCCTCAGGTTAGGTACCACCTCCAGGAACCCCCGAACCTCAGTTTCTTATCTTTAAAATGGGACAGTCTGGGGACAAGCAGGTGGCGTAATGGTTACATCGCTGGACACTCACATAGTCTATGCAGTTCTAGTCCTGGAGCCGGCAGCTTAAAATTCACACAGGGCACGTGTGAGTGCATGCCCAAGATCCTGATAGAAGAATGGAGGAGAAGGGATTGCAACATGGCCATGCCCCCAGGGGGGTGAGTTCTCACTTTCTCTCTCTGTGTCTCTCTCTGTGTCTCTGGTGAGCACACATGCCCTATAGCAAAATCTCTCTCTCAAAAAAAAGAGTCAGTCTGGGACCAACAGGTTGCATGGTGGTTAAGGCACTGGACCCCGCATGGTCAAATGTGATTCGAGTCCCAGACCTGGTGGTTTGCTTTCTCACATTCTCTCTCTCTGTCTCTCTGGTCAAATTAAAAGATAATAATAATAAATAAAATGAAATAAAATAATTCTTTATAAAAAATGGGACTATTAAACGTGGAGATTAAATAAGAAAATCCATGCAGAGGGCTTACCATCACGCCTAGCCTCCACTTAGCGCAAGTTGTAATCATTTAGTTCTCCCTTTCTCTGGTCCTAGCTCTGAACGAGGGGCAGAGGAGGGACATGGAAGCCATGCATGACTCATGCCTTCAGGAAGCTGACGGTTGGTGAGGAGCAGCACTAACCTTTCAGCCAGCAGAGGGTAATTCAGTACAAGGGGAGTGGCACTAGGTCCACCCATGGCCTGGTGGCTAAGGGAGCCAGATCCCACATGGCTGACCAAGTTCAAATCCTGGTCCCTGTGGCTTCAAAAGCATGGTGAGTGTGTGTGCATGCATGCCCCAAATGCTGACAGGATGGAGAAATGGAGGAGAAGGGATTGAGGTGTGACCACGTCCTACTGAGGAGTGCTTTTTCCTTCTCCCTCTCTGTTTCTCTGTCTCTCTCTGTCCAGTACATATGCACTTTGGAAAAAATAATAATAAAAAAAGGAGCGGCAGTAACAAGGGTGTGCCCAACGGGAAACGACAGCCTTCTAAAAGGTTCTCTCCCACACGCCCTGTCTTCCCGCAGCGCCAGTCTCCCGAGGAGAGGTGTCTGTGGCCGGCGCTGGCTGTGGGAGTCCCTGAGAAGTGGGCCCTGGAAGGGAAGGAGAGAAGTCCGAAGGTAGTGGAGCAGGGCGGGACCCGCATACTTGTTCACAGGGCACATACGACTAGGGTGACGATTCTCAACCTGGGTACACCTTGCAACTACCTAGGCCCAGACCTCACCTCATCCCACACCCACTAAATCAGAATCTCTAGGAGGTGGGGCTGAGGCACTGATGTGTTTGTTTTTGTTTTAATTTGCTATAGGATGTGTGTGCTTGCCAGAGAGAGAGAGAGAGAGAGAGAGAGGGAAAGCGAGAAAATATCCCCCGGAGGGATGGCCACGCTGCAATCTCCTCTCTTCCATTCTCCTCTTGGCATTTTGGACCAGCCTGTTCTTCAAGCCACTGGATTCAGGATTCAAGTCACATAGTCATGTGGGATTCAGGCACTTAACCACCATGCTACCAGCCAACCCCACATTGGCCTTTTCTAAAGAGAGGTTTTTGTTATAGGGCTTGTGTGCGCACCAGGGAGACAGAGACAATAAGTGAGAAATCACCCCCCAGAGGGGTGACCACACCACAATCCTTTCTCCTCCATTCTCCTCTCGGGACCCTGGGCACGCACGCAAACACACCCAACATGAGTTTTAAGCCCCGGGGTCCAGGACTCAAACCACAGTTGGCCATGTGGGAGTCCAGTGCCATAACCAGTACGCCACCTGCTGGCCCCCCACATTGGTTTTGTTTTGTTTTGTTTTCAAGTTTTAGATATTTATTAACCAGTGTAAATCTCAACACCTCAAAATGATTTCATGCATTTAGCAGAGAACTATTTCCTGGTTAAATGGAAAATTATGCTGGTGGCTTCTGGAAGACCTTCATTATAAGCAGCTTTATAGTGAAACATTTCATTTAGAAGTCTGGACCATCTTCCTTCAGTTTGCTGTAATCTACATTCACTGAGTAAAACTCGTGTTGATCATTGTGACCCAGCTTGTTACAGGGTTCAGGGTTATTCTTCCCGTCCCGAGAGTCATCTGGACTGAACATTGCCAAACGCAGGAGCCACAACGCTGCCCCGGTACCTCCAGCTCCAATAAATATAAACAGGGCCTCAAGCTCAGTACTCCTTGGCCTGGCTCAGGATCTGACAGGGCATGTTCATGGTGTAGGACTCCGGTCCGAAAGCAGAGAACAGACCTGCCAGGCCAGAGACTAAGTACTTTCCTCACGGAGGCTGTGCGGACGCCCTCATGTTAGCGTTTATAAAAAGCCCTGTGACTAATTCCAGTGTGCTACCAGCAAACCTCAAAGGTAAGAGCGAGAAGGCGATCTGCCCAGTTCTCCCCATCTGTCCCAAGTCCCTGGGAGGTTGATTCGGAAGGCCCAGCAAACCTGGGACACATGGAGGGACAGACAGGCTCAGGGGTCCCTGAGCTCATCCTTTCTCCTCCAAAAACCCCTCAGTTCCATCACAGTTTCCCTCTCTGCTCAGGGTCGAATCTGCACTTGCTCCTCCCTCAGGAAAGCATTCCTGGCTGAGCCCACAGGGTGGGAGGCCATGGTCTGTCCTGGACGGCAGTGCACTTCCTGGGATGTCACCCTCCCCTGTCTTCGTAGTGTCCTGTGGTGGCCTCCTTGTGGCTGCCATACTGGTTCTCCTGGAACTCAGTGAACATTTGGTGGCTTCACTGCCCCCTCAACCCTTGCTGGGCCAGGCTATGGCCCAGGGCTGTACACCAGGGCCAGGGCGTGGTTTCTGCTTGATTGCCAGGACTGGGAGCACATTCTGGAAGGTCATCTATCACCTTCTTTGGGCCCATGGTCAATATTAAATTCTAAGACTCACTGTTGATTTGGAAATGGCTTTTCTTTTCTTTTCTTTTCTTTCTTTCTTTCTTTCTTTCTTTCTTTCTTTCTTTCTTTCTTTCTTTCTTTCTCTCTCTCTCTCTCTCTCTCTCTCTCTTTCTTTTTTAAAATTTGCTAGAGAGCATGTGCACTTGTGTGAGGGAGAGAGAGGAAGAGAAAGTGAGAAACCACCTCCTCCACCCCATGAGGGAGGTCACATTTCAATCCCTTCTCCTCCATTTCCCCCTCCTTCCTGGATTTTGGACATGCACGCATATCCACCTGGCATGTTTTTCAAGCTGTCGGGTCCAGGACTGGAACTGTGTAGTCAGTCATGCGGAACCCAGCCACCTCAACCACCCTCCACATCACAGGCTGGCCTGTGTGGTTTGTGCTTTGTTTTATTTTATTTATTATTTTTTTTAATTACCAAAGGGTGCATGTGCTCACTAGAGAGAGACAAAGAGAGGAAGAAGGCGAAAGCACTACCCCCACCGCAATGAGGCATCGTCACACCACCATTCCTCAATCCCTTCTCCATTTCTCCAACATGTCGGCATTTCAGACGAGCAGGTACGTGCGCCCTGTGTTTTTCAATCCACGGAGGCTGAGATTCAAACCACAGCTGACCATGTGCGATCCAGCTTCCTTAGCCGCCAGACTGGCCCTGGAAACGACACTAATCTTTGAGAGACTGCTTCCTGTGACCTCAGACACATACTTCATCTGAGGCAAATGGTACCCGTGTGTCTAGGACGGCCCAGGTCTCTGCAGCCTGCACTGGGGAGGTCCCATCTATTCCACTGTTCCAGAAGACGCCATCTGGGGCAGAGGACAATTGCTGATGGGTGGTGCTGCTCTTGTCCAGAGCAAGGGGTGATCCTGGCAGCTGGTCCTCAGCCTGGTCCTGGGCTCCTGGCCCTGCGGTCCTCCAGTCCAATCGAGGGAGGGGAATCCTGAGCTACTTCTCCCCTTTCCTTCCTCCACAGCCACACCTTCTTTTATTTCCTGCTCTGACCTTGGTACTCTGGTCATTCATTCACAAATATATAAATAAGAAGCATTCCCAGGTGTTCCAAAAACAGAATGAGGGACAGGGCAGGTCAGCAAGTGTCCCAGTGCAGTGTTTGGTAGAAGTGGCAAGCCATCTAGTAAAGACCCTGAGGCACACTCCTGGGTTTCGTTCTGGCTCCCTGGAGGACATCAGGCTCATGACGTCTCTGTGCCTCAGTCTCCCTGTCAGTGAAATAGGGATTTTTTTTTTTTAAGAGAGAGATTTTTGCTATAGGGCACATGCACCCACCGGAGACACAAGGACCGAGCGAGAAAGTGAGAAATCCCCCCCCAGGGGTGATGGCCACACCACAGTCCCTTCTCCATTCTCCTCTCTGGATTTTGGGCACGCATGCACACATGCCTGATGTGAGCTTCACGCTGTGAGGTCCGGAACTCCAACCACAATTGGCCATGTGGGAGTCCAGCACCACAACCACTATGCCACCTGCTGGTCCCTGAAATAGGAATTTTAATAACGCCTTCTTGGGGCCAGCAGATGGCATGAAGGAGAGAGAAAGAGAGAGAAAGAAAGGTGATGGTTAAGGGCTCTGGACTCCCACATGGCTCACAGCAGTTCAAGTCCCAGACCTGGTGCCTGGCTTTCTCTCTCTTCCACCCACCCCCCTCTGTTCAAATTAAAAACAAATAATTAAATAAAGTTAAATAAAATAATTCTTAAAAAGAATAAAATAATGCCTTCTTTCAGGTTTGTTGTGATAACCGAGTGAGCTAATAATCACAGACTTAGTAAAGTGCCTGGCAGACATGGAAGTCTTTTTTTTTTTTTTTTAAGAATTATTTAATTTAATTTAATCTATGTATTATTTTTATTTTTATTTGACCAGAAAGAGAAAGAGTGAGAGAGAGAGGAAAGATGAAAAAGCAAGCCACTAGGTCCGGAACTTGAACTGTAGTCAGCCATGAGGAAGTCCAGCGCCCTTAACCACTGCGCCACCTGCCAGTCCCCATAGAAGTCACCAGCCTGGCCAGATTTGGCCATTTTGCCATAATCTAGCGGTTCTCAAGTATTATTGTGCATTACATCATCCGAGCACTGCATGATCTGTGCCTATGTACTTACCCTCCGACCCTAGCACACTGGCCTGCGCTAGAACATTCTACGCCAGCCGCTCCCTCCCCCAAGGTCTTCACAGTTACCAACTGCCTTGACTACTCTTCTAGCACGTTATCTGGCTGTTTCTCTCTGGTCACTTGGGCCTAAACTCAATGTCCTCTCCTCAGGATGCCTTCCCTGGGCGCCCGATAAAAGATTTCCTCCTAGTGTCTGTACTACCCCGTTGTATCTCCCTCGTAGCACTTACCACTCTTTGAAATGCTGTTTGTCTTTCTCTCCATAGGTGTGAGCTGCACGAGGGCAGGTGCCTGTCTGTTATGCTCTCTGCTGTATCCCCAGTGCCGAGGACAGCACCTGGTACATAGTAGGCATTCAGTAATATTTTTGAACAAAGGTGTAGGTAAATATACTGAGAATTCCACAGGATTCCAGCTACATAGTTTGCGTAAGTTCATTAACATCTTTCAGGTTTATGCTATGAGGCGTGTGTGCTTGCCAGAGAGGGACGAAGACACACAGAGAGAGACAGAGAGAGAGAAAGTGAGAAATCACCCCCCGGGGGGATGGCTACCCCACAATCCCTTCTCCTCCATTCTTCTCTCTGGATTTTGGGCACACATGCATGCACACGTGCCCAGTGTGATTTTTCAGGCTGAAGGTTCTGGGACTCAAACCACATTCGGCCATGTGGGAATTCAGCACCTTAATCACCACACTAGCTGCTGGTCCCAGCGACTGACTGACTTCCCTCCTTCCCTCCTTCCTTCCTTCCCTTAAAAAAAACTTCCTTCCTTCCTTCCTTCCTTCCTTCCTTCCTTCCTTCCTTCTTTCCTTCCTTTCTTTCTTTCTCTCTCTCTCTCTCTCTCTTTCTTTCTTTCTTTTATTATTTGAAGAAAGCCACCGGGTCCAGGACTAGAACCACACCATCGACTACATGGAAATTCGGCAACATAGCCATTAAGTCAACTGCTGGTCCTGAGACTCATTTTCTTAAATGGGGTAGTAATACCCCTACAGCCATCTTCCAGAGATTAAATTAACTAGTGAATGTTCCTGCTTTAAATCCTTTTGTTAAAGTTTATTATTTTATTCATGATAAAGAGTGCATGCATGCTCACAAATGTGAGTGTTCACAAGTGTGAGTGAGAAAGAAGCACCCTTTTTTTCTCCCAGCCCTCCAGGTCATCAGGATCCTGAGCGTGTATGCACTTGGCATTTTTTTCAGGCTGACCTGGTGATCTGAACCAGAGCTGCCACGTGGCTTCCAACTCTGAAGTTCAGTTTGCCTCCAACTGTGCCACCAGGCTGGGTTGTCTGCTTTAAAACTTGAGCAAATTATTTCATTTTTTTGGTGCCTCAGTTTCTTTCTCTTTCTCTCTCCCCCCCTCCCTTTTTCCCCCCACCTTCGGAGTGTGTATACTCACCAGAAAGACAGAGAGAAAGCCCCTGGCTACCAGGGTCATGTTCTAATCCCTTTTTCCTTCATTTCTCCATCCTATCAGGATTTGAGGCAAGGGCATCCCCAAGAGACAGGATCCTAACCTAGTCTTGCAGGTGGCATCCAGCTCCCCACAGAAAGCACTTAACCATTGCTTTCCGGACAGCCCAGTGTCCTTCTCTTTAGAGTGGAAATAATAGGCCTTTTGCAGGATAAGGAAAAAATGTTTGGAGGCCAGCAGGTGGCATGGTGGTTCAGGCATTGACTCTCATGTGGCCAACCATGGTCTGAGTCACAGATCTGGGGGCTTGCTTTCTCACTCTCCCTCTCTCCCTCTTTGATGAGCATAAGTTTTTATTTGCCCTATAGAGAATTAAAAATTAATGATAATAAAATTAAATAAATGATTCTTTGTTTAAATGCTTTTGTGGATTGCTGTTAGGGAGCTCTTAAAAACCTTGGGATTTCCAAACAATAGGAACTCCTTTTGGATTCCTAATGAACTCCTTTGGACCCCACCTGAATTTATGCTAATGAGGTGACTCAGTGTGGACCCTAGATGGTTTCAGAATTGGCAGCCCACCCAGAAAGACCAAGCCTGATTAGAGGATAGGAACTTTCAGTCCTCCACCCTCACCTCCAGGGAGAGAAGAGAGATTATTGATTGGGCTATAAAAACTCTTGAGGAAAAAAAAAAAACACACACAAACAAACACACAAATGAGACCA